>NW_020884886.1:14703640-14841800 GCF_003945725.1 Corapipo altera
CCACACCTCACGGGCACTGCTCACAGACTGCCCACACCTCATGGGCAGCTTACGTGCAGCCTGTTTTCAAAGACACTAAATCAGGATGGGAGCTTGCCCTCATGTGACTCAGCTGCATGTGGCTCTTGTGCAAGATCTATGCCTCGGATGGAAATACTAACTTTTGATGTTCAGATCCTGCAGCTTTAGGCACATGGTTTGTAGGATCAGGAAGATCAGCTGCTGCTGAAACTTACTGATGACTCCAGAGTTACATAAACAACGAGAGACTACAGGGTAATCGGTAGAGAGAAGACAAACCAGTGCTTGCAGAGAAGAAGCAGTAGGCAGATCTACAAAAGCCTTGCTGCAGCTGGCAGGCCAAACACCAACCTGCAAGCCAGTCACAGCAAGGGGAAGATGTGTGCAGGTTACACTTGTTGTACTCTTCTTACAATGGTTTATTCGAAGGATTCCAAAAGTAGTGACATTTAACCACCACCAGTTTGTAAAAAGACCAGGAAAAGATACTCAGTATTTTAAAATTTTGTAATCATCAAAAGAAGAAATTTAGCAATTGAGAGAATTTGATACCATTTGTTATAATGGGAAAACTATCAGAAGTTAACTTCAGTACTAAGGTTAAATACAAAAGATATTTGAAAGTAAAACATAACCAAATGGATGTGAGCCCGGATGACACTTCAAGAGCTCAGACAACTCTGTGAGAGATGTCAAGAAAAGGCTAAAATTACAGTGCACCCAAATCTAGTAATTTTCAGCTGCCATCAGAGCGTTTTTACATTTTTTCCTCACATGATTTAAGCAGTACTATAGGCAATTCTTACCATTAACTATTAACAATAAATTATATTCTTTGTTTAAAGATCTCTGTGTAAAACACAACAAAATCCACAGACATGTATTTTTGAAAAAATACTTCTACATGGTGCATATTTAGGATGAGAAATTTTGGTCTCCCTCAGATACAATCCTATCTGTCAGTTGGAAGTACCAAACAAACATGGAAGAGACATTATTGTGTGGATAGAAACAAAAAGAAAAGATATCAAAGTATTCAAATCAGGAGAATCAGATCATTGTTATTCCAGAATCTTTAAATACCTGACAAATGATATCACAAACTTAGCACCACAGGTTTTGTTGGCTTTTCTTAAAAAACACAACAAAACAAACCCCAAACAAGAAAACCCAACTACAACACCAAAAAACCCAACAACAAACCACACAGACACATACCACCACCACCCCCAAAACAAGGAAGATACCAACTAGCCAGAAACTATCAAATATTAACATAATGATCAAGAAAAGAGATTTTGCCAATACATCCAACAGGCTGACATCAACAGAATTTCATAACACAAACCAAATCTGGAAGGGTAAATAAACAAAAAAGAAAAACAGGGTAGCACATAAAAAAGAAATTACTTTGCTAACCCTCATCTTGTAACAGCTCATGCCTTCAATAAGATAATCAACACTCTACACAACATCAACCATGACAAGAAATTTGTCCGAGTGTCAAGAACAGCATTACACTGAGCCACATGGAAAATGAGAATGCTGCAAGAGATGAAGATCAGTGCAACTTGTCTCCTTAGCTCCTCAGTGTTAAACTGAAAGGACACTTCGGAACTGAATGAATTTACTCGTGCAGAATGGTAGGAATGGATGGTAATACACAGTTACAGACTGCCAATAAAGGACAGGATATTACATGAGAACAGAAACACCAAAAATTGATTGCTGGTAAATGGTCTCATGCTTAGCTCTTAAATCCAAGAATTTATGTTATTAAGAGCTTATCAGCTGGAAACAACAGGAGAGAGGAAAGATGGACATTTATTAAGCAATTGTAAGGAAATTATGAGCCAACAACAGGGTATGTGCATGAAAACAATGAAAATGCAATTGCAGGATATGACAGAAGAAGGAAAGGAAGAAACAGCAATACAACTCACGAAATGCTAAAAATACTAAATGCTGATTTGAAAAACATTACTTAGGCCTGATTACCCTCACTGATTTAAAAAAAAAAAAAACAACCAAAACTGAAAAGTACAGAAGATGGCTACCAAAAGCCTTTTCTTGTAAGAGGATATTTACCAGACTGTGCTAATTAACCTACTGAAACAACAGCTGTAGGTCTCTCTTTGAGGCCAGCCCTGTATAGACAGTATCTGTATTGATGATCTGGACAAGGGGATTGGGTGCACCCTCAGTAAGTTCACAGACAACACCAAGTTTGAACTGGTGAAGGGTCTGGAGCACAAGTGTTATGAGAAGCAGCTGAGAGAGCTGGGCTTGTTTAGCCTGAAGAAGAGGAGGCTGAGGGGAGACCTTATCACTCTCTACAACTACCTGAAAGGAGGTTGTAGTGAGCTGAGGGTTACCTTCTTCTCCCAGGTAACAAGCAAAGGGACAAGGAGAACAGTCACAAGTTGTGCCAGGTGAGGTTCAGATGGATATTAGGAAAAATATCCTTACTGAAAGAGCAGTCAAGCAGGAATCACCATCCCTGGAAGTGTTTGTAAGCATGTAGATGGGACATGGTTTAGTGGTGATCACAACAGTTCACCACTTGTTGCACTGGTTGGACTAAATGATCTGAAAGGTCTTCTCTGACCTTACTGATTCTATAATCCTTTTAGTATGCTTTAAATACAGGAGTGCCATTCACGCCCTGGAAAAACACTGCAAGTAGAAATGGGTAGAAAACGAGCCTGCAGGATCTCCGGCTTCAGAATGGGGCTGCTTTCTGACCACGGAAGCATGTGTCATGGAGCAGCACCTGCTCGCAGGGTTCACTTCATTGCAAACAACTCCTTCTCAGGGCCCACCTAGGGAACTACAGCCAGTCAGTCTCACCTCTAAGATCATGGAGCAGATCCTCTTGAAAACTATGCTAAGGAGGTGACTGGTGATAGCCAACATGGCTTCCCTAAGGGGACAATTTCGGTGGCATTCTGCAGTGGGGTTAGTGTTGGTGGATCACGGAAGAGCAAATGATGTCACCTACCTAAACTTGAGCTGAGCATTTGACACTGTCCCAGAAAACATTCTTGTCTCTGAACTGGAGTGTGGCCAACTGACAGATCACACGCAACGAAGTCACAGATCTGTAATTTACCACTATCTTCACATTCGTAAAACGACATATTCTGTATTATTTTCCTTGCATCAAGCAAATCCAACTATTTTCCAAGAGCCCAAATATTAAATTTATCTAATGTATGAAAAAGCAGAAAGACTGGCTACTATGTGTAATAAACCCCTATATACTGAGCAGTTAGTTCAGGGATTATTTAACTTCCTTGATACACATTTTTAAGTAACTACATAATGAATGCAAATATCACACATATACAGCATCCTAATCAAAACAGGACAAGTAATGTTACCAATTTGTGAGAGAGGTTGTTCAATTACCCACATCTTACATCTTCATAATCAACACACAGCAGAATTCCAGTTCTGTTGTTCCCCACAGCAAAATAAACGCAACAGATGTAGGAGGAAAAGACAAATAAAATGAAAAAAAAATCACGTCTTAATCCCAGGTAGCTGTAGTATTGGTTCCTTGTGACATGGAGATCCAGTTTAACCACCTGCAGCCACTATCTCCTCCCTTTCCCATGACTCACCCTGTCCTGCTTCTGGCCATGCAGTGCCACAGTACACTTTGTACTGGACACAACACTTGCTGAATAACTCCATGAGTCAATTTAACCTACTAATCTGTCTGAAAAACTCCCTGGAAAAAGTCCTGGATAGTTTTCTGACAAGCATAGTTAGATCACAGACATATCTGATACATTCCAGAGTTAGTAGAAGGGAAGGTAGATAGAATTCAATGGCAAAGATCAGGAAGGGAAGAATTACTTAGTCTTCCAGTGCACTAACTCTTAAAAAACAATCTAACAGTGACATAAATTCTTGAACTTAATAGCAGCAAGCACATGAAGCCTGAAATGGGCAGCTATATCCAAATCCTAGTAGGCTGCCAGAAAATTTACCTGTACTTCTATTCAGTAGAAACTGGCAGAAGATGTCATCTCTGATCATTTTAAATTCAAGGTCTTAAAAATACGTTGTTATGGTAATTTTCAGAACTCGTATGCAATGTATCAATTAACTTACTCGTTTTAATTTAATGATGTATTTCTTGGGTTTATATCATGACCTGAGACAGCAGAGGTTTCCCATTCGCCTTTCTAGGCCACCACTTTCTTTGCCTTCCAGGTTCTTATCATTCTCATCACATCCTCATCTCACAGCTTTGGAGGCAAAGATTTACTGTAACTTCAGTATTGCACATATATTTTATTTATATAAGGGATGCATAACACCCATAGTGTTTAACAATTGGCTCCTTAGCTGGCATTAAATTCTATAAGATTTTTCAACAGCAGCTGTTGAGTCAAAGATTTCACTAAGCGCTCGACTGATACGTAAGTATCCCCTAATTTAGTCCTCTACAACTTCACGAAGTCAGTAAAGAGTTTTGTTTTCTCTCACTATTTGTCACCTTGCTTTAATCAACAGTGAACCTAAAAGCTTCCACTTGGATTCGCCCCACTCAAATTATCTAACTTAATAGGAATTCTGAGAAATTCTCCCTGGTTGTGATGAACACCTCATCACATTTCCCAAACAGCTACAAGGGTTTCAAGTGTGCAGAGTACTATCTAACATAGGTCACTGTATGGTTTGTCAATAACAAAAATTATTTATTGATATTTACTTTTTGCTTACAATCAGCTTTTAATGCATGACAATACCTCGCTACTCAATTCAAGACCTTTTTAAGTTTTTTTAGTGTAAGAAACATTGAGAAGTATTCCTAGTTTGGCCTTACCAATACTGAAATCCTGAAGGTATTTTATTATCTCAGTTTTAAACTGTTTCACACAATTTTCTATGACACAAACTATAATACTGTGGATCAAATCACCCATTTTAACAATGTGTGTATACTTCTCAAATAATGAAAAGACAGTGCATATGCTTATCAGCACATGATCTCTTCATATTAATACTATTCTTGATCTCTTACACATCCATGATTTAAGTGTAGTGCCAGAGCACCAATTTTTATTTTAATTTTTTTTAAGCAACTCAGTTTACAGCAGTCTTTATTACTGGGAATATTTGTCATGGAATTCTTTGCACTTTTCCTGCCAAAGACTAACAATTGAAATACTCTAAGAAGGTTCATAAATTAAAACACTGAAAGTCATCTAAATTTTCAGAAACTTCACTTCCACATACGTAGATACATAAGAGTATTTGCAGAGGGACTTGAAAGAGTCTATTTTTTAAACATTCAAATGATAATTCAAGACATCATCAGTTAGAAGCATTTCATTAACTAGCCCTTTTTCCCTAGGTATACTGGCAAGTGTGATATATGGCTGGGGCAAACCCCCAAAATTCTTCAAATCGTATCCTCATGGTGCAGTAGTTCCTATTTCCATGTGAAGTTTCCCAAGTACTTTGATAATAGCATCCAGATGTTAGAGAGAACTCTTTATAACCAATTCACTGCTGTGTGATAATTCATTTCCTCTTCCAAAGAGAAGGTGGTGCTGGACAAGAACAAAAATGGCATTTGCATTTCTACCGTGAATTGACTGTAAGGATTCATTTTGAAGTGAGTATTTAAGGATCAGTTCTCACAACACAGTTATGCATTAGAGTTTCACATTAAAACACAACTAGAGAGCTATGCTGCCAGCAATACTGATGTTTTAAAGACTATATTCATGTCTTTTTCTACGCTGCAGTGCAGATGCATCCCATGGTACATCATATAGTCTTCCTGACTCAGTCATCCAAAAGTGGGGCATGTATAAAGCACACCATGCTTTTCCCTGCTTGTGTTTCAACACAACCAAAAAATGAGTCCAAAAAAAGACATTTTTTTCTAAGAAAACCGAGTTTTTCTATTTCAGCAATCTTGTAAATTGTGCTGAGTTGAAAACTTGCTATACCTTGCTATAAAATTATGTGAAATATTTGTACCTCCATCTTTAACTCTGATTGGACAGTCTGTGGCAGTAAGAGAAAAAAGGAATTAAAATTTCTTTCATGGACCTCATGACCAGCAATCACACATAATACCATCACACTCAGTAGCACCAGAAGGTACCATGGTCAACAAGAAAATACTCTTTAGCTATAACACTAATTTTTCTGGTTTCTTTAGGAGCCAGATTCCACTGTGCCTTAGGACTGAAAAATCAGGGGACAAATAATGTGAAACTCCAGCATGAACAATACCTAGTGACAAAACTGCACTAAAATTAAAAATTTTTGGTTGTCACCTACTGGAGTCATAGTACGGGACTGTCATATGACTACACAGAATGCAGAAACTGTGAATTTCCATTCCCATGTGAAAGGCTGAACAAAAATCAGAATTGTAAAACTGTAAAAAGCCTTCATCTTTCACAGTCAAAACTAAGACTACCAACCAGCAAGAACTACAAAAAAATCCCTAACCAACAGCACATCAAACCAGAACAAGTTCCTCAGAAGGCACTGGTTGACGTGGACACTGCAGCAAACTTCTGCCAGCAGCTGGTGAGGAACCAGCTACTGCACCTACAAACTAGATGCACTGCTGCAAAGAATTTCTATTCAGATGAATTATCCTTCTCCAATGAAGCATTATTTTACCAGAAAATTTGGCTACCTGTTGCACACAATTATCTGTATTAAAAATACCAAAAAACCCCACAGCTTTGCCTTCAGGCAGGTACCAAGCTCAGAACTAAGGCACTACAGAATGGACTGAAGGCAAAACACAACAATTTCCTTACTCTGTGTGCATCTTGTGGTTTCATTTTATTTTAAAGTAGCCCCATTAAAAACAAAGTTTCTGGAAATTCTTGAAGCACAGGAAGAAAAATGATGCCTAAAAATCTGGACCTGAAACACATCTGGAATGGTTTCCTGTTTGTAAGTCTTATTTAATTCTTTAATGAGGAGGAAGAAAATTATGTCTAATAAGTATATGGAAAGCATTGTATTCGTAGAATTCATTTAGTAAGCCTAAATTATTTTACTGTGAATAATTACAAGTATCCCTAAGTAGGAGACTGATTTCTGATACATGTGAAATGAACAAAAATAATAAAAAATATTTTAAAGAAATTTTCCATTGTAAATATTGTCATTAAAATGAGGTGGGAGACTAAAGGAAAAATAAGACACTATTATTGCTTATACAAGGATAGGAAAGCCAAATCTGCAGTGCTCAGCAACAGGATGACGATAAAGACAGAAAGAATACTTATGTGTATGATATTCACTTTCTGAGAAATAAGCCTCTAAAATTAATATGATAAGTCTGTACATTTTATTATAATGTAAGTAGCAAAGAACAATATGAAATTTCTTCAAGAAATTCATCGTTTCATCATAATTGGCAATATTAAAAGCAGAGAAATATTTCAAAATTAATATATTTATAGAAAGCATTTTGATGGACTTGACAGTATTTAAAATGTTGGTTTTTAATGTTTTTACTGTACATTTTATGATATAGTATTTCATAATGTAGACTTTTCCATTTTGGGTATGGGAGTAATTGCATTTGTCCAAGGAAAAAATAAGAATGAAAAATTAAAAGACAGAGGCAGGAGAGCAAGGAAAAGAAAGGAAGACAGAAAAAAATTAGGTTTTCCCATCATGTCTCTATCTCATATTTATTTTTATTTGCTGAGTCTTGACATTTACACCCAATCACCAGTAAGAGGACTACGTTTCTAACTTTGCTAAACATTTTAGTGATATTTTCAAGCAATATTGCTACCTTGAGCTGATTGAAAATTTTCTCCCATCCAAAATATGCACTCTGTTTACAAAACCATGACTCTCTTTTTACCCAACTGAAGAAAAACCACCCAAATTACTGCTTTTACAGAGCACTATTATTCCTTTCTGGATCAGGAATACTGTTTTAGAAGACAGGATGTCACGTCCCAGAGTAGTGGTGACTTCGTTGATTTTAGGTAGTTATTTTAATTATGGGCTAATAAAATCTTTTCTGGGAATTCTCTAATATTTTGAGAACTTCAAGTAACTCCTGGTTTCCACCACAAGAGTTCTGCAACTATTTTGCCTATCAGTTCCATCAAATTCCTTCCCTTGGATAGCTAGAGAATGACCATAAGGCTGTACCTGTCCCTCAACATTCCTCATATGTACTCACACAGTTTTATGGCTACTGATTTTGCTAAGATAAGAAGCAGGCAGTATATCAGATATAAAGCATTAACGCAAGGCTGGTTTTGTCTTTTTAAGAATGTTTTCAAAACATGACCGAAGTTTTTTAAAAGGTTCCACTAAGGAGCCTTCTTGTATTAAAGCTTCACTTGTGAAATATATAAAGATCACCAATGTCCCAAAAATCATAGAGAGCACTTCAATTTCCTTTCTCTGTTAGAAACAGAATTCAGATAAAGACATATATATAGTGACAGTATAACCACTGTCACTCAGACATCAGGTATCCACCATTAGACAGTTTTCCCAATCCATTCTTGGTGAATCTACTCACATCACTTGCATCATGCAGTGTTTTCTCATTTTGACCTTTACATTAATTTCTGCTTTACTTTGAAGCTCTCCAATTAGTGTAACAATTTCATTATCTCTGAATAAATTTTCTGGGGGGAAATAAAATCATATAACTATGTAACAAAGAACTCAAATCGGGCAGATTTCTCAAAGCTAAAGGTTGGAAAGTCTTTTACTGTTTTTTATTAGAAAATACACTACTTATGTGTTTAATATTCAATTTATATATTTTAAATACACCATTTAAGTTCAGCCTCAGAATTGATCATGCTGAATCTAGTTGAAAATAACATTTCACTAAACTACATTGCTGGAATCAGCAACCTACAAGTATGAAAGATAACTTAAATAGCTGCCAGCAACATCCTTAAAGAACAGGAATCACACAAAATCACACAAAATTTTTAAAGGTCCAACATACTTTAAAAAGCACTTGAGGCATAGTAGCTCTGTATTGGCAAAACGCTTTGGCATGTTCATTCAGAAAAATCACTTATCTCCATGACAAAATTTGAGAAATTTCTATGTACAAAACCACAGTGGAGGTGAGACTAGAGAGAGGTTCTTGAGGTTATGCACCTAAAGTCACTTTAGCATCTAGTTTAATACTTTATTAGAAATAAAATGTTTTGTTACCCATTAAATTTTACAGTTTCTGAGTCTCATAGTACAGTTAAACTCACTCAATAAATTCCTAGTGCTACAACAGTATCACTGCCTGGTAACTTTTGCCTTCACTCTAAATAGCTGGAAGATGCAGCCGATTCCCTTTATATTTAAGACATCCAAAACAATGCCAAGCTATACCCCAAGCATGAACATAAATTTGGTACCCAGTGGCAGAAGATTCGGTGATTTCACAAACATCTGCATCTGTGACAAAGAGACAGTGTCGAAGAGATATCTGAGAAGCTTACAAAGAAGACAGCAAGCCTCGGCCTAAAAAGTTATGATTGCCCAGAACACACAAGAAAGCACACACTTCATCCAGAGTACTGGACTGAAGCAGCCTGAAGCCAAAATAACACCTTATTTAAAAATGATCTTTGTTTTTATGACTCAAAAATGACAGAGACAACTTCACTTGCTCAGCTGCAGTGATCTCAGAACAGTAGTCCACATGCATACGCTGAAGATTCAAAATGCAGCTAACACATATAAAATATCCTAAAAAACAAGGATTGGGAAATTTGAAAAAGGAGGGGAAATGTTACCTATAAAACGACACATCAGATCTCTTTCACATACTGTGCAGAAGAATGACAACTAATTGATCAGCTGACTGTCAAAACAAACCACTTAGTCTTTATTAAGTATACATGAGACATTACACATAAGCACAAAATTTAACTTTTCTTATCTAAAAACACTGTAGGTAGTATAGTTATTGCTTTTTGGTCCTGAATCCCACATAAAGGTATTATGTTTCCCTTAAGTTTGCACACAGAAGACTTCAAATACATGAAGCTCCATTGTTACTATGCTTCAAAAGCCAAAACAGGATGAAAGGTCTTCATTCCTGTTCTGGAATTTGTTTTTCCGTTTTGTGTATTTTGTTTTAATTTTTTTTAATCACTCTCATGATCATTGCATGCAAACCATGTACTGTTATACTGAACCCATTTACAGAAAAAGCCCCTATGGAATGTACCTTGTTATGTTTGCTTTCTCATCTTCCTACCCTAAAAAGAAAAATATAACAATGCCCTATTTAATTCTGATTGAATTGGTGGTCTTGTTTTTTTTTAATTCAAAATCAAAACATTTTGCAGAGTATCTTCACAGAGAGAAGAAGGAATTCAGAAATGCACTTCGACCTACAGACTGTGAAGGTTTGCAATACTCTTCAATAGCTGCAGGAGTTCAGTGGACATCCTAAAAATGAAAAATGCTGTTGGCTAAGATTTATGATGGGGAAATAAAACCTGTCAACTACAATCTTTAGTGTCTAAAACTCAGGTATTAAGCTGAAGCCATTTAGCACCTTAAAGAAAATGGCTGAGACGTAATACTGGACAATAAATTTTACGGAAAAGTAGTGTAGGAGGAAACAACAAGCAGTTGCTGACCAAGTAACTTATTTGACAAAAATGCTTCAGTATTTAGTTTTGGTAGTCTCAAAATACTGATAACATTCATGATGAGATTAATCACAGAATTCTGTTTCAGATGTTGAGAGTAGAGCAAATAACCATAACCTGGACAGGGCTGAAATTCCTAACCAAGTAGAGAGCTGAAAAGGTGTTACTCCCAGGTAGCACTATTGGCACTTCCCTCATTAAAGGTAAGTATTACCCTGTACACTAAGGATCAAAAAGAAGTACCAAAGGGAAACATCCAGCAAAGAAAACTGAAGTATGGAGAAAAATGCTTCCTGTTGCCTGCTTGAAACCATTGCCTTGCTCTGCGTTAACTTCAAGCATCTTTCTTTTGCCAGAGCTCTGACTGCTCACACACAGAGTTCAAAAAATGGTAATATCACAGAGTAATATTCAAATCAGGTACTGGCCACCTGCATATTGCTGACACTGTGTCTACAAGATTTGTTTTGAATTTGCTTAGGAGCTGCTTTCAGATGTCAGAAGACAGTTGATTCTCGTGTTAATCGGGTACTGAGAGAGCAAGCAGGAGAAAAGTAGTTTTCCATCACTAAAGATACTCTTCCAATTTAAGCATTTTGTATCCTGTATGCTCATCACCTCTCTAGGATGAGAAAGCAGTATCTTCTAGTCAGCAACCTCAGAGAAGCCCAGGAAACCCAGAATATCTTCACCCCTCCTTTGTAGTATGATGGTTTTACAAGCAGTCTGGTCAGAATTAAGACAGCACAAAGGCAGTTTATAGTAAAATTGGTATTAGTCTCCATCTAGCTTCCCATAAATGTACCCAAAACCCATTTACAAACAAAAAGACTGAACCCAGGAAATCCCAATATGCTACTGAGAGGTGAATATATCCAGACATTCATTTCTTAAGCATTACTTTTAAGTTTTCTACATTGAAGAGTACAAGTAAAGGCTTACTTTAATAATAATACAAAAATGAAACAACTAAAACCAATAAGCCACAAGTCCCATAACATGACGTGAAATCAAATTATTTCAAAGGGAGGACTTGTATAATCAAAATTATCCATATAACTTCATCCAAAAGTTTCTGGCAGCGTTCCCATGCAGCTATTTTCATAGAAGTTTCCATATACAAAGACATTACTACCAAAAAAGCAGGCAAAATTCAGTTCTAAGGTTGGATGAAGTTTGGCAACTACAGAATTTCAATGCATATAACCACCACAAAAGTGCAAGCTCCTTGTAAACACTGTCTCTTTGAAGAATAAATAAAATTATGTGACATCTTTCAACAGCTGCTGGATTTCTGGCCTATCAAGGAGTCCTTAACAATATGTTCTGTTCAACTCTAAGGCCCTGAAGTGTAAAATATTTTAGTTAAACGACCTAAAGAATAATAATTATTCTGGAAGAGCTTCACCTGCAGGAGTAAACTCATGGTCTATTCCTGCTAGGAGCCCTGTTAATAATGTTGGCTTTGGGATGACACATGAAATTATTCTACTACTTGCATTTTATCAGTTCATGCTTAGAGGGAGAAAGCTATTTATGGTGCCTAATCTGCTGGGTAGTACAATTTTTTTGCATGTATGATTATCTGGAAATAAAGCATTCATCTCTGTGTACATATGCACACACATATTCCCCTACAGACAGATACATATCCTGTAAGTTAGCACATGCCTTTGTTTAAAGAACAATTAACTACAGCAGGGATCAGGAAGAGAAAAACAGTAAGAATGAGAGCTGGCATGAAGACAAATCTGTTTGCAAGCACTGGCCTGTACCACCTACTCTAGTTCAAGTCACGGCACAAGACTCAGTAGTTTGGACTGCAGAACAGGAAAAGACCAGCCTAAACATCACAGACCACATCTCATACTCATAATACTGGAACAGAACTGTGAACCATCAGGTGTAGGGAGGCCTCAAAAACACTGAAACATCAAGTTGCTTCTTCTGTACTAATGGGAAAGACAATAAGGGGAAAAAGGAGGAAACCCAACAATCCTAGAGGAAGGGGAGGTGTATCTAAGTATCTCTCTCTACTACTACTACATCAAGTCTGAATTCCAATATAAAAATCAATTTATTTTTAAAGCAATCATGTATTAGGATGAATTGTATGATCTATTACAGCAGATAAACATTAGAAAATTCACGTGGATTCCACAACATTCACATTAGCTCAAAATTACTGACACCAGCAAAATACACACATTTGAGTACAAACACAGCACTGATTTCCACTGTTTGCAACCATAGAATATTCTCCTCTGTTTCTTAGTTTCTTTTTTCAGACACGGAAGGCCAGTACATCATTCACTGCACGCACATTTGCAGCTCCCCAAAACAAGAGACACTTTTCTTTTTTTACAGATACAGCCTCACAAATAGAGGGGAGTGGGTGGATGTTTGTAGAATTTCTTAGGGTGCAGTTCATGGTTGTGCGAGTCAACCCAAATCTGTCAGATTTGTCCCTCCATTATTCCTGTATGTGACTGACCAGTGACACTACTGAAAAATTTCATTTTCTGGCCAGGTTACTTTTCAGATTCATCTGCTTCTTTAACCAGCTCACTACATGGCTGTAAAAATGGATAGGGAAGGGTGACATTACTTCAGCCTAATCTCAGGGTGTAGTTTAACGAAACCTAAAGTTGATTTAGTAAGGTCAGACCCAATGAACATAGTGTTCCAAATTAGGCTGTCACTGCAAGTAACAGTTCTGCCACCCCAAGATTGTCATATAGCTTCTGCCAACGCAAGGAGGGGGTAGTAGGTGACTATAAATCACACTAATCCAAATAAAAACTTATGCGGAAAAAATGACTGCTTTTGAATAGGATCACTTCCACAATGCAATATCCTGCAGGCCACAGACACATCTGGGCTGGCACATGGAAAAGAATGGCCCACAAGTAGCAAGAGTACTTCACTGGCTGGAAATGCTGGCTTTGGTGTTTGTGCTTCCACACACCAGGGTTTGATTCAGTGCAATTCTCCAGCTTCTGCTGCAGCAACTCCATCCTTTCCAACGATACCACTTTCCCTTCCCTAGTCTCTACGTGCCTCTATTTTTTACTTTTTCTCCTCTTAGTCTTCACAAACTTCATTTTCCATGACTTTAAGAGTGCTGCTGATGCAAATAAGGAAAAGAACTCTGAACAGCAATAGCAGCTGCAGTGAAGACGAGCAACTGTTTCCTTAAGTAGTAGCAGCAAATTAAGAGTACTCAAAGTAGTCAGGTACAACAGTGTCAGGATGTCAAGCTTCCAGAACACAATTCTGACAGACTATAAAGAGAATTAGTATTTTATTATTATTATTTTTAGGTAAACTAACTTCCTTTTGACTGTGTTAAAATATCCATTATACAGGTCAACTCAGATTACTAAACTGACTTGCAATATTCTGCAGAAGTAACCTGTCGTTACTTACCCCTCCACATCTTTACCTTCCTAATGAAATTATTTTTTGCCCATAGCTTCATTTTTGAGCAGAAAATTGATAAAGATGATGAAAAATAGTGGGGAAACTCTCAACAAATCCTCTAAAGGCACTAGCAATTAATATTGTCTTAATTTCTAAAATTTTGAAGCTACTTTTAAAATTAGTTTTATGGGGATGCTGAATGATGCCAGGCTTTTAATCAAAGTGTTGAGAGGCATTAATTCAGATAGTATACAGAAAGAGAAGCACGATAGCCCTCATACAGACTGAAGTCAGAGTGACTCAGAAGAGTCCCAAGACAATGTGAATTAGGGCACAGGTTCACGGTATGAATTCTCAGGAGGCAGAGCCTGTGAATTAGAGTCCCTGAAGGTGTCTCTCAAACCAGCTCCACTGCTAGTGGAGAACTCCATCCTCCCAGATGTATAGGGGTATCAGAAACCAATGTTAGCATCGGACACGGAGCGACACACAGAGCTGCAATTCTGGGATGCTTCAATCTACATAACATATCCAACCCAGAGAATAATCCGATTTGCACAGGAATGTAAACTAAGGACAGCAGGTAGAAGTGTCAAAATAAAACAAAATTAAATGGTAGCCTCTTTAACTGTAATCTGACTGAAGGTGATTTAGCCTTTAAAGGGAAACATAGGCTAGGACTGAAAGACCATTACTTTGGAAAACATTACACGCCACCTCCACTTCCCTGAAACTGAGGTTTAGAAACACAGACATTAAACTTGATTTTCACTTCTATCTTTTTAACGACTTATTAGGTTTTCTACTGACCTACTTCCAGTTGTATCAATGTGTATATATTCTCTCAGAGATACAGTTTTTGTACTTGGTGAACCCTCCCATTTCCTAAAGCAAAATTCTCATAATTTAACAGCAGTCTAGACTACCAGTTCCAAGTGGAACAAAGCTGAAATCTTATTTCCAGATTTCCCACTTTCCCTTAGGCTGCAGAGTTATGCCTACTTTCACAGTCTACATGCATTTTCTAAGGAAAAAAAAGTCACTAACAGCTCCTAGACCTTCCTCTAGTGACTCCACATGAGCAAAAATAGTACTTCTTTTCTTGCCACTGGAATTCTACTGGCAATAGCAGAAGTGGGAGCTTTTGAGAAGAGACGGATTAGAATTTTTCAGGAATAGTGACACATGCCAACTACATTTACAAAGGATCAGTGAATTAGGAATTTAAATACACATGTATTTTCAGAAGAAAAGCTTTAAAGTTGCCTTGCATTTCTTTGTTTTGCCTTGTAGGTGAACGAATGTTAATTCTGCAGCACTTCAGTGGTAAGAACCACCTGTCAAAAAGCAACCATATAGGGTCACCTTTTCCACTTCCCCCCAGAACACTGAATAGTTTCTGTCATCAAAAGTAGTAAGCAATGAGCTTACTTACTTTATTCTTATGCCTGTAACAGCTTAAGAATTAAACCTCCCTTCACATACTCCACGATACATTGTGCCATTGTGTAAACAAAGCAACATAACTTCTGAATTATTACTCTTCACTATTTCATGTAAGTAAAGTTTTTA
Organism: Corapipo altera; assembly: GCF_003945725.1. Taxonomy (NCBI): domain Eukaryota; kingdom Metazoa; phylum Chordata; class Aves; order Passeriformes; family Pipridae; genus Corapipo; species Corapipo altera. The sequence goes on from NW_020884886.1 coordinate 14,719,306, forward strand.
AACAAAAATTATTTCCTTTATGACTGATAGGACTAAGGCCCACAAAAAGGCACTGCAGTCAGAGTTAAGTGATCAAAAATCAGGTTTAAATTACAAGAAAAGAACAATTATTATATTCCTCAAAATTTACTTTCAAATAATTGCCTAGTAAATTATTAATATATTTTGATTAAATTTCAATAATGAGTTTATTATGAACCATTAATGCATTTTAGATAATTAAGTACATACATATATTTTCAAACAGTACAAGAAAAACACAGTTAAAACACAAAATCATATTAAAATAACAAGGTTTACCATACTTTGACTATTCTCTTTACAAGAAGATAGAGTAAAAATTTTAAGAGGAAATACGCAACCACATTTTCCTTTCATTGAATTGGTACAAGTAAAGCCAGTTAGCTTATTTTTTTCAAGGAACAACTTATTATAACAAACTTATTTTCACATCCACACTACGACATCATCATAATGCTCAAATTGCAAAATTTCTTTATACTCAGCACTTCCTAACTTCAACTCTACTTTCACTGCACACGTTTTTCTTCAGCATTTGCACCATCATCATGATTCTAAGTAACCAAAAAAACCCTGAAAAAGTTAATTATGTAAAAAAGTACTACACAAAACAACAACTAAAGAGCTTTTGAGATTTTTAGCTACTTTTGAGTCATTTGGGTTTTTCGGTCGGCTTTCTTTTTTCATTTTTGCTTTACCCTTTCTGTAATAGCATATTGCATAAGCAATTTTCATCAAGATGATCAAAGAATATAGGTATCATTTTCAACTGTTAAAACCCACCACTTTAAATTTAAAAACTAGTAATATTTTCGAATACCATGCACAGCCCACTACCAGTTCATGGGTTAAAGAGTATTAAAAAGCTTTTGTGCTTTATTTTACCTGTTTACCTTCAGTACTGCTGCAATATAAAAGTAATTTTCTCATAAGCAACAAAATTACCACTGGCTGATTTCCAACAGATCTGTTCCCCATCACTCTCCTCCGAGCGGGTTTCCAACTCACTCCCTTCTGCTGCCCTTCTCTCATCCTCCGGCACTACCTGCCCCCCAGGCACCGTGCCTGGAGAACTGGGCAGCGGGCAGCACATCTCCTACAACATTTGAAACACCCGTGCAGTAATTAGTTGAATTTATTCCAGCTAGCACAGGGGCTGCTGGCTTTTGAAACACTTCACAGTGCTGGTCCATTTTCCTTTGTGTAAATCGGGTTTGGATGCCTCTGTTCTGCTCAGCACCAGTTAGACAAACGTTCCACCTCTGAAACCTCTGTCAAACTGCCACAAAGTTTAGAACTAATGTAACTTAAATCAGTAACAAAGAAATTAAACTTATTTCATTAGAAAAGCAAGCTAAAAACATTTTTGCAGGCAAAGAATTATTACTTACACAAAGTAAACTGAAAAACATATGTCTTCCTCCTGTTTTTGAGAGACTGATTCCCAGGTACTTAAAACAACAGTAATAAGATTTTCATTGTAAGTACAACTTGGTTTTTCAATGGTCTCTCATGTTAGATGCACTGATAGAACAGTTTTAAGACCAGTAAGTTACGCAATATTAAAAAAAAAATATTGTAAACCTGCAGATGTCAAGCTATTCCCTGATGGTCAATCAGGTTATTTCCACAGAGAGCTGTAAGACAGACAGAGACTACGATTGCAGAGGAAAGAGAATTCTTTAATGACTGCAAGGAAATGGTAATACTACTAAGCACTAATATAACTTTTTTTTTTAAAGCATCTGCACTTTTCAAGTGCTGTAGACAACAAAGAATGGTGTGGGGGCAAAACTCTAAACTTCTCCAAAACCCTTTAAAAATGTTCCTTCTCCTTCTCTTTCATCTTCAGTATTGGTGCCTGTTCAAAAAATCACTGATAAATAGAAAAGACATGTATCTTCTAATGCTTAGCAATGTAATCTGGCAGTACAAAACTTTTTGTCTGTTTAAACTGTTTGGAAAGTTTTGATAAATCTCCTGGAGATAGATGTCATAATTTCTACCATTAGGTATTAAAATACAATACTAAAAACGTAAGGTCTAAAATTGCTAATGACTTCCAAACTGTATTTCAGCAAATGTGACGGGCTCTATCCATGGAAGACAACAGATCACGATTAAGATTAGAAAACGTAACTGAACAACCAGAAAGAAACAGGAACTCGCTTCAGAGTACGACATAAAAAAGGCTGATCAGTATTCACAGTAAATTTGAATGACTCTTTCTTCCCACTGTGGCTGCAAAACCCATCCTAACATTGCACCTCTGGCATCTCCATCAGCTAAGTATGCATCTTCTGGCTCTCATAAATAAAACCTAAGTTTAGAATATCCCCACACTATCTAGGTATCAGAAAGTTTTCAATCTTCATTACTGAGAAGAAACATACTTTGTGCCAATGTTATCTTTGTTTAGCTTTAACAGTACTTCATCATGCTTAAGACATCTTTGCAATAGCCAAATTCTGATGTCAGCACAGCAGTGGGAATACAATTTATTAGTTTACTGCAGCTGCAAAGCCAGCAAACACATATTGCTTTGAGTGACACCAATAATAAGCATGTGTTTTAGATTTCTAGGTAACAATGGTGATTAACAAGGTAATTGCAGCCCAGAGAAAAATCATATATGAAGAATGTTTAACAGACTGGGGACTAGACAAAAGTTTGGTTTCTTTAACTACCAAAATTGCTATAATATATATTGTGAACCAAGGATATGCTAATTATTTTGCCTGTTGTTTTTCTTATTCACAGAAGAAGATGCATATAGGCATTAAGCAGACAAAATAGTATGGATTGATTCAAGTAGATGAGGCAGCAAAGTAACCTCAGATACTTTTGATTTCCCTTCCTATCCATCACCTGTCTGCAAGCCCAGGGATAGTTTCTTCTTTCACTTTGTATTGCTGTCGAGAGATGAGCACTTCCTTTATAAATCCCTGCAAACTCACGCATGCAAATTCCTCACAAGAGTGCAGCGATATGTCAAGGATTGTGTATCCAAACTTTATTGAAAATATTTAAATACACAAAAAGTCTCCCACATTATACCATAAAAACAGACACTGACAGACACACCCACCCGAAGAGATTTATATGATTAAATCATGTCGCTTACACTAAAGACAACATTAGTACAGCTCTGGTCTGCTGCAGCCTTCCAGTATGTCCCTAAGAAATATTTAGCCTTTTAACAGTTTGTTTCTGTTTCATGGGAGAGGGACAAACCCAGAAATTCCTAATTTACTATCTGTCATTTGTAATTTTGTATGCTGTTATCACAACTCCTATTCATCTCTTTTCTAAGGTAAATAATCCTTTACTTCTCAAGCTTTTAGTAGACTTTGCAATCCTAATGCTAATACAGTACTTGGTAAGTGATTACACACACACCCCCCCAAAAAACCACAACGATAAAAAACAAAACCAAAACACCACAACCTAAAACTTGATGCCATTACTTGGTTCAGTTCACAGAAAAAATCTTCTGGAGTTAATCAAGGTTGTTGGTAGAGAAGCATATTGCCCAAAGGCCATTCTCCTTATTTATTGAAGCTGGAATTCTACAACTGAAGAAAAATACTGCACAAAAGGAATATTTATGCCGTATTTTCAAACAGTTAAGTCAGAAGACTTGAATGTTAGCCTCCCACCTATTACAATGTTTCTATACAATGCTTGTTAAACAGCCTAGAACACAATTTTCACAGAAAACATTTGTCATTTTCTGTGTTTTTAAGGAGCGATGATGAAGCCTGGTTTACTAAAGTGCTAGGAACTCAGAAATGTAACTGAAATCAAAGGAACTTGTGATCTGAACATGTAGAATGCAACAGAATGCACAGTCACTTCAGAAGTCACCATTTAGAAATGCCAAATCAGGCATACGAAGCCAGCTTGTCTTTCTGGGCTTGGGGTTTTGTTTTTTCCCTTTCAGCTCCTCATCTTTTAACTGCGATTAACATCATGCAGTCACCTCACAAAAAAAGCATTAGCATAAGAATAGGATTAATAATTCTCTGAGGTTTATAATAGAATAAACGAGGGCATAAAGACTTCTGAACTAGTCTGTCCATTTTGGTGGTCAGACATCAGAAGTTATCATTTCTAATTTAGCAACCTCTTTTTTCCCCCCTTTTCAAATTGCAGCTTCTTTTTCTTTCACAATACATTTATCTTATTGTTGCTGGGAAACCATTAGAATAATATTGTACATGTGAAATTGCCATTAATTACTGATGCACTTGTAAGAAAAGAAAATTATCAGATAAAAAACAAAGGGTGTCATCATCAATCAGTTTGAAATTCAGTAACATCTGGGTGAACTGGGTGAGCTTACATGGTCTATTCCTCTAAGGACTGACAAAACTGGGACATTTACAAAGCAATTGGTTAATATTCCATTGGAAAAAAGAATCAGAACACAATTTCTTCTCTGACTAGTGGCCTGTCCTAGTTAATGAAAAACTTGATTGTTACAAGAGTCAAACTAATTAAAAAGATTAAACTATGAGCAAAATCAAATTAGAAATTTGGCTTTAGGCTTCTGTGGCCAGCAACAGCTCAAGAACATTGCAACTGCAGTCTGCAGTTAAATACAATTAATGGAAGTTTTAAAACTGTTAGAATAATTAACTGCAGATCATTTCTGTAACCTGGCTGTATGACCTCCACAACATCACTTATAATTCTTAAATATAAGCATGTAAATACACGCAAGTCAGAGGTCTAAGCCATGAAAGTACCCATGTCATCTAAGTCTTGCCATCAAAGAGCACTTATTAACCAACACAATCCAACATACTTAATATGTGTATACATTTTCCCCTCAAACATACCAAATTCTAGTGCGTGACACAGGGGAAAACAGATTCTCTTCTCCCAGATGATATTCTAATTTGTATTTTTCAGTCTTGTTCAAAATAACTATCTTGGCACAGCCAGCTCAGGTCAAAGTTCCATCTAATTACACAATCTTAAGAGAGTGGTCATTAACTTATGCAGAAATATCAGAGTGAGTAAAGAGTAGCTTTTTTTTCCTCTCACAGAACTACAATCTACTCCAAAACATTTAAATAGCAACAATAAACCTTTCTCAATTTTAACATTATGTAACAGATACCTAAAAAACCTGTGCATGATAAGGTAAATTGCTAGCATCAGCTACTTCTAGTGATATGAAGATAAAAATGTAACAGGCCCAACTACAAAGAGGCCAATACCTAATATCAAGAGGAACAAACAGAAGGACAATGGGAAGAAGGAGAGGGAGTGTTTGTTTCACTCTGGCACAAATACATATCAGATAACTAAGAAATGCCATGGGACAAGATAAGGAAGACTTCAAGGCTCACCAGGAGTGCTAACTTCTCCAGATGATCACAAGCTAGGCCTTGGGGTGGGATGGCAGAGGGACTACTGGAGAGAGAATGAAAGGGGGGGGTGCAAATCATCCGGAACTTTTCACAGAAAATGCCTTGCCAGACTGTCACCATGGGAAAAGGAACAAGACTACCAGACAGATTGAAAAATCAAAGGAAAAATCACTCTCTCCACCCCCAAAGCCCCTCAAAACAAAAACCTGAATTTTTTTTTTTTTTACAGATTTTATGAATCAGTGTTGCTTACACTGATATCTACAGGTAAAAAAATCCTGCACTATAAATATTTTCTGTTTTTCTACAGACTTGTCATACACTTATACCAAACTGTATAGTCTTTAGTACAAAGCTGCACCTGAACTCACCATCTTATAGTATTTCTTTTATGGTAAAAGGTCTAGCAGGCAAGATAGTTTTGCAGAAACAATGCAGAAGTCCCCACCTCTATCTCAAAAGAAAACATTTGCAAACTTTCACATTCAAATTGACTGTGAAGTTCCTTCAGCGTTCCAAGGTAGGACTGCCACGGAAAGAAGTTGCTTTTTCCCCTATACCAGCCCAATTATTTGTGAGCTCTCGTGATAAGTCACACAAGAAAATGGTTCAGGTTAAAATTAACATAGTTGGGGCTAACCTGGATCTGTTGACCCATCTGTTTTGGTGTGCAGCAAAACCAAATACTTGTAGAGAGGGTACAGAACTGGGGTTGGGACAAGCACCAGAGAGTGCCACTTCTCTGGGTGGCAGTTCTCCCTTTGCCTACAAGGACTGTTTACATCGGTCTCTGAAAAAGTCAGTCCCTATGCATTTTGGATTGATGGGGCTAGTGGTAGTGCATCTGACAATTAAATACCCTACAGTAAATCTTATTCATCATTACTACATGGTTTTATATAAATGACATCAAAATATTCTCTTGTGATCACACAGAGTTATACCTGAGATGTAACAGTTTACTGACAGCAAGATACAAGTCTAGAATTTTAACAAGGCAGTAAAATTAAGTCAATTTTGAAAAAATTTCAATAGTTGTAGAGAAGCTTCACAGCAAAGCAGATGTCAAGTTTCTAAAACTTCTTTCAACCTTCAGCTATCTTATGGAAAGAAATATAATATTGCTAGTACAACAGCTCTCAACTTTTATTTAGTTGCTGGCTTGGTTTGGAACTGAAGGAAAGGTACTTGGGTACCTTAGAATTGTTTGTTTTCCCCTTCTATCACTTGGTTAAATAAAAGTTATCACCTCTTCCCACAAGCCTTACCCAAATTGGCCAGCATTGGATTTACAGCCCTGAAATCAATAACTATATAACTTGAAGAGTTGCCCTGTAAAAAGGAAGACTGACCTAAGGAAAAAAAAAATCATTTTGTAGTCAAAAGTACAGTAAACCTCAACATTCCTACATGCCAGCTGCCTAGTTTGGTTAAACGTAATTGGATCTACTAAATGGACACTTTCCCCAGCCACAGCACACCACAGTTAAAATCACTTCCTCAACAGCTGAAATTATACATCACATGCTGTCCCATTCTAGGGCACCGTCCCATCAACGTAATCTAACGCATCAGAAACTACCTTTGACTCCCTTAAGCACCTGAACCTGCGTTTCATTTGCTATACATACGCAATCCTGAGGCTTTTCCTTCCTACATCGCTCAAAAGACGCATGTTGATTTTAAAATTCTCAATATTTTCATTTTCAGGACGGTAATAATGTTATCATACAGATGTATCAAAACACTTTGAAAGTATCTGGCCTACATTTTATTACCCACAACCCCAAGCAGAAGGAGGGAAAGGATACAAAAACATTCTTTTTAGAAGTCCTTGGCACAAAAGCTGCTGCTCAGGCACTCTGGGACAGGTGCCCAGAACGTCTCAAGTTCCAATAATAAGAAAAGCTTTCATTAGGAGAAGAGGTCTGGTCACAAAAATACAGATACAGATGTGATACCAGAAAATTTGCTAATAAGGACACAAATTTGTAACCAATTAAGTTGACCATGACTTCAACACGCTAAAAGAACCAAAATCTGCAGGAACTGATCCAGAGCCTGGTGGCCAAAACACTAATTTAAGCTGCCTATGCACTTTGTGTAAGAAACATCTTCTATAAGAGCATCTTTAGCTCATGTGTGGCCAAGCAGGCAAAAAATCTACAGTTTCAAGAATTGATTCATGCCTGAGTTTGTACATTCTGCTAAAGCTGGCTTTTATCCTTAAGTCATATTTAAAGTTTGGGAAAGTTATCTTTTAACTGAACACATCTTTTTCAAGCATTTCCATCCCATGCACTGCATCATCATAATATTCCAGATGCCAAAATGAATTTGATTTTATAAATCAAGTTGATATAAAGAAGAACAGATTACATAAAGATTATATATATATATACAAAAGCATAAAAAAAATTTACTTTGTTCTAGAATGTACAGTACTTCCAATTTTCTTGATGCTTCAGTAAAGCCAATATCTGACCAAAAAACTTCCTCAAACTCAGATTAAACAGTACCAATATGGTAAGAAAAATCTTTGTCTTTTCAGTGATGTAAGTGCACTAGCAAAGTATTTGTTCCCCTTTAGTCTAAAATCTTTTGGCCACCTGAACAACAGTTCATTAAAAACAGAGAGAAAAAATTCTTCTCTTAGCCTCAAAATTATGTTCAATCCACGCACAAACACGTGAATTCAGCAAAACATATAAACATGATTTTGAAATTCTATTATTCCTATTATCTAGGAATGACACAGCTCACTACTGCAAGTCCTCCAACTGGGACAAAACAGAATACCCATTTCAACAAGCACCTCAAAACTGCACTTCTCCCCATTCCACACAGACTATGATCCAAGGTGCCTGTCTAAATAATCACAAATCTAGGATCTTCTCCTGTAACTGGCAATATTCCACTGGAGTCTTAAAAATACTAGGCAGGACTTGTCCACAAAACTGTAAATGGACAACAAGGCTCATTTTCAATGAAACAACTGACATGTGCCTTGCTGCTTTGAAAGTAAAGCACAAAGCCTACATTTTCCTCACATTTATAGCTAAGACAACTTTTCAATGTATTGACTAGTCAAGACTCTGGTTTCTATTTTTCAGTTTTTGTGGGGTCACTGTTGTGATGGGACACAGATCATCAGATGACAGAATATTTCCAATCTCTAAAAATTAATACTACGTATCCAACGTGGGCATAGGACCAAATCCCAGGTTACAGAAACTTTCTGGTCCAAAGACCGTGGTGTTAACAAACGAGCTGTGTCAATATTTGATCAATGCTCAACTTTATTCTCTATTTTCAGCATACAGTTAAGAAATAATATCACTGTATCACAGCAGCATTTCACTTTTTTCCCAGCAGAAAAAGGGATTAACAAAATAAAAATCAGAGATAAGCCTCACAGGCTCCCAGGATGCTGTCAAACGAGCAGAGAGGATGCTTCTACAACAATCCCTTTTACTTATGAAAATTTAGCAACTTTGCCAGACACCAGTTATACTGAATAGGAAAGAAACAACACGTATTATATTACAGTGCAAAGTCTGAGGAAGGTTTTACACATGAAACAACTTCAAAATACCATCTAAAACCTCCAGAAATTAATCTTTGTTTTTTGTGAACAGTCCTGTCTTTTCAGTCAAGAATACCCTTAACTAGATCTACCATACTTGCTTAAAGTGCTGAAACTCATAAAAACTTTCTTGCTTGACAAAAAAATTTGCTAATACATCCTGTAAGTATTCCCTATGATTCCACTTCAGATTTTTCCCCAAACCTGTGGATGTGTTTCATGTACAAATTAGCAGTTTACTGTATCAACTCTGGCGTTGAGAGAACTTGCAAGAGAACAGTCGTGAATTATAAAAACGAGTCTTCCTCTTTTAAGGAAAAGCAAGGAAGTGGTATTCCCATGAATGTCTGCAGGCAACAAGGACAAGGAATCTCTGGCAGTTCTCCATTCCAGTGGAAAAATGTTTACTTTAACGAGCAGAAGTGGCAGGGAAGGGGGGATGCTCACCTTTAACCGTTTAACCACCTCATCGTTGGTAATTTTGTCCGTAATCTCCTTCACTCCAGGAGGATAGTAGATGATTTTACCGTCGGCAGCAGGTTTTGGTTGGGTAGCAGGGAAGTCCATCCTGGCGCTGCTGGTTATAAACTTTCCTTCTCCACAGTCCTCTACCGGCCTCTATCGGTTAGAAAACAAAAGTTCAGCAGAATGGAAACGACTTTCTAACCCTCTTTTTCCATTCCTCACCCTCAATTCGCTGAAGGCCCGGGTGCTCGCCCCGCCGGCCGCGCCCCCCGGCGCTGACCCCGCCGCATCCCGGCGGGAGCGGGGCCCGGCCCGCAGCCTCTCCCCGTGGCTCCGGCCCCTCCGCTCCCCCCCAGCGCCTCCTTTCATTGCGGAGCTGCTCCAGCCCAACACTGTTAGTTCGCAGCCGACGGTTTTACAATGAAATTTGCGGCCCGATCGAAGGATGCCCCGCGGCCGAGGGCCCCTTACGGCCCGGGGGGGGGGGGGCGGGGGCGCCGTTCCCGGCGCCGGGGGGGGTTCGGAGCCGGCACAGCGGCCCCGCAGCCGAGAGACGAGGCCTAAACAGTTAGGCCTCAAAACTATCGGGAGGCAGAGAAGCCAACAGGAGAGGGGGAGGGAGGAAGGGAGGGAGGGAGGCGGCGGCGAGCGCAAACAAAACCCCCCCGTGGCCCCCCTGCCCCGCCGAGCCCCCCGCCCGCCCCCCTGCGCCGCCGGGAGCCCCCCCGGGGAGGGGGCCCGGCCACTCGCCACTTTCCATTTGTTCCCGCAACTTCACGTCCCCTCAGCCCTCGCCCCGCACCCTCCCCGCCGCCCCGCCGCCCCGCACCCAGCCGGGCCCACAAAGAGCTCTCCGCGGCCCCGGCCCCGCGCACACACCCCCGCGGCCGCGGGGAGCGGGGAGCGGGCACGGGGGGAAGCGGGACCCGGAGCCGCCTTTACCTCATGCAGCTCCGGAAGGTGCAGCATTGAGCAGCCTCCGTGCCGGGTGGTGCTCGCCGCTCCGCCGCCACCCCGCCGGCCACTGCCCTGGGGGCTCCCGCCGCCTCCTGCTCCGCGGCGCGTCGGCTCCTGCTCGGGAGCGCTGGCTGGGGGAGGGGGAGCGGCTCGGTGGCGGCAGCAGCGGCGGCGGCGGCGGCCGGGAGAGGGGGAGGCTCGGGCGGAGCGTGCGCCGCGGGGACCCAGCGCCGCTCTCCGCCCGCCCGGGGAAGCGCAGCCCGGGAGGAGCCTCCACGCCGCCCCCGCCCCTTCCCCTTCCCCTGCTCGTCCGGGGCCCGCGGCGCCGCCCCTCCAGGAGCCCCCAGCCCCGGGGCCGGGGTGAGGCCGCCCAGTAAGTCTCGCACGGCGCCGAGCCCCGCGCAGGGCGGGCGGTTCCGGGCGCGGCCGCCGCAGCGCTGCCTCAGCTTGGCGCCAAAAGCCCGGGAGCGGCCGGGCCGGGTCGGGCTGGGCGGGCTCTACCGGGGCGGCCGCGGTCGGCGCCGAGTGCGATGTCCGGCTGCCGACAGCGGCAGGGATCGAGCCCGTGGGGTCCCGGCTGCGGGGCGGGAGGACGAGAGTCGTGCTGGTGCTGCCTCACGGAGCCCGGGCCGCTCATGGCTGTGCGGGCTCGTCTGGCCGCTCCCTCAGGCATCTGGGGCCTGGTCGGCGTGACAGAGGAAGACGTGGGGGAGCGGTGTGTGGGGTGGCAGGCCGGAGTGAACAGCCCTTCTCCAGGCAGATGTGGGGAGAGAGCAGCATTCACGCTTTGCTTCTAAATCTTCAGGAGAAACTTGAATATGCAGACCAAAGGAGCCCCTCGCCAGCCAACTTAGGAAATCTTTCTGTGTAAAATGTCTTTGTAATTTAATATTCATATTTTCAGAGGATGGGGTATGTCTGGAAAGTCGCCAGTAGCAGAGTGGGATATATCTGTCTGTTTTGAGTCTGCATTATGTGCCCTGCACGTCTGAAGTATAGGTGGCTGTTAAGTGTTTTCCAGATGCCCCTGCTGCTCAGAGAAGGTGCATGACAGCTGGAAGATGACTTTTAACTGATCGAGTCTAATTCAGGGCCTTCAGCTGACTGTTTTTCATTATTCGAACCAGCTGAGAGTATAATTTTTTCTCAGTTTTGAAAATCTTTAACGAATATTTTTTAGAGCAAACTGAAGGCAGGAGGCCAGGGCCAGTCTCTGTGGAGGGACGGGTTTCTCCACAGGGGTTGCACATGTGGGACAGGGGCCTTGCTGGGCACAGCTGAAGGGCTGGGATGGCCTGGCAGCCGGCAGGAAAGATGCAGGAGGGTGAGGGGATGGGAAAGGGCTAAGTAAGTAAGTAAGATTATGGTGAAGTATGCTAAATTTCAGCTTTACAAGATGTGGGAGGAAAATGTACAAAGACTGAGGAATTCTCTGGAACTTTTGGTGTAATAGCATGTGGGTAGCAAACTGCTCTCCTACAGCAGTGCTCTTTTCTCCCTGCAGTGTTGTCCTGGGGGTGTTAAAGCCTTGAATGTCCGTAATCTCTATGAAACCAGCTCAGAAGGATTATAGGGAAAATGACTGAGAGTTGCAAGGAACACTGAAGATCTTGGACACTGATTTTGAAATTTAGAAGGGTGTCATCAGACCAGGCATTTAAATTTGGCTGTGAGCCCAGACTTAGATAAAATGATTCTCTTCAGGCTTAAGGATGGATTGATTTGGGCATTCACAATCGACAGGTGACTGTAAGACTGGGATACACGATTCAGTTTTAACAAGGTTGTACTGAATTTAGTAAATAAATAAAGCCAATACCAAGCATGTAATCTTTTTTCCTAATTCAAACTAAAGGCACCAGCTAGATTTCCCTTAGAGCTGAAGTACTCAGACTAGCTATCAACTCTAATTTGTTGTCAATCAAATAAGAGGTACTGTCAGAACTAATATACTTTGAACTAATTTAGGTTTTCTGTCCTTACATTTGTTAATTAGGTACTTTGCTTCCCAAATCAAATTACTAATATAAACAATTCATTTGATGTAGATTCTTTATTTTAACACACTTCTATTAACACAATAAATCAGGAACAAATCCTGGAAGATTATTCTGTAACTAAATAAAGCAAGCATGTATCAAAAACCTGTATGAGCTGTCTTCAGTTTAAATAGAAAAAGAGAGAACATAAGTTAGTAAAAATAACATAAGAAATAAATTTAAAGTGACCTTTGCTGAGTTTTTTTTCATGACTCAAGCATAAAGCTAGAAAGATATTGGGCAGGCTTCTTCACGGGCAGAATTGAAGTATTATGGATGTTGCATTCCAGAAACTTCACCTAAGTCTCTGAACTTCTTGGGGTTTAATGTTTATTTTTGAGTATTCTTTAATTGTCATTGAAAAGCAATGTTTTATGCATATAATTAGTGTGACCTACAATGTAATAACTTTTTGTTGTAACTTGTGGTTACAAGTTTTTCACAAACTGACACCATCTTAGAAATGTTTATACAGTGGGCTGTGAAGTGGGAATAAGAATGAAAAAGTAAAGGGCTATGCTCCCACAACGTGATTTTAGTCTAAGTTAAGGACAAACACAGTGCAAATCCTCTAGTATGCACTTCTAATCACTTTTATTTTCCACTGAAGAATAAGATAAAGTCTTGCAGTGTAAGGCATAGGAACAATGAAACTGATTTGTAGTTAGACGTGGCAATTCAAAGGTTTGACTTGAAAGTGCCAGGCAAAGTTTGCTCATTCAATTAAAATTGTATTTCATCTTGAGCAAGTTGTTTGTGAATCCCTACACCGAAGTACTCTTGGTTGTGGACCAAGAACTTTCTCTTCTTGCAGACTTCAGACAAATAGCGAAGTTTGTATAACACAGAAGAAGTCTTGAACAGCATCAGCGGAAAGTTGACTGTCTAGGAGAGGTTCACACAAGACTCCTGCTTTCACAGGTAATAATGAGTCAGCAGTATGTTAGCCAGATATATGGTGCTTTGAACGAGCCTTAGACAAGTCATGATCAGCAAGTGGCTGAGAGAGGAGTAGGTGCAAATTCTGTAATCATGGGCTAATTAGGCAGAGATCCCATCTTTTCTCAGAAGAGAGGCAGTGTACTTCTGCACCATTTGAAATTCTGAAGCGCTAAAACAGAGCGCGTGGTTCTGATATCACAACCAAGGAAGGGAGGTATGGATGAACACTTAACTGCCAATTAGCTTGAATATATGCATGGCATTTTCAGAATGTAGAAACATAAAACCTTCAGGTAATCTGACTTGTAGCGCTCTTAATCTGTATAGTCCCGAAATCTGCTCGAAGATATGATTACAGCTGCTAGTGTCTGGTTTGTTGCTTTTGCTTGTTTGACCTTCACCCTTCTAATTTCAGCAAGCAGCTGAGATCCGACTTGGACTCTGCTTCTTGTACAGCTGTAGCCAGGTTCACATGATCCCATGAGTTTTAATGGATAGCTCTGTCTAATAATATGACTGAGTGCTTTTCGTCTTTACCCAGATTTTATTGTTTCCATTGATATTTTATTAGCTTTATTCACATTATTTTTATTGGGATGTATTTACTCTGATCTGCTTGTTGTTTGTTTGTTAATTAATATATTTTAGACTATGATTGCAAGTGTAATTTATAAGCAGACTGAAATAAAGGGTGTTGAACACCTGTAAAGTGCTTTCTCGTGACAGGAGAGGTTCATGGAAAGGACCAAGAAAAGAAAAATGTGTTTTTATTGGTAGGAGAAATAATGCAGCACAGGGTTTTCAGAAAAAACAGCTTTCAAGTGAAACAGAAGAGAGTATGGAGTGATTACTTTAAGCTCAGAAAATCCTTTAATTCATGTTGATTAAATTAAGCTATGCTCACATTTCCAGGAACTGCTTAATGGTTGTCCTCAGGTCTTTGTTAGTACAGTAAACATGGACAGTAACAATGACTAAGAACTAAACAGTCATATTAAAGCATGACAGTGTGTTGGGAACTGCACAATAAGAAATACCTATCAGTCAGCTGGGCAGACAAGTAAGAAATCCTATCCAGTAGGTTAGGAAAGCACTTGTCTTCCTAATAATAGCTATGCTCTTGAAAGCTCCTGCTTTGCAGAACCAGGTGGTGGAGTGTGGTCCTTCAGTATTAAATTTTTTAAATCACAATCAAATAAGTCAAGAGGGGGGAAAATGCTTAATTTCTTGTTTTCAACTGTAATATCTGGCCAGTTCTTTGTATCTAGAAGGTTGCTCTCTGTCAGATTGCCTCCTAATTATGAATGCTGGTGTTTATTTCCTCTCCTTATGAAAGCCTATTTACTTTTTCCAGTGATAAGCATTGTTTCCTACAATATACCAGTTCCTCTGAACTCAGTAAAAAGCAAACCCTGGAAAATAATTTTTTGCCCTCAGTTTTACACAGAAGCTTTCCCTCATAGCTTTTTGACTGTGGTATTAGTCCTTGTTTCTGGTTGTCTTTCCTCTTAGTCCATCTGTTGAGTCTCTCGCACATGTAGTTGCATGCAGCTTGTCCAGTTAAAATTATAGCCTCTAAGTTTGCTACCCTGGACCTTCAGAGTTATCCCTGACATTTCTAATTAAACTTTGCAGTGTAACATGTCTTTGATAACACCACCTAATTGTTTTAACTGCCTATTTTAATAACTGATGCATTTTACATCTGCTGTAAATTGAGGTGGGTCAGAGGTGGGCTTCTTCACAACGTGCATTGCTATAATAAAAAAGCTCCAGAAGTGTTCCATTCCAGAGGGTATTTGCAGTGAAATTACTCTAAGAATAGACCAGGAAGCGAGTTTTGTCCCAAACCAGGGACTTTTGTGTCTCCCATGTTCTACACTTGCAAGATAAAACCTGTAAAAGAGTGCAGGGGGATTTGTGTGTATGATCTCATTAAGACAATCACCTGGAGATGCAAAGTGCTGCTGTGGAAGAGTCCCACAACTCACTAACTTTTCATAGAGTACCCCCAGTTCTGAATAAAGGGAAGGACCAGATACTGTATGGATGAAAAACCGCCTTGAAACTGATCTCTAGCCATGATTTGTCTAAATGTTATTTTTTGCTCCCATTTTGGTAAGGAGGGCTTTATCTGTGCTGTCTGAAAATGTCCTTATTCTGAGACATGCTTGGAGATAAGGCAGTTTGTAACAGAATCATAGAATAGTTGGGGTTGGAAGGGACCTTTAAATGTCTAGTCAGTCCGGCCCCCCCCTCAGTGAGCAGGGACATCTCCAATTAGATCAAGTTGCTCAGAGCTCTGTCCAACCTGACCTTGAATGTTTCCACAGATGGGGCATCCATGATCTCTCTGGGTAACCTATTCCAGTGTTTCACTACCCTTGTAAAAAATCCTTATATCCAGTTTAAATCTACCCTCCTTTAGTTTATAACCATTACCCCTTGTCTTATCCCAACAGGCCCTGCTAAAAAGTCTGTCCCCATCTGTACTGAAAGGCCACAGTACGTCTCGCCGGAGCCTCCCCCAGGCTGAGCAACCCCAGCTCTCTCAGCCTTTACTCATAGAGAGGTGCTCCAACACTCTGATCATCTTCATGGCCCTCCTCTGAACTCACTCCAACTCACTCCCTCTTACACTGGAGATCCCAAAGCTAGATACAGCACTCCAGGCAGGGGCTCCTGAGGGCCGAGGAGAGGGAGTGAATCACCTCCCTCATCTGCTGGCCACGCTGCTTTGGATGCAGCCCAGAATACAGTTGGCTTTCTGGGCTGTGAGAGCACATTGCCAGCTCATGTCCAGCCTCTCATCCACCAGCACCCCCAAGTCCTCAGCAGGGCTGCTCTCGATCTGTTAGTTCCCTGGTCTGTCTATATATACTTGCCAGAGACAGTTACACTTGCCACTAGACAAAGTCTACTACTTCTGTAATATCCCGGGATGCTCAGAAATGAGAAAGATTGTCATTGTACGTAACATTGAAGCCACTGTGAAACAGTGTGTATTTGTGAATACACTTGTAATCTACAAACCACTATATTGACAGAATGATCGCACTTGTTTCCTTTGCTTGCAAGTGAAGTAAAATCAATGTATTGGCATCTGCATACTGGTGACTTCACAGGAGAATTTTTAGAAGCCTCTGTGATCCATTGCTAGTTTTGAGCATTCAGAAACTGGAGGCACAGCAGCCTACTGCATGTCATCTATCCACCTCCTTTCTAGCTGCTCTCAATTATGATGACTTGTCACCATTCACTCCATAATTACATTCTCAAGGTTATTTCCATCTCTGCTCCTGATGTGTCCAAAGCACATACATTTACACCTATTCATTTCTGACAACCAAGTCTACTTTTCTCCAGTAATATATTTAATATGAGCATTTATCTTTTTTTTCTGTCCAGAAGATATGCAAGAGTCTTTGCTTGCACCGCATCTCAAAAGCTTCAATTTTCTTTCTGTCACTATCAATAATTTCCCAGAAGTCACATTTGTAAGTTGCTACAGCAAAAAATTAAGCATTTCACCAGGCAAATCTTTCTACTTTTGTGGTGGGTTTTTTTCCAGGCTTTTATAAGGGAACCCTTATCAATTATTCTTCAAAATTTTCCAGTTTCTACTGGACAGGTTCTGATTGGAAAAATTTGATCCCAGGTAATTGAATTTATGGACAATCTCTGTAGCTAGACCATTAAGCATGAAGTGAGCTTATATGCTATTTTTATTAATTAAGTAAAGATATTTTATTTATGGCACACTCAAGAATGCCCTGTGTTTTTCATTACCCTGTTATTGGCTCTCTAATACTTGCTGCACAGCAGAAGCCATTGTGACAGAACACTATGTCATCAGCCAAAGGTCACTTAAAAGGAGTCCATTTCAAATCAAACTTTTCCATTCTGTATGGTCCTTCCCAGATTTTTTTTTTTTTTTTTTTTTTGGTCCCAGCCAGGCTGCAAGGAAATTCAGTTACCTGTAATTTTAATAGTAGCATATGGCTATTTATGTTCACTTGTTATTTTTTCAAACAACAAGGCAGATTTGGGGAAATTCTGAGTGTATGGGACTGCTCAGAGGAAATAGCACTGGGAATATTGGGAAAGTTTGGCAATATATTTAGCCCACGGCAGCTATTTTCTGGAGGGAAGACAATATGAGTCTCTCCCTCTGCCCCATTAGATGATAACTGTCCTATGATCTGTTAAAAAATGAGAACATGTGGTAGCAACAAGTTCTCTTTGAGAGGCTCCTTTGTGAAAAGTATTGATTATATTTGTGATGCTGCAGCTCCTAATTCTTTCACAGATATAATGTCTGCTGGTCTCAGTACAGAAAAGAATTATATGAAACTTTACAAATTATTATGAACTTGGAATTTACCATTATGGTCAAAGAAAGGCGTTTGATGAATGGATGTGCAGTCTCAGAGCTGTACTGCAATGACGGGGTCATTTCACGTTGATGGATAGGTTATGTGGTGTATTATTCAGAGGCTTAAAAAGAGGTTGCATTTATCAAACTCATGGAAGCACCAAAGTGTGTGGGTATGACTGTGAGCAACAGAATCATTACAGTTTGCCTTTGAACAAAGTCAGGAAATATATTGATCATATAGGTTTATGCTGCTAGGGGAGCAACTAATGATGATTCAGTCAATGTGTCCTGTGAATGGCTTGAGGAGATAATCATTAACAAGTTACACCACTACACTATTTGGGAACCTGATGGAATTTCAAACCCTTGTAAAGGACAATTTGCATTTGAATTTACGAAATAAAATTACTTCTTTGGTTTCTGCCCCTCTGGTCACTTCATCTGTAGAATTCTACTTCAGTTAAACGGACTGGGCATTTGCATCCGTGCGGGTCATCAGCCAGCATGACAAGAGTAGCACACTGATAACACAGTGATCCAGCAGCAGGGGATACTGAGTATCAGTGGAAGAAGATTTTCCTAAATTCTGGATATGTGGCAGCAGAGAACCTTACTAAGGTTATTTGAGCCTATACTTGGAGTGTTTAACAAAGCAGATGATGAACTGGTGTCTAAAGAGAGCGTAGAATATCAAGCATTGAGCAGACAAAGAGAGAAGTAGCCTAGACAAGGCAATAGCAAATAGAGATACGAGAAAAGCATTGTCTTGACAAACATGAATGTTCTTAGTAATACCAAAACTGTTCACAATAGTCAGATTTCTAGCCAAAAATTCTCCATGATGAAATATGAAAAAGTCTGTGATGGTGATCAATGAAGGTGATGATATTAAATGCCAGCAGAGGGATTACTGCTTGTAAAGTAAAAACTGATATGTATCCACTTACAATTTCACCAACATCTAATACCACTCTTTATATCTTATCTGAATTTGGCAAGGCAGCTCATGTGTACTTTTTGTAATATGCTATAACTACAGTGTATCAAGCACATAAACACTTGCTTTCTTAAGTCTATCTCTGTGCTTTTTATCTTCCAGACACTGCATACTTATACCTAATCATTTATATTTTCAGGGAAGCACTTGCTAAAATTGTAAACTTCTTTTATCTAAGTCCTTTAATAAGGCAAGCAAAGACTTTTAGCCAGCATGTGAATATTTAAGTCACTACCTTAGATGAATTCGTTTTTTGTTTATGAAATGCCATTGATCTATATTTAATCGATAATTTTTAAACCTCCTTGAAGATCTGCTCTAATCCAGCACATGGAGAAGAAAACTTGAGTGAACCATATTTTCATCCGTTTTCAGTATCATTTAGCTTAACATTGCCTGGATGCACTGTTGGGCTTGAATTTTGCTTCAAAACCGGTAACAATATGTTCTCTCACAGCTTCATAGTAAAAAAAGATTTAAATGAAAAATATGTTAAGTGTATCAGATTCTGAATATTGTAAGTCAGAACAGAATAATGTTACTTCTAGGGGAGAAAAGAAATAGATTCTTAAACCCCTAAGGAAGCTGCTTCATATAGCAAGTATGAAATAACACTAAAGGAAGTACAAAAAGGCTGACATAATCTATGGGTGAGAAAAACCCCAGGCCTTTACAGTTTCCTGAATTTAAGCAAATTTGCAGTAATATTTTGTCTGTCATACCAAAGCCTTATTTTGGTGTTTGTCTCTGTGCTCCTTTCTGAAAGGTTTGCCCCTTGGCCTGTTGCTGAGTGTGGGAAATGGGAACAGGAGAAAAGGTATGAACGAACAGAAGAAATGGGTGGAGCAAATATGAACACCTGGTAGAGATTCTGAAGCTGGCTGGGCACTAGGGAGTTTCACGTGAGCAAACAAAAAATGCAGAGATAGAAGGTGAAATAAATAGCACTGAGTAAATTGTAAGTATATTTTAAATATTATTTGTGAGCTGTAAGTACAGTTTTGCCAAATTCAAGCTGAACTGGAGAAGCTAAATTCTGAGAACAATATGATTAAACGTTCTGTTATATATCTTAAAACTAGTTATAGCTACAGTTCTATTTACTTAAAATTAGGGCTCCTTTCAAATTCAATTTTGTCTTTGCGTATTTGGAAGCCACTAAAATAATCTTTTCTGAAACTAGCTGAACAAACTTGCAAGAAGATTTTTAAAAAACAGCATAGTATTAAAATTCAAAGTTAGAAAGGAGATTGTTGTGGATTTCTTTTGCCCCCTGTTTACATACAAAGGGGAGTTTCAGGTCAACTGGAGAGCTACATCAAAATATATTGGGAGCTTTTATTTCTGTGTGCATATCTCCTGCTTGCTGTTTTGATGCTGCCATGGTTAGCCTTCTTGCTGAGCCTGGGGAAGAACATATGTGTGACAGTGGCTTCAGTTGCATTTGGGAGTGACACAACTTTCCATCCACAAAGGGGTGAACCTGACAGTGTAGAGTTTTGAAAGGTAAATAAAACAAGCTTAAATTATGGAAATGTTGTTTGTTTTCTATTTTGTTCTTATAATAAGTTTCAACATAATCCAGATACAGATTAACTTGTGTCTTTTATAGTTGCTGAATTTGAAAAGTAGAAGTATAACCAGCAACAATTAGGAAAGTCCAAAAACGTGCCTCTAAGAGTCGTCAGAAACTGCATAATGCTGCTGAGGAAAATAATTACCAACATTTGTATGGATATTATAGTTTAACCCCAGCCAGCAAGCAAGTTCCACACAGCTGCTCAATAACTCCTTCACAGTGAAATGGGAAAGAGAATTTGAAAAGTAAAAGTAAGAGAACTCATGCATTGAGGTAAAGACAGTTTAACAGGTAAAGCAAAAGTTGCGCGCGCAACAAAGCAAGGAATTCATTCACAATTCCCCGTGGGCAGGCGGGTGTTCAGCCATCCCCAGGAGAGCAGGGCTCCATCACATGTAACAGTCACTTGGGAAGACAAACACCACCACTCCAAACATCCCCCCTTCCTCCTTCTTACTTCAAACGTCCCCCTTCTTCCTTCTTCCCCCAGATTTAAAAGACACTATCTATATATGTATATGACGCTATATGGTCTGGAATATACCTTTAGTCAGTTGGGGTCAGCTGTTCCACCTGTGTCCCCTCCCAACTCCTTGTGCACCACCAGCCTCCTCACTGGCAGGGTGATAAGAGAAGCAGAAAATGCCTTGACTGTGTAAGTGCTGCTCAGCAATAACAAAAACATCTCTGTTGTATTCTCAACCCTGTTTTCAGCACAAATCCAAAACACAGTCCCATACCAGCCACTGCAAAGAAGATTAACTCTACCCCACCCAAAACCAGCACAATGAATTAGGGGGAAATCGGCAATGTGTTCTGCTGCTTTTAATTTTCTACTCTACAGTACTGTGTAGTATATATAGTTTATTTTTTTGTACATGAAAAATAGGCAAGTTCATAATAAAAACTGGTATAAAGATAAAATTCTTACTTAGTGCTGAGGTACACATCATTCTATCCTAACCACTACCACTGCACAGAAAAAGAAAAACTAACTCAGAAACTGAAGAACTACACAGAAAATCTGAATTACTCCTATTTCAATGTTCTTTTAAATGAGTGTCTTCTTTCTTCCAGGTTTTGGGGAATGTAATCAGAGGAATAAATCAGTTGAAAGAGTTCAGTGTTTCATCATCTATTTTAAGAAGGCTTAAACATGTTTTCATGCTGGTTGTATCAACTCGTTTGGATTTTGGGTTTATTGGTTTGTTTTTTTAATAAGTTGTCTATTACAGATGGGCTCAGATCCAAATGACACCACCTCTGCTCCATCATGAATTGTGTGTGTGAGCTATATCTGGTTGCAGATACCAATCTGACTGCCATGAGCTAGAGCAGGGTGGAGTGAAGTTCTCTTAAGATATGAGTCTCCTGTTTTTTCGACTTGGAATTGTCATGAATTTGACAGGTCCAAGCTAACTAATTTTTGCCTAGTCCTCAAATAAATTGGAAACCATAGACTGTCCTGTTACAAGGATTGACTGTCCTTTTATGTCTCTGTAAGATGCTTCTTAGCTGCCTGTCGCTTTCTAAATTTGAGTTTCTTTTGTTGCTGGAGTTATTCACCAGGAAAGAATGTGGCCCCATTTCCAATGAGAGAGGGTGTGAAATGTTAAAAAATAGAAGTGATAGGTGGATTTTAAAGAGACAAAAAAAAAAAACAACCAAAGAGGTCAGAATTTACCGGAAAGCAAAGGAAGGCCTTGTTCCCCTTTCAGCAACAACCAAATAGCCATAGAGTTGGTTTCCTATCTAAATAATTAGATTCCATCATGTGACAGTTACAAAGAATCACATACTAAAGAAAGGATTTCCATTAAAAAAAGAAGTAGTCTATACAGCTGTTTTTAAATGCACATCACTCACTCCTTGCTCCCTTCCCCCATCTCCTTGGCTTCTTGTTTCAGCATAAGATGTGCAGCACACAAGTTATTCAAGTTTAGAAACTACTCAGTGAAATTTAATTCATAAATGAGTGCTAGTGAGTTTAGACCATAACAACTTCCCTAATTTATTTTTACAAGCAGTTGAAATAATTTGCAGATGTTTGTGACAGATGTGAAGTGTAAGGATTGCTGTAACTAGCAGCTTTTGTGTAACAGATGGTGAGTGAGGAAAACTGACACCAAGCAGGATACCTGCAAGATATTTATCATAAAATTTTGAAGCCATTGAGTTGTGGTATCAGAAAATGTTGTAAAATACACAGGTCTGGATAGGATCTGTACTTGAAAATAAGGTCTCTATGAAACTATTTTGGGAAAGAAATAAAATAGATTTTTGTATGGTTTTAATCTTATATTAATTGAAGGTCAGTCATTCTGAGGTAAACAGGTTTGTAAATCACTTAAGATTGGCAAGCAATTAACTGTTGGTAAATGAATTTTATGGGCAATGAAGTAGAGTCTGTCTTGACAGGTAAAAGCATTTTTTCATTCAAGTAACATCAACAGATGACTGAAACATGCCTAAAATTCAGGCTTGTACTTATCATTAGATCTACTTAGAAATGCGATTCTGCATCAAGGTCCAATAGTTTAACATTTAAAAATTTCTGAATCGAAGCAAACAGGAGACATCCCAAAATTTCCACTGGAATGAAAGTACTGGTTTTTATTTAGAATCATTGAAAAGTTTTCATGACTTTTCCCCAGTATTTTAGTAAGGTGAAATGGACTAATAGCCTTTAATATCACAAAACCCATAAAATATGAAAATATATAAGCTAAATTTTTACTTAAAATATTATATAGTCAAAAGAAAAATAATAACTGATAACTTTTTTAAAAATTTTATTTCAAATTGACTTTTTAAATGGTTTGTTTTCCAAGTGTTTAATTCTGCATCTCAGCATGAATTTGGTCACCTTAAGTAAACTTGGGAATTAATATATTTGAGGAAATGCATCTCTTTTGCTGTAAGGAAAACATTTACTTTAGGAAATACAGAGTACCTTAATGTGATAAAATCCTAATACGAGCAAGGTAGTTTGTAGTAATTACTTGCTATTTCAATGAAGGCAAACAGGTAGGAGCATAAGACTATTTTAACCCTCTAATACATATAATATGCTATTGTCCTAGCTAAAAAAAACTTCTTTTCCTTTCTACTTCTGCCCTAATTTTTCCTTAGTGAAGGCAAAGTCCAACATAGAATGGTTTGGATTCAGTAACTATCACTTATGCTAGGGATTTGACTCTCAGTAAGATATCCCAGGAGAAGCTCAGCTACCCAAGAAAATAAAATGCTGAAGTGTCACTGCAAATTCTCGAAGTATGTTAGTTCTGTGTTAACTTAGAAAATTTTAGTCCAGTTCAAAATCAGTTCAACAACTTCTGCAGCTCTGCCTGTCCTCTTATCAGCTGCCTGAAGGCAGATACCTTGCAGATGGGACACTTGGAGATTTTCAGTCCCAGGGCAGTTTTGTTCTTACAAGTCTGGCTTTATGAATGCCTGGAGGCCATCAATGATACTGTTCCTTGGAAGCCTCCTCTTTCTTAATCAGCATACAATAGTAGTTTTGTTAAAAACAGTAAGTAAACTTTCACATCCTGGTCAAATTCCAGTTCAGATAACAGCACCCTGCTTACAGAGTTCCTATGATTTCAGATGTATAACAACTGCCTAATAATCTACTCTGTGGTACTGCATGGTGTAGTTAAACAGCTCTTGCATTTTTGGGGATGGTAGAAGTTACAGAAGTGTCAACCATTATTAATTTTTTCCTGTTAAGCTTAGATTGATAACTGCAGTGATAGAAATGAAATCTGATTTTTAAAAATAATACAGAGGTACAATTTTACTGCTAGCCTTTTTCTTAGGCCATGTCTTAAATACATGGATTTCTAAGATATCTGATATTAAATTTGCCATGGTATAGGATCAGTGCAGTTTTAAAAAATAAAGACAGTGATATGCAACAGATAAAAACATGACAATGGAAGTCAGCTTACTACTTTTCATCATATGCCAAGGAAGCATATTAAGCATTGTTTATTCTACCTTTCGCACTTTGAACAGGTTAGGATGTATTTTTGATGTCTATTGAATTTGACGTACCAGACTGATAAAGACAGCACAGCAGGGAACATCCAATACAGGAATCAGATTCACCACAAATCAAATCTGAAGTGTGAGCTTATTCAGCTTCAGAGGGTCCTTGTAGCAGTGAGGATTTTATCAGCTACATAGGCAAAACCTCATTCTATGCCTGCAGAGAAGATACAGTTAAGTGTAATTCTTTTGCTCTTGGATTATAGTGTTCATTGTCATATCTCTGCATCTTCTTTCCAAAAACCCAGGCATCTTTGTAGTTCATATATTCTGGAGATGTTTAGCATACCAGGTATAATAAGGAAATTCTATTTTTGTTCTGGAATGTATCTGGAGTATCTCATTAAAGTACAAGTAGTTTAAATGAAGATTGGTATTATGCTGCTTTAGAATACCTTTAAACCAGAATTTGAAAATTTACAACTATTAACATTCAGCAATAACCTTATAAACTCCTTTGATAGTTTACTGATGTGTATGTGAACAGAAGTACTGATTTCTTAAGTAACTTCTTTAGTATTCATTTATGATAATGCTGGAATTAATGTGACCTGTTCATCTAAAAATGTGATCCTATTGAAACCAGCAGAATTTTTGCTATTGTCTTCAGTGGGGCAAAAAGTGCCTCATAATCTAGATTTCTGCTGCTTCTAAATACTGGGGGTTTTCCCTGTTTAAAATAATGCTGAAATAGAACCATGTATAAAGGGAATTAAGGCATTATTTTAATGTAGGTATAGTAAAACTGTACTATTTGGAATAAAAAATGTTTATGTGAAATTACTAACATTACTGCAGTGATACCAGTCTGTTTCTACAGTTAACTATGGAAATGATAGCTATAGGGAATAGAAGATCAATATATTTCAAGTACAGAAGCCAGATATGGAGTTCCTTTATGGAGATAAAGCACCAAAAATCACTATGCATTTGACTTAAATCTAGAGAGGGGTGGAGGAGACAAGACACTTATGTGAGTTATTCTGCAAATATTTGTTATTATAAAATTTCCATTCTCCCCTCTTTTTTTTTTCCTTAGGGAATTAAATTTGTACTTCGAAAATCAAATTCTGGCAGAGGGAAGAGTTATCTTTTGTAGGAACACAAACTCTAAGATCATGGACAAAGTAATATTAACTGGAGACACAGACATTCCAAGAAGCCAAGTTAAACATCTCAAATCAGCATTAAGGTTAATCAATTAAAAAAATAGAGGGGGAAGGCTAACATTTTTTATTTTCTGCAATGGTAAATGAAACTTGAAGCTGGCAACAGAATGTGAAAGACTCCACAGAAGAGGAGGGGTTACTGCATGGAGGGACTGGATTAACTTTGATGAAAATGATTTCTGCAGGAACTAGATGAGGGCTCTTCATCTTTCCTTTCTGAAAGAAGGAAAAACCTATGATAATTTGGGGCTTTGATTATGTATATTAATGTATAAAGTAAAGTTCTGAATATTTATGAAAACTGTACCTTAAGTTCCTGGAAAGATAACTTATTTCAAATTTGCTGCAGGCAGGCATTAATTTTTAATGCCCACTAATTTCTCAGGGCTTTTCCTACAATATTTATTATTGTATATTCAACATGTTCCTGTAAGTAAAAACAAGTCTTTAAAACTGGCAAAGTTAAATGTGTCTTTCTTGCCATGCCAGAATGTTCTTCAAACCAAAAGTCTAATTGCAAATGGTTCTTGCAAATCAAAATCTAATAATTTTTTTAACTATAAAGACATTTTGAGTATAGAAGAAAGGAAATGACAATTTGCTGAGTAGACATAGGCTGTATATAATCAGAAATATTATAGGGACTGACATTTCCTTTTTTTATGGCCCAACTCTAGTAATACTGCTATTTTATTGTGATTTATAACATAAGCAAGAACATAGTAAAGTATTTTTACTTTAAGAAGATAGCATTGTAGAAACTAAAATGGAAAATCTGTTCTTAAAGTATTCAGTGAAGACCAGACTAAACACTTGAGCCAAACAGCACAGATTACAGGCTGTATGTTCAAACCACTCCAAGTAAAAACAAGCCAACTGGAGACATAAGGAGAGAGAAAGGAATTAAAAAACCCCAAACCTAAAACAACAACAAAATAAATAATAGGGGATTATTGTATTGTTTGAAAAAGTTGTGTGAAAATTAAAAAAAAAAAGGACATGAATACTTGACAGAGACCCTATTACAGTAATTATCATTTTCTAGATATCAAAATCTCTCCTATTTAAAGTCTTAACTGTGGTAGTGAGAAATCTGCCAGTATCCAAATTAGTCTGGTATTTTCACGGTGTCAAATACTGTAATATGTACAACTGGCAAAGAACAACATAGTTTCATGCATCAAGTGCCAGCAGCAACATCCCAAGCGATGCAGTTTAAAGAAGGCTATCACACTAGAGCATACTGAAAACCTCTCTCTTCCTCTTTTTTGGCAACCTTAAGAATATAAAGACACAGTCATTACACTGGAATTTACATGACCTATTTTTCCAAATGTATGATTAACACATTACCAGCATCACACCCTTAAAGAAAAACGATTTTGTTTCTGATACTTATCCAGATACTGAACACATGAGGCAAGGAAACTGTTCCCAGTACATCCATGAAACTGTTACTTGACACCACATGCACACACAAATTCTGATCAATGCTTTTCTTGCAGATTTTTGGATGCTCTCAATAGCAGCATGTTGAATAATTATTTATTTTCCTTTTGTGAGTCGTGGCAAGAGACAGCTTTTTTGAGGCTTACCAGCACATCCTGTGGATGTGAAGGCTTTATGTATTGTATTAGAAATGGGAATGTTTGTCCTTGTTTATTTAAATATTGCACACTATATTGCTACAAGATAGGTACTGAAATAGCAAAGTGATGGGCAAATTAGCAATGCCTAAATCAATTTATTTCCTAAAACATTAAATGCTTTGAATACTAATTTTCTAACACTACTTTTATTGAGGAATGTATACAATCCTATATATAAAACATACTTGCCGTTCTGCTGCTACCAAATAGCCAGCACCTTAGGACCATGATCCCTACAATTCTAGACAAATTACTCTGTGCAGTGTTCCACAGTTTTCATAAAACAACTGTAGTGAGCTACTCATGCATACTTAGTTCACCCTAGAACTATCTATTATTTTTGCACGTGTTTATTCAGTATTGGCATTAAAACTAAAGTTACATTTCTAGTGCAAACAGGTGCATCCTGGTGGCAGAAGGAGAACTCTCCAGGCCTCTAAGGAAGCAGCAATGGGAGTATGAGTCACTCAGACACAAAGCTGGCCATGACTTCTTGGTCTTTCTTGTGAAGCACGTTAGATTACATGCTAAATAAGCAGCGTTTTAGCAGTCTGTCCATGTTTCCCTCTTTGAAGGAAAAGGAATGACAAATGAGACTCAGGGTGCCCCTTCCTTTGAATGGGATGAAGCACAATATAAGGGATCTTTGGACTGGGAGACAACTTTAGTCCCCTTGTGAAGGACCAGGTATAAGAAGGTAAGCATGTTTTATCTCAAATGTTCTGACTGTTGCTACAGGAAAGTTGTGACTGGAAGAGAGGGGAGCGTCCTGCAGAGGTGGGACAGCGGGACTTGGGAGGTTGCTGAAGTTTCTTGTAAAAGTTAAGGGCTTGTTTGCCAACACATCTGAGACTAAATAGTGGGCTATTTGCTGGAGTTAAAGAAGTTAAGATACAATAAACCATAAGAGTTCCCTGACATAAGTACTGGTGTCTTTGTTCAGCCTGACGAGAATTTATAAAGAACATCACACATCCTACCAAGCGGGTCGTGACACTCCTCTGGGGAAAATGCTTCTCCCTTTTCACAGGAGTGTCATATTTCTGTTCCCTAGGAGGATCGCAGTGGGACACCTCCAGCAAACGTCCTCCTGAAGCGCTGTGCCCTGATGGGAGGTGGTCGCATACAGATGGCAGGGAGATGTCTCAAGATAATGGGGCATAAGAAGGTGCTCAGCTCCATCTGAGAATCAGATGTACTAGCATCTGAAGTAGTGGAGACCCTGCCTGTTATCTTGCTGGGACAGGCAGGGAGACAGAGCTGACAAGGATGCCTATGGCTATGTAATGAAGTCCTATTCTTAGAAATCAGTAATGGGTAAACTTCAGATGTAATTTCCCAACTAGATTTTAAAGCCTGTTTGGTGACTGTGAAATTTCTCAGATCAATGAACTTCTATAAAACTACCTGAAAGTTCTTCTTGCAGAACCTCCTCGAGTGTTGTTTTTTAATTATTTTTTCATTTTATTATAAGAGCTCTGCCCATAAAAGCCTTTTGCATCTTGTGTATCAACACAAGAAATGTGTTGATAAATTCAAAACTCTTGTCCAGATGCTTAGTTCCCTTTGTGGTGGCTTCACAGCAGTTCTAATTTAAGAGCTGCTTATCATCATCTTAGTCTGTCAAACGCACATCTCTCTTTCATCTTTCCATAATCTTCCATTGTCCATCTCCATCAAACGTCCATTGCTTGGTGGAGATAACCAAGCCCTCTCCTCCTAACCAGTTGCTCCTCTATTCTCCTGCTGCAGCTCTTCACTTCCACAGCAATCACTGATGCCAGATCCCGTCAGACGCCTCAACTTCGTAAAAACTCTCTATCTCCTCTGCTGCTTACTGCCATTGCCCCTTCAGCATCAGCCCTCTGACCCACGGCATCATTCCAGACTGTGGGAGCTTTCTCGACGTGAGAAAATGCTCCGTAGCACAGGGCAGCGGTACGAGAAACTAAACGTGTGAAACCTGTCACTACACGGCTGAGTCACCGTGCTCAACCCCGGGGGTCCCCCGCTGTTCCTGACCTCACCTGTGCCGTACCCAGCAGCGCGGCCCCCACAGACAGCTCCGTCCTCCCGCGCTGGTTTCTCACCCCGGCAGAGCATTGCGACCCTCCCCAAAGCTGAGCACGCGAAGCTGGATGGGCAGGCAGGTGTGACCGGTAACCACACCGGGAAAAGGGGCGGGGGCGCCTCCCGGGCCGGAGCGCTGCCCTCAGCCGGCCGGCGCGGGAAAGGGGCGGGGGCGGTGCCTCCTCCCGGGCTGCGCTGCCCCGGGCGGCCGGGGAGCGGCGCTGTGTCCCCGCGGCGCTCGCCCCGCCCGAGCCGCCCCTTCCCGCGGCCGCAGCCTCGCGCCCGCCGCCGGCGGCAGCGGGTGAGGGGAGCTGAGCTGAGCTGAGCTGAGCCGAGCGAGGTAACGGCCGGCGGGTCTGGCGGCGGGGCCGGGGAGGAGCTTCAGCCTCCCTCTGCTCACGATAGGGCGCGGGGCTGTTCGTCGCGGTCTCCCGGGGGCGGGCGGCGGGCGGCCCCCGCGGCGCGTTATGCATGGCGGCGGGCCCGGCTGCGCTGGGGGCCCGTCCCCGGCGTCACTGCAGAGGAGTTGCCTGCGGGTGGGAGGGGGGGCGGCGGGGCGGGGGCTGCCGCTGGCGGGAAGCGGCTGGGGCAGCGCGGTCGCGGGTGGGCCCCGCCGCCGCCAGGCCGGGTCCGCCACTCGGGCCTGAATTCCCCAGGGCCTGGCCGTGGCCTCGGCGCTCCCCGCCGCTGTGGTGAGCGCTGGCGGCGCTCCGCGGAGCCGGCGCCGTTTGCCCCGGCCGCCCGCGGCTCCTCCTCGCCCGTCACCGCGGTGCCCGGCCTTCCGCAGAAATCCCGGCTCCTGCCCCGCCGGCGGCTGTGGCCGCTGGAGGAAGGGTCGGGGTTGGCGTGTCGGCGAAAAGGGTTCGCCCGCTTGCCCCGGGCAGACAGTGCGGAGTGCTCGTGAACTTCGTCTCGTAAAATAGAGCCCCGCAGTATGAATTCACCCCGTTCTAAATGAAATCAGAAGGTTCTAAGTACTCTTAGGGCTTGTGCGTTCTGAACAAGAGAACCGCTGAAAGGTGTTTACCACGCGTTTACTCCATAGCGTAGTATCCCTGAACGCTTTGGACACAGTGTGCAGTTTTGCTGATCACGTACGATAAGGTCACTGGGGCTTGGGAGGAAGTCTGACTTCCAAGGCGAGAATAAAAACCAGATTACTTTTCTTAACTTTTGTTCTAAAAGACTAAGGACAGTTTGACTCTTAAGAAACACTTTAATGCTTTTATACAGTGTCTTGACAAAGTTTGGTCTGCATCTCAGGCTTGCAGTAGCACCTGCAGTGAAAAGATGAGCATAATTTATATAGAACTTAAGCAAAATAAGCAAGCTTAAGAACTTAAGCAAAAGACCTCCAAAAAGAAAAAGAAGTTTTAGATCATGTGTCTTTGGATGTAATGGGAGAGCCAAAGGTTGAAATATAAACATGAGGAAAATTATAGAAGGGCAGGAAAAATTAAGTATGGTATAGGTCTGTAAAGCTTGAAAATTGTAGCCCTCATTCATCTGGGTGGGGTCACCATGGGTAGGGTGGGGCTTGTGTGTGTCATGTGGTTGCAGCACATGTTTGCAGCTTTCAAGTTGCAATAGTTTATGTTCTGTAGATTAAGTGAAGAACTTGTGAGGAAAATTTAACAGTATAGAAGCACATCTTAAAATCCTTTGTTTTCTTTTTAATAGGCTTTTTCCTATTGTCTTTTACTTTTTGTTTTGGTTTTTAGTTGTCCTCTAATTCTTTTGTAGTTTTGTTTACACTTTTTATTTAGAGAACTCCTTTTGTGTTGTATTAACGTTAATGCATTTCAGCTGGGCAAGCTACTGATGTAGAGGGAAATGAAGTTCTTAATGATACAATGTGAAAGTGCAGTAGTACCTGACAAAAATGGTAGCCTAGGCATGGTGTTAGGAAACATCCATCCAGACTTACAGCTCTTTCACTTTATGGTGTAGGTGGCTTGTTACTTGTTACCTTGTCCATTTTACAAAAGAGAATTTTAATTTGTCTTGAATTAAGATATAGAAATATTGTATTAGGGACTGGGGGATTGTAGATCTGATGTATTGCACAATCTCATCTTTCGCTCCAGTCTGTCACTGTTAGTGCACTCACTGTACTGATCTATAGTCTGTGTTAAATCACTGACTTAATTAGTCTAATTAGTATTTTAAATGGAGTTCTTCTGCATATGAATTTAGTTCTGTAAAAGTTTGTGAATTATTAATCCTCGACTTTTATGAAGTTGCTGCCTTTGTTTTTCTCACAGAGGCTCTGCTATAAAAATGTCAGTAGGCTATTAATTAGCTGTCAGTTACACTGCCTCAGAAGTGAGTAATGCTGTACATTTTCACCTCAATCTGGCTGTGGTCGTGGAAGAGGCTGTTTTACAGCTGTTTCTTCTCATGATTCTGCAGGGGATTCTTTGATTACCAGTGGGTTGGTTTATGTAACTAATCTCTGTTCCATCTCAAAAATTGCCTGTGTTAACTCAAACCACCATTTAAAACTGTTCAAATGGTTCTGGCTGATGTTTTCTTAGGCATCTCGGGTGAACTACTTTCTGAAAGTAAATGACAGGTTTAAGTCCAGATCTATGAAGTAAGTAATGGCAGTCATTTGGAGGCTGTAAGCTTTTTGTTGATGTACCTAGATCAGGATGGGCATCCATCTATGGGTTATATCAAACTCAGAATAGTGTTTATTGTGTAATGGCCGTGTGTGTTCTACGTTCAACTGGCCTGGTGGATTCAGCAGTGGAAGTGCATTTGAACATATGAAGTAGAAATAATTGCCCTGATAAGATCAACGTAAATGTCCAGCCTGGGACCTCACATGTGATTTTATTTCCTTCCCCTCCCCCCTGAAAATATTTAAGATCTCTTCATGAATAAGCTATCATGCTTTCTTTATGTGATTTGTTTTCTGGCTTTATTTTTTAAGCTGTAATTGTATGATGCAACATGACTCAGTGTGAGCTGGTGAAGTGTATTAGGTATCACTATGGTATGTTCCTGTTCAGGAAATTCTGGAGTGGTTCTCACGTTCCTGTTGCATGTGGGCCATCAGGAAAATTCATAAACTGCTTTATGTTTCCTTGTAACCTGCCTCCTGCTCTCCCTGTGGCTGCTACCGTTCTGAGGTCAGTGGTTAATAGGTAACACCTTGGTGAAAAATATTAAGTTCCAGCACACTTTGTGTTCTGATGCTCCAGCATGATCTCCTCAGGCTCCCGTTTTTTCAAGTGCTTTCTGCAAACCTGAGTACATCATTTTGTTCAAAAATTTCTTGTGCTTCAGCTTTGTCCCAGTGTGCAACAAACCTTCCTTTAGAGTCACAGCACTGAAAAGTGTATGAGGCTGTTTGGAGGGAAGTGGCTGCTGGGGATCACTGGAGTGCAGCACTGTGTGTGTTGTCAGTTTGAATGTAAGCTGACCTTCAGGTAGGAAGAGATTATTTTGGAGAGTTGGCCAGATAGTGCTACCTTTGAGTTGTTCTATGTATCACACACAAAGGAAAGGTGGAGAGCTGAGAAACTTTTGTGGAAGCCTGTGTGGAAGCACCAGAACCAAGACCTGGGCACATTGCAGAAGCCCTGTTAGGTGTCTGCAGAGGTCTGAAGACTCATGCTCTGGAGCCTTAGTCTTTGACAGACACTTCCCTTTGTTCCCGGGTGTGTTGGAATTGCAGCATCATCTATAAGAAAGTAAACCTGTCTTCATTTACATCAACAGCTAAAGCAAGCCAAGATTTGGGGAAGTAGCATTTGCATTTATTGCCAGCTCTGACTGCTGCCAGTGCAGAAAAGTCTAAATTAAAGTATTCCTTTAATGTTCCACTTTTCCTTCCTCCATAATGTCACCTGCATGTGTGTGCCCATAATAATAAGCATCATTTGTGATCTTCAGTAATACTCCTCTTTTACAGTATCTTCTCATCTTGATAGAACCAGCCCTCACCCTCACTGCCACCCTTTTGCTGGCTTTCCAAGCACTAAAATAAATGCTCATCCTTTGGCCAGGTATTAGACACAGAAAAAAAAACTTTACATTTTCCTTTTTTTATCAGCCTCAAATGTACTATGGCATAGCTGCTTAGCTAGATAATGCCAGAGTTGCAATTTATAAAAGATTACAAACTATTTCCTGCAACTCAGGCCCCAAGACTTGAATTACAAGATCCAGGCACTGCTGTCTTTAGAAAGGCTTTTCAGAGACAGTTATGAAAGTTCATCTGGAGACGACATGAAAGGAAATTCTGTGATGCTGAGGAAATGTTAATTCTCCAGAGATGTCTTGGTTTCATTCACTGCCCTTCAGCCTGAGTTTTGAGCAGTCTTCAGAAGCATAATGTGGGAAGTCACAGCTCCACCTGGGAGGAGTTCTCTTTCCTCTTTCCAAATACCTCTCTGTGTCTCATAGTGTGGACCAGGAATACAACCTTAAGGAGTAGTACTGACTGCAGGTGTGAAACTGCGGAAGCACCACCATGAACATGAGTCTGGTCTTTGTTGCAGCCTGTGGCATTGCTCTGGAGGCTGGGCATAGGTCATGGCAGTGTAGCTGAGCTGTGTGGACGGCCCAGGCAGCTTGAGAGCTCTGCATCCTGGAAGAGCTCTCCTCAAAGCCGAGTTCACCATGGGTAACCCTTACTTCTGCATGTTCGAGAGGGCTGTGAGCTGTGTGGGAGGCTACCAAAGGACGTAGGAGGGAAGCTATGAAAGGATCGACTAACTCTCAACTCTCTAGGGCTGGAAATACATTTTGCAGATACTCTGTATTACTATTTTCTGAAAAAAAATGCATGAACTCAAAACATAACAAGCAACAACACTCTACCTAAACAAGGAAAACAACTGCTTGTTGATTTTTCCAGCTTGTCAGGTTACATATCTGCACTTCCATAATCCCAAGGCCAGACTTTGACCTTTAGCACACAGCAACAGGAGGGTGAATACAAAAGTAATTCTTTTCAAGCAGACTTGGTGCTGGAGAACAAGATCACTGGTGGCTCTCCCTCCTCCTGCCTTGCTACTTTAATCATGTACACCCAGCACGTGGTGTACATGAGCCTGTGCTCACCTCTATGGAGGGCTTCTAGCAAGAGCAGTTTCCTGGCTTAAAAGGAAACTGCATGATGTGGAGCTTGCAGCTTCTGTCACCTGTCAAATACCAGCTGATTGCCACTGCAGGTTGACTTCTTGTGACCTGGCACGTGGAGAAGAGCTTTTGAGTCCCTCCTAGTAAACAGACTCTGTTCTTCCTTCTGTTTACTTCCTAAGCATCTGCTTCTGATGAGTTTGTGCTGGTTTTGTACTCTGGAACTGTGTGCGTAGTTAGATGAAATTTTTGTTTCATACTGAAAGGAAGATTTTTTTTTTTTTTTTTTTTTGGTAGCAGTTTCAAAACAATCTGTATGGCTTGGACCAGACTTTAAAATCATAAAAGTGGAAAAAAATCCTAGCAGAACAGATTGCATAAAGCAAGTGTATGCACATTAGTTAAGAATGAGTTCTATGTTTCGGTGTTATGCACTTTGACAGAATTTGATGGGAAAAAAAGGATCTTACTTCAAACTGTTGAACTAGCCAAAGCCCTTGGAACAACCAGTGGGAATACTACTGAGGGACAGAAGGGAAGAGCAGAACACACACTTGAAGTGTTTTTAGAAGCACTTTGTCTCTAGCTCAGTATCAATTTTCACATTCAATAACAAAGTGTTTAGGTGGCCCATTCTGTTGCTGACTGCTGGTGGAAATGGAAGAACACAAAAGGCTCCTAAACCATCTCCTTTGCTACTCTCAGGCTTATTGAAAAAAATCTGCTGGAAGCTATTTCCTTTTTTTTCTTCCCTTTTTTTACCTTCTGGTTTTTAGAGAGGGGACTCGAATATTGTACAAAAAGAAAAGCTTCTTTTTTTTTATAAGTACAGCTAGAAAGTACAATGAGTTGGTCTCAGTTTGATTTCATTGGCTGCTTTTTTCTCTTGTGCTGGTGTTTAAATGCTTATTTTGCTCCATATATGAAACCTCAAAATGCAAATGAGCAAATGTGGAAATAACCTTTGTTAAAAAGTTGTTCTGTAAAACCACTGAATGGCTTTCAGCCTTTCCTGGTGTGGTTTTTTCTGAATCCATGTGTTTGAGAGTGAGGTGAATAACATTCTGTGTCTGCAACTTGTCCTATCCTTTGTAAATTTGGGTACTCATCATCAAGTTCTTGCTCACATGAAGTGCTCTATATGTTTTGATGGCAATTCTTATTGCTTAGGAGTAGTGGCATGAGGTTACATGCAGAATGTGAGATGGGTTTCTTCATCTCTTCTGAAGAATGTTATAAAGTATTTGAGCCATCAACCTGTCATGTTATGAGTGTGACAGAATAGTTGTTTCATATTCTTTGCCTGATTAGGTGTATATGCTTAATTTGGTGTTTGGTTTTGGTTTTATTTCTTTTTACTTTGAAAGCACAAGACTGTTGTTAGGCATGAGCTCTAGGCTAATATGTACACTGGAATTAAGTCAGGCTTTGAGTAGATGTAAACATCTTCAGTGTGTACACAGTGGTTTAGGGGTTTAAATCCGCTTGATGAACAGAAGTGCAGTTCTTTAGCATCAGAAGAGCATTGCAAAGAAGTGGTATAAGTAACATAATCTTATTTTGATGTACCAGGTTTTCTTTGCCTAATTTCCCACATGATGGAACAAATCTGTTCTTGACCAGCATGGATATGTAGACCTTTTCAAGATGGTTAAGAACTGTGGTGAAGAACCAAGTGGAATGGCAAGTGAGGAAACTTACGTTTATTTCTAACTAATTTTTCTGCCATTATGTTATGTGTTTACCTGACATAAGTCAGCCTTTTTAGATAAGAAATCATTTAAAAGCTGAAATCAAGTAGGTATTTTTATCCTTGGAAGACTTACACTTGAGCTCAACTTGATATATTGGGTACTTAGTTAAAGTATTAGCTGTGTTTAATCTACTAAAACCAATTAAGTGTGTTGCTCAGTGTTTAAAACTTTGCTTATAGTTTGCAAAATGCAAATTTTAATTTGCATGCTGCTTATTCTTTTGTCAGGAGGAAGAATCTACTTCTGCTGATGTTTGATTTCTATGCTGGGAGGCATGGTTTCCTGACAGAACAGTGCATTATATTTTATAACAGCAGATCTTTATTAAATGTGCCATCAGTGGTGGTTTTGGAAAGATGAGAAGACACCCGTTGCAGAACAATTCAGTGAAGCTGAAAATGTAAGTTCTGTGCCATTGCTATTTTATTTGTATTACCAGTTGAGATTTTTTTTCAGTCCTCATCATGTCACTGTATATGTGCATATGTGTTTTTTAAAAACTGGAAGATAAACATGAACATTACATGAGATATATTTTATATAATTTAAAATTAAAATATGCTTCAAAAACCTCAAAAGCAAACCAAAATAATAAAAAAAGCCACCACCACCAAAGAACCAAAACTAAACCAGCCTCTTTTATATGTATGGAGTTAACTTCCTAAAATTGTTCAGAGAAATTTAAAAATATATGTAAATCAGGCAACTTTATTCATATTGCTTGAATCTTACATTGTGTCAAGACTGGAGACTTCCTCTGTCCTTAAAAGAAGAGTAGAAATAATTTTGATAACATTTGTCATTTGAAGTTGGTCACAGTTAAACCAGAAGTGTCTCGTACTGCTTAGTGCTTTTAGTAAATTTTCCATAGTGGTTAGAATACTTTGCTGGTCTGTTTACTTAAAAAATAAGTTCTTGTAATGACCTTGAAAAATTATATTTACTGTTGATTTTTTGCTGATGCAGTATGTTTGATGTAAAGAGCTTTGTGAATACTTTGGTATCGACTATCTAACTCACTTCAAAAATAGTTTAATGTATTTCTTCCTTTATTCTGTATGTTCTGTCTCTTCTTGAATACTACTGGTTTCCAACAGAACTTGCAGTCAGTCCAATTTACTTGAGAATTTTGACATATCCTGAAAAGGCAAGCTACCATACATGGTTTCTAAGACGACATCCCAGAGTAGAAGGTGTATGACATGTGTCAGCTCTTCATCAGATCTTTATTCAGCAGCTACGTAAACATTTTTATATTACATTGAGAATGAAACAAACCTGAGATTTATATTATTTTTCCAGAAATTTTACAATTTCTGGTGCCTAATACTCTTCATAGTTGCTTTTGTCTGATTTTGTAAAAATATGTCTCTTTAACAATATATAGGAGTTCTTAGAAAGCCAGGGAGTTTTTCTGGCTTTTGCTATGGAAAACAAACTGGACAAATTTAATATAACCTCAGTACAAACATCACTCATGCCTTTCAGTTTAATTTTAGAACATACATTTGTAGCCTTGTTTTTTAAACTTTTTTCGGAGTACTAGGAATTCTTTGCAGAAAGTTTGCTGACATGACTGTACTGGTTAGCAACGTGGTGACTTGTGTGTGACGGGTGTATGTTAATGATTATTTCCTAAAATAAATGAAAACTTAGATATTTTAAAAATAATGGATTCTGTTTTGGAGGGTCTTGGGGATTGTTTTTTCCCCCTTAGATTTTTGTTTTGATGGTTTAAATGTTTTGCGTTCTTTAGCTTACGTGTCATCAGTAAGAGTGCACTTTGAGTATTTCTAAGGACACCTTACAGTTAAGTTCCCCATGGGAGTTATAAATGCATTCTTAGAACTAGTTTATTAAATGATTGGTTTCCTTTCCACCGAAAAGGAAAGTTGAATGTTGTTAGTAAGATGCTGAGATTGAGACTTGATATCTTGGTCCATCATCTTGCTGTGCCAGGTTGGCCACTTCTCGACACTTCATTGTTCTATCTGTCAAACAGAAAAGAAGAATGTGTTGTGTTAGGTTGATTACGTAGGTGCCTGCCTGTTTCTGTAGTGACTGGATTGCCTGTAATAATATCTGGTCTGTATCTGCAGAATGTCTATGATGCATCTGTCCAGCTCCTTAGGGGGGTAGCAGTACTGGAACAGGCATCACCTGAGGCTCATAATCTACCATCAGAAATAAACTCTGGCCAGCTAGAAAGATGGTGATGTTAAAGCACCCTGACCTGACAAGTCTGCTTCTTCTTTCCTAGGTTAGTAGCATTTGAAAATTATCTTACTTTGTAGAGAATGCAGGTATCTTAATATCTGCTTTATTTGTAAGGTTGCATAATTTGGAAGATAATTTTCTTACAGGCATATTTTTGTATACGTGCTTGTTTATGGTAGTTGAATTACAGTGTGAGGGGATCCTTAATGTCAGGAGCTGTGTATATCTGAAGAACTGTATGTGAAGAAGTGCTTAGGGATTTTGTTTTGTTGTGTTTTTAAAGGTGAAGTTGAGATTTTTCACAGCAGTATTGTTTTTTATCTGTGCTGAAATGAAACAGCTGTTTGCTCTGATTGGATGTGTGTCAGATGGTGGTACCCAGAACTGACTACTGAACCTCTGAGTACATTGCAGCCTCTCACTAATTGTCTAGAATTCCCAGTCACTGTGTTCAACACAGCCCTGCTCTTCCTAATCATTATGTTATTACAACTCTATTTTCATCTTCAGGTGGAAAAAAACCACCCCCACCCACAGCAAACTGCAGACTGATTCATATTATGTTATCCAGAACCAAGGAATATAACTGAGCCACATGTCAGGCTATTGGGTTATTTGGAATTATTTCCTCTTTCTTGGTAAAGGTAATAGTCAAAAAAAAATGTAAGTATATAAAAAGGCAAACCCCTAGATAAAAACCCTTTTTAAAGTTCAGGGCATGCTCTTAAAAGCAAGTGAAAATTACTCCTTTCTGTTGAGTGCACTAGTGTTGACTCCTAGGAAGTATAATAAAGTGTGCTTTGTTTGTATGCAGGCACCTATGTTAAGGAAACTTCCCAATGTGACCATTCACGAGGCTCTCTGACTGTCACACTCCTACTGCCAGAGACTTTGTCTGCTGGACCAAGGCCCCCTCATGGTGGGTGGCTCCAGTGAGCTGACTGGTCCCCACATGGCTCCCCACACAGCCAGACCAGGTTTCTTTCCTGGTTCGACCCCAGATTTCCAATAGCAGAGTACAAGACATCCCATTCCATAAGGCAGTTTATTCCTGGCACAGTATCACAGCAACAGCTCAAGACAGTCCCTCTGAGGAGATCCCCAAACCCGAGAATCCCTAAGCTTTTGTACCCTCACAGTCTCCTCTGAGCATCAGTCCCATTCTTCTTTCTGTTCTCCCCTCCTGCCCCCCTCACTCGCTGTTCCATGTCCATCCACCTTGCTGGCTTCACAGTTCCCAGCTCTTGCTGTGAACAATCTTTCAATTGTTCATTCACCTGGCTGGCTGTCACCCATCTTCATGTCCTTTGTTATCCCAGAGATTGGGCTCCCACCCAGTGCCCAATCTGCATTTCAGTCTCAATTTGCAGCTTGCAGGTCAGGCCACCTGCATAAGAAGTATTCATCAGCATCTATTTCTATATATTTTCATTGTCCTTGGTAGTATCAACAGAAGCTATCTCCTAAGAATCTGTCTATATTGTGATAAACAAAGGAGATTCTGTCAAAATATCTGTCTGAGATACTGGCCATGATAAATACCTTGCTAAAGTGAAATACTGGGAAATGAGGATCTATCTTTTTGATAGGCTGAAGATGGAGAGATGGAATGAAGTGTGGATCTGTGCATTTCCTTAGCATACTGGGACATGGTGGGGGTCACCAAGGTTTTGACCTGCGTGTAATTTCTGAGGTGACTGATGTCATTTTCCCTTCTGCCATCTTTCCTCTTCTGTGATTAGTTGTGATTGACAGTTTAGGCCTTAATAATCCTGAAGCAATGCACTGCAGATTTGCTGATTTAGATTAATCCAGACTGAAGTGTGTGGCTTTTTTAGAGTAAAGCATCCTAATATATAGTGGGATACACAGCCCAATGCAGGAAATACATGCAGGAATATCCTGCAGTGAGATAAGGCAATCAATGGTATAAAGTCCTAGCTACAGAGCACGTTTTTCAGCAGCAGGTCCTTACAGGATTGATCATTATATGAGAGCTGAATTAAAACACTGACAACACTTGAAATGTTCTGCTTAAAGTGTTGCTGCACAGTAATGTCAAAGAACGTGAATAACTTTCTCCCTTGCAGGATCTTTTCTTTGTCACTGAACCTGTGTGGTGGTTTGAAAAACCTTTTTTTTTTTTTTTTTGATATAGTAATGGTTTGCCCCACTGATAATACTGGGCCAATCAATAGTCCACGTGCGCCCTGCGGAAATTACATGCCCACAGAAACGGAAGAGAAGGCAGTGAAGATAGTTTTGTAGGTTGGTAACCATGATCTGAGCCACGAGGAGGCAGGGGGCCAATGAGCCCCTCTGGGGGCCAAGGGCCCCCAGCCCTCAGCTGAGGCTACGAGAGACCCGGTATAATGTCAAAGCTGGACCGGGTCCCGTAATCAAGAGCTGGAAAAGTTTCCTTACTGTCAGCAGCAGCAGAAGACACTGAAAGCGGCAGCAGAGCAGCCCTGAACAGAGACAGCAATGGCTGAAAGCCAAAAGATAGCCAGTAGCAACGAGATAACGTGAAACCGGCTGAGAGAGGCAGAGAGGGAGAGCTGGCAACAAAACAGAGGTAAACTCAACAGAGCTGGTTTGGGGTAAGACTGTATTACTTTTCCCAAACCCCGGAGACTCCTTGAAGAGGAGGGGTGGACTTCCAAACCTTTAGGGAGTCCCAAAATGCAGCAGCAGCTAGAGAGAGAGAGAAAGGAGCTGAAAAACCCTGACTTGTCCTGAGAGCTGAGCCAGGACGGAATGCGGAGGAGGTGGCTGTGCCCTCTGCTGCTGGTGCTTCTGCTTCTATCAAGCTGTTGAGCTGAGACAGAGCTTGGGTAAGACTGAACTGAAAGCTGCCTTCAATGTTC
This sequence comes from Corapipo altera, assembly GCF_003945725.1. Taxonomy (NCBI): domain Eukaryota; kingdom Metazoa; phylum Chordata; class Aves; order Passeriformes; family Pipridae; genus Corapipo; species Corapipo altera. The sequence continues at coordinate 14,760,524 of NW_020884886.1, forward strand.
TAACCCAAGAGGAGTGGAGATCCACAAGGAAATCCCCCAAAGACTCGGGCTTGGAGTTTGGAATTTCCACAAAGTAAGAACAAAAATCCTGACTGCCACATGTAAATCTGCTGCCTCAGGAAAATGAAGGACACTAACCAGTGCCACAAAAACTGAAATGAAGGAACTGTGGCCTGAGAAGTGATAGAAAGACTTTTCTCTTTTCTTCTTGGACTTTTATTGAAGAAGAGGAGAAAAGTAATTTAATGTAAATATATATGTGGGTGTAAATAAACCTTCGTAAATATTTTCCCCTTCCCCCAATAAGGAATGGTTGTATTTTGTCTGAAAACTCTACACATGAGGTGAAAAAGATATCAAGTCCATACCATCACTAAACCCTCTCACAAGAGCAAACTGTGGGAGGGGGACTTGAACTTAAAAATTAAATTCTCAGGAGTTTCAAACCACCACAACCTGTTTTTTAGGAACAGTCACATTTTTTAGCATTGACAATGTGTGAAGTTAGAGGATGAATCAATTAGAAATAGAAATTTGAAAGATGGGACTTGCTGTAATTTTTTTTGATTGTTGAATACTTTTTCATGATGGTAAAGAATGGTGTAAGGATGACTAATCAGAGAGTGAACAAAAAAATGTTTGATGAAAAAAACAGCTGCAATTTTCCCAGCTCAGTCTGGATAACTAGCATTTTTCACTGTGGCTTCTCCTTTATTTTTGGAAGTCTGCTTCTTCCTTTTCCTGTGTATTGTTTTCCTTGTGAGTTTCAGACTTCTTGACCTCTTCATTGTTTCAGACATCCGTCTCATTTGTCTGTGTAAGGTCCGTGTACATGTGGTAGATTCTGGAGTTGTCTGTTTTGCTTTCTTAAGTTTCTGTGACTTCAGAACGTAACAGCCCACCTTCTGCTAACTGATACTTCTCTTGGTTGCTGGAAGAGATTGTTGGAGAATAATGGAGATGTGCTACCTGAATTTGCCACTAATCTGGCATTTCATTTGTGCCAGAGATCCAGGGAGGGAAGGACTAAGTGAACCTGGAAGTGCTGCCATTGATTTATCTGCATGTGTTGAATTGATCATCACTGACAAAATAGTCTTTACAAACAGGTATTTTATGGCCTAATCCGTAACTGTTATCAATAAATAGTGACTCTTTGCTGTAATTAGCTTCAGATTTTGAGCCTCACTAAGGTTTGCTAGTCTTCTGAATGATTATTTGTAAAAAATCTAGTTTATTATGACCATCACCAGAGCACAAGAGAGCTTTGTTGTTGATATAAAGAAAAAAAGGAAGACCATGCCATTGTGTGTGTGTGTATTTCAATTAATAATCGGTTTCCTTTTCTATACAAGATTAGGGCAGTAATTGCAGTTATAGATACCGTAATGTTTTAACTAGATGTACTCAAAGGCTTCATGCAGAAGTCTGGAGGGTGGACAGAATTCTTGCTTTATGGTTTGTAAACGATGTTAATAATGAAATAAATTTCACACAGGCCGAGGCACTTCTGAGTGTCATCTGGTTCATCCCAGCAGTTCGAGCAGGGGCTCTTGAAGCAGGTTGCCTGAGCCTTGAAGCAGCCTGGGTCAAGCAGGGCTGTGTTTGGTCAGGTTTTGAAAATGTGTGTGATTGGAGACTCCAAAAACCTCTCTGGGCAACCTATGCCAGTGTTTCAATATTGAAGAACCCCAACTGTTTACTCTTAAAAGATCATGGGTGAAGGGAAGTCATGAAGACTTCTAGAAGATTTGGAGCTGTGTGTTTGGTTTTCCAGTACTTTTGTAAGAGAAGTAAAATTTCTGAATGCTAATGGAATATAGGTTTTCCATAATGTTAACTGATCATCAGGAGCAGAAGAATATTTGTGAACTGACTGCCTTGCATTGCAAACTTTACTCTTCTGGATTTCCTTTAAGTTGTGTTTTACTTATTCTCTCTTCCAGATGCAGATTCAATATCTAGTTAATTGGAAAATAAGGCTACTCTTTAGCTTTCAACCATTAGAAAAGAAGAAAGGCAGACTTCTACAAAATTCTTGCCTGTATGCTTTTGTATTTTTTGATCTTTTAGCTATCTAAATAGGAGACATGGAAATGTGACTGTATTTTATTAAAGTTTCTCTCTTCTCTTTTTATTTCAGGTCTGCTGTTTCTGTTATGTCTGTCCCAGTTATGAGAGCTTTTTTTGTGACTTTTGAGCGTGGTGCTGTCAGCCTCATGTGAACAAACCAAAACAAAAAGCACGCTGTTTTTTAGAAAACAAAATGCCACGGAGAAGGAAAACTGGTGGGAGTCCTTCTCAGAAGAGTGGCAATTCTGACAGAACTGCTCTTGCTGTATCCCAAGGGGACCCAAGTCACTTAATGTCTCAAGCAGTGCATTATGTCAATAAAGAAGAGCTTTTCAACAGCATGTCAGAGATGTTTTCTATCCTAGATCCTAGCGTGGTTTATATGGTTCTGTCTGAATGCGATTTTAAAGGTAAATAATGTACAGTTGGCATTACAGTTTTGTTTTATATGCAGACAGCTCTGAACTAGGGTGACACCACAAAAGTTGGTGGGGGTGTTGCAAGCATATTTGTGAGTTTAGCTTTTAATGAGTAGGTGAGTCATAATATTTTGAAATTTTACAACCAGGCAAGATTCTCCAAGTTTGATGACGTTTCTGTGAGGCTGGTAAATGGAGCAGTGTGCTTCATAAATGGATTGTTCTGTGTCACAGAGCAGGCAGTAGTGGAGTTGTGAGAAGAATCTGTTTTTTCCAGTTAGTTTCTGTGCATATCTGCAAAATGCCTAAACTGTTTCTGCAGGAGGGATATTTTATATTCTAGATGACAATTTTTTAATGGTGTACCATGTGTGATCTTGACAGCTGCTTTTCTTTTAATACTTGAACTGAGCTTTTGTTTTACTTTTATTTTGCACTGTCATCTTGTCATCTCCACTGAGGATTAGTTTTTGCAGGATAAATTCTTTGTCATGTTTAATTCTCTGCAGTCTTGCTTTAACTGTGTTTCTTTCCCTGTATTCTGTCAAGCTACATACCCACCTCTCCTGGCAGACTGTTTTCATGTTTATGCCCAGTCCTTTCCATTTGTTTGTGGTTTTAAAGTTCTTCTATATGCAAGTTTGTTTGCTTGTAATGAAAATACTGGATGAGATGCTGGATAGCAACGTCTGAAGAGTTATTTGCCAGGAGAATGTCATATATGGAGCATTTTAATCAATCTATATTCCTATGATCAGGTGTGATTAGCTGAGATTTTTCTAAGAATATTTGAAAGAAGGCAGAGTTTGGCAATTTTTTTAATATATGTGAAAGCTAGGTAGCCATTAAAAGGACTGTTTTTATTGCCTAAATTGTACAGTTTATAACTGAATAAAAAAGTGAGAGTGCTATTATGATTGTTGTTCCTTTTAAAATTGAATTTGATGGAATTACCAATTCATGCTTTGAACTCTTATTTAATAAGATTCACCTTTATCAAAATAACAGATTTATGTAAAGCTTATTGGAGAATTCAGTAAACACGTGGAATTGATAGTGTTGTACTATCAATAGTAGTTTAAAGATGGAAGGATGATGGGGATTTTGTTTAACGTGTATGGAGAAAGAGTCGGACCTTAATGGACTTAGACTTCTTGCTGCACTGTCTTTCAGGAAAACAGAAACTTAACCTTAGGGCTGAGATGGTACTTGTGCCAGGTTTTCATATTGTTGATCACTGGCAACCTATTTAGTGGCTTTACAAAGATTAATGCAGGTACTGGATTTTTCAGGACGTTTTAAATTGGGCCATAATGAACATATTTCATGGACTTTTATCTCTTTTGTCTTCAGTAGTAGTTTTTCAGTTATTTTTACACTACTTCACCTCTATGAGACAGTTTAGAAATAAGTATCCATTTAAACATCCAGTGCTGATATTTTTTCCAGTTAAACTTTGTAATTTTTACGCTTATTAGGTTATTATTTTTAGTATATCTGTATTAAGTTCTGCCTTCTAATGAGATCAAGGGAGTTGCAGAACGTGTGTTTAAAGATGAATTGGTAAACTGTCTTTTGGTTGTTTCTTTAGTGGTGATAAATACTTCTTCAAGTAAAAAAATTGCATGTACCTCATGTTGGGTTTGTTCGTTGACCATGTTTTATTCTCTTTACCTTTTTGAACAGTAGAAAATGCTATGGATCATCTTCTAGAGCTGTCCACCCATGCCAAAGGAGTAGCATCTTCAAAAACCTTGAGTTTTGATTCAGCAGCAGCATCATTAGCTCTTGTCAATCAGCAAAGATCTGTTGCAAATGAAAGAATGGTGGAAAGTACTGCAGAACGAAGTAAACCCAGAGAAGCCATAGAAAAGGTCCTGTCATCTGATGTGCAGCTGACTGAAGAACTGGATTCCTTGATAGAAAATGCCTTTCAGAGTTACAGCTTGAGTGATGAATTACCTAATTCTGCAAATGACCAAATAGTACATAAGCACCCTGTGGAGCACGATGGCTTAATTGAATTTTCCGAGTGGGAAAAGTCTGATTCAGTTTGCAGTGTCCTACTTTTTCCACAGCAAGCAGAAACAAATAATGGGGTTTTAGAAAACTTCTGTTCTCAGCCACCACTGAGTCAGCTGAGCATCCAGACGAGCTCACCAGCTGCATCAGGCACTTCTACACAGATAATGGAAGATTCTGATTTGTTGGAAATACATGCTCAACATGATGTAGCTTCAGAAGTCTATAAACAATTAAATGGAGAAATATCATCTGAAAATTCTGATCAGACACAAGATACTTTTTTGGATCAAAGTAGTGTCACTCCTGTTTCTGGTGAGTCCTCCCAAAGCCCTCTGGAACTTGGAGTCACTGGAGATCCTAATTCAAGGTGCCTGGAACAGCCTGAAGAGGTAGTGACTGCCTTTAACAGCTACCAGAGCACTTCTCTTCCAGAGGCATATGTCTCTCTTGAAACATCCAGTTTGAAAACACAAAAACCTGCAGATGTTCAGCAAACTCAGCAGGGTTATAACTTAAATTTTTCTACACCATCAGGTCAATCACAGCAACGCTGGAATCTCATGGCTCCTGTGTTTTATCCATCCAGTAGAAGTCACAGCTTTGTAGTTCCTGTGGCTACCAGTCCAGGGCAGTGGAGACCTGGTTCAGACTGTAGGACTTCAGAAAAAGGACTTTTTGTTTTCTCCCCAGTGGTTTCAAATGCCTGGGATAGCAACCCATCTCTGAAGGTATGGGGAAATCAAGATAGAAACTCAAAATTGAACCTCTCGCAAGTACAGCAACCACGTGTTTGTCACATGATGAGAAAAAAGATGCATCTTGTAGGTCAAGTACTTGTTCTTCTCAGAGGTGTTCCAGGATCAGGAAAATCATATTTGGCAAGGTAGAACATTTATATTGTGAGCTTCTAAAAAAAAAATCACTTAATTGTTTACAGGATTTAGCACAGGCAGAGACAATTTTCTGACATTTGTAAATATTTGTGCTTATACCCTAAATGCCACAGTACATGCAGCGTGATGACTAAGAATTGCTGAGAGCCCAGTTACTTGCAGCTCCTTGACCTCTAGTGGAAACTGAAGTAGTAAGGGTGAGCTTTAACTTGTCACTGGATGAAGGAGTTTGTCAGCAGAGTACCATTGCCACAGTGTTGGATCTGCTATGTTCTTCTAGTCCCTGTTTATTTCAGGTGTTTCCTTCAAATAACATCTATGGAAATATGCCAGCTCTTTACAGGCAGAAATTCCCCTTCCGCTGTGGGAATTCTTTTGTATAGATAGTATTTGTAAAGCTTCTTGGGGTGAATTTTTGATTTATTTTCTTACTCTCCAAAAGCCTAGATTGAGCTTAGACTCCTTTGGCTGGCACTTGAAACATTTGGTGCAATTAAGACTGTGTATTTGTCAGTGTGAAAGTGTGTCATTTCATGTAGATGGAAAAATACCTCTCTTCTTTTTTTTTGAAATGAGACTTGAAGGGAACCTCTGTGAGCTCTCTCCCCTAGATAAATCCTCAGCTTTTGGAAAAAGGACAGAAAGTATTATAGACCTATAATATAGACTATTTGCCTGGAGGGTGATTTTTTTTTTTCCCCTCACCTAAATTTGCTGCTTCCATTCCAAATAATCTTGGTTTTGTGCAAGAGACTAAAAAAAATGTATGTGTGGTAGCAGGTATCAGGGCTTGGGAGAAGAAGGGGGAAAAGCTATTTACTTCTTGATCTTTCACAGGAATATCCTTGAGGATAACCCAGGAGGAATCATTCTTAGTACTGATGATTACTTTAATAAACATGGACAATACCATTATGATCCCAATTGCTTAGGGGAAGCGCATGACTGGAACAGGAAACGAGGTGAGAAGTAAATAAGGGATGAGCTTGCTCATTTACAGTTCAGTGCTTGTGTGCTGTTTAAAAAAACCTGCCTGGCTTGTAATGCCTGCATCACAGGACAAGCATTTATCCCATCATAGAAGTATTTTTTAATATGTGTGAAAAAATAGTATGAGCACAAACTCAGAAGTCATCCATTCATTGTGTGTTTTGCAACTAAAAATGCCTTTGTTTTTGTCACAAGATTATTTTATCCTCAGGTTTTGTCATGATGTGTATTTTGGTTTGTGTCCCCTTGCTGGGGTGGTTACCTATATCCTCTCCCAAAAATACTTCTTCTGAGATGATCCATTATAATATGCATATGCAATAAGTAATGAGGATGTTGATACAAGTAACACAGATATTTTCCTGCTCTTCATTACCTTTTTTCTCTTGAGCATTAAATTGTTGGGAAATTTAAAACTAAATTACAAGAGCAAGACAAGATTTATTTTTTTTCCCCTTTCCATAATCAGTTTATTTTTTGACAGTGCCTTATGCTAAACTCCCCACAGAACAATTCTTTTGAAGCTTTCATTTGCTAAATTTGAACCATGATCACTTTTCTACTGTGATATTTCTACCAGTGGAGAAATGGGTTGGTAGAAATATATGGTTCAACAAGTAATGTGATTGTTCAGACTCATTGTAACATAGCTACAGAAACATGATGCTGTGTCTCAGAGCTAGTGATTCTAAACATTTCATTACTGTGTATTTAAATTACAATAATTCATTTGATTTTTCGTATTTTATACAGTTTACAGAGTGGGCTAATCTTAAGACTGTTATAAAGCCAAGAATTTTGTATGCAACAATGAAGTCCACTTTAAGGTGATCATGTAGTTTTTTTTAGTTTAATTTACTGATTGATTAGTCATCTTGGTGCATTTTACATCTGCATTTTCATTTCTTGATTATCATACCTACCTTAATTCAAAAGAATAATGCCATAACTCAGTAGCTTTATGTGTGAGGGGGGATTTCTGAAATAGAGGGTCTTGGAAGAGATCAAGCTGTGGCAACAGTTTTTCACACAGTGGTTAATCATTGTGGATTATGTACTTTAAAATAAAACAAATTTAGAGAATTAGTATAAATGTTACGTGGTCACCCTATTATAATGAAATTAACTGTATCCCATTCTTTTGTACGTGTGTTTTTCAGCCAAAGAAGCATTTGAAATGGGAATCTCTCCTATAATAATAGACAACACCAACATACAAGCATGGGAGATGAAGCCTTATGTTACTTTGGTTAGTATTACACTTTGACCAATGTGAAAAGGGATTGTTGACCAGGATGGCAACAACATTGTTTTAATAGGGGATTGTCTTTCTCAGTCTAGGTGCTATTCCACAATGAAGTTTGGAGTAAAAAACGTGTTACATGGAATCATATTACCCCGTGTCATATTCTGTGCATATCCAAGTATTGACCTGACCTGGCTTCCTAGAGGCAAAGCCAAGTGCTTTGTACTTGAGGCCAAAAATAAATAAATTTTTTTCCTCTTTCATATGATTAGTAACATTAGAATCTACTTTAAAAGATAATCAACATTAATCAGTAAGAATGATATTTGATGCTCTGTGAAACTTGAAGACTCAGTCTCTGTTTCACCTTAAATATGACATAGAGACAGATACCAGCTAACCAGTTGGAAGTCTAGAGTTATCAGATGTTGCTAGCTTGCTTGAAGCTATGCAGATTTACTTAATGTTTTTTACTGAAGCGATGTAATCAAAATAATGCACCTGCACTATTTTATGGTAGGAGTGTGGTGCTTTTATTTAGTGACTGAAAGTGACCTGCTTTAGTTTATTAAGTTAATGCAATCTACATTTAACTTTCAAAGTTATATTTAATTATTTAAATAATTCTGTGAACTTCTGTTATAGGTTTCTCATACTCCAGTTTTCTGGACCTTCTCACCTTTTCATTTAATAGTTTCTAAATGGGCATCAGCACTTTCAGACTCTAGCTCTTATTTTGCTGTTGGGCATTCAGTGTTTTGGTTGGTATTTATAGAACTGCATTATTTTATGAAATTGGTTGTGATTAACAGAAATAATATATTGGAAGAAATGTTAGGAAGTAGATCTGTTTCTCTTTACACAATACAGAAAGACATCAGAGAGTGTAGTACATAGAATTGATGGCTTTTAAGCAGATACTCTACATATGCTGCATGTGGTAAGGGATTAGTGAACAGTGGGACTTAACACAGATAGTTTTTATTAATAAAATGTTTCCTTGTATTTATTAACAATTGTCAGATTAGCAGTTCTTTCATAAATTATGTCCTTGATTTTGCTGTATATTGAAATAAAGGTGCAACAAAAGTTCTTTGGTAAGATGACAAGAATTTTTTCCGAAAACAGGAATGGGGAGAAACAGCACAGTACTACTCACAGTGTTTCTCCTGATTAGACTTAGACTCCTTTTCTATCATGGTGAGAATAGACCATATAGGAACCATTTACTTGCAGCTCACTCAGGTTTCCCATATGGCAGGAAGGTCATCCACAATAGCTCTGTTAATGTAACTGAATTGCTTGTTTTGGAGCTGGTTTGGGTCTGGTCAGCTCTGAATGTAAGCAGAGAGCTTTTCTCTGTCTTCGAGAGGCTGCATAGACATATGCATGCTGTATCTGGAAAGAGGAGATGTTCTGCAGTCTTGTCTCAGAGGAGGCAATTCATGGCACACATTTAATTTTACAGTAAGAGATGCATATACGTGTTTTTAAAAATCTCCATTTACATAAACATAAGTGAAACACTGAATGGAAGTGTTATTCCAAGTATTTAACAGGTATCAAAAAATACGAAAAACAGCTTTGAAAAAGCAGACTATGCATATCGTGTGCTTTGTCATAGAAATAAGAAATGGGTGATGTGGCTTGTTCTTTTTTATATCTGTTTTATTCAGGCTCAGCAGTTCAAATACGAAGTAATGTTCCGAGAACCAGACACTTGGTGGAAGTTTAAACCAAAAGAACTTGAAAGGTAAGACTTTAAAGGAAAATACCACATTAGACAGTATATCTTTTACACTATGATTTTTAAAAAGCAAAGTGGCTAATGAAGTAACAAGATACCAGTCCAGATTTGGTGATGATAAGTAGCTTTTTAACATTCTCTTTCTACAATATTAACTTTTATGTGATTTTCTATGTATTAAAAGATTTTTTTTGTCACCTTAGTTTAATTATATACAAAAGATACTGTTAGCAATACCTATTATGGGATGTTTTCATTATTCCAAGTTCTTTACGTTTAAAGTACAGTGACTCTTCCTTTGGGTTCCTGAGGTTGGAAAAATGATGTCCAGTTGGGGTGGTTTTGCATCCAGCTGGTCTGTTGCCTTAATTGAAAGGTTTCTGCTGTCACTGAGTTTAGGGCAATCAGCACCTCATGGCCTGAGAGGGGCAAACCCCTGTGCATCACCACTGTTGCTTACCTCTTCTTTAGCAGGACATTCTGTTACCTAGAGCCAAAATAAGCAAGACATAATCCATATGTAAGTGAATAATAAAATTGGCTGGATGCCAGGTTTAAATGGTATGATCAGTGTCCAAAGTCCAGAGTGAAGGCTGATGTCCCCCTATGATGAATACTAGGACTGCAACTATTTAATGTCCTTTTAATGACTTGGATCCTGGGACAGAGTGCACTCATAGAAAATTTGAAGATGATACTGAACTGAGCAAGGGTAGTTTATTCAGCTTTAGGAAGAGAACATTAAGGAAGGATTACATTGTTTTCTGCTACCTTTTGAGAGGTTATAGAGAAGATGAAGAAGAACTCTGCAGGGATAGGGCAAACCAAACATCAGCAAGTTGAAACTTCAGGAATTTTGATTACATGAAAGAAAAATAACCCAAAACTTGCTTTAAAGTTGATTATGTACTGAAAGAGTTTGCCCAGAGAGTTTGTAGACTTTGTCATTTGGGATATCAAAATTGGACATTACAAAGCTCTGGGCAAGCTGATCTAGCTGTACCTCTTCTGAGTAGGAGATTGAAGTATGTGGCCTCCAGATATCCCTTTCAAAATAAGTTATTTTGTGATTTCATAATATAAGTTGTCATCTGAATTTGCATACTTAGCTCAAGATTGGCCGCTTTTTAAGTGAGGTAAGGAAGATTAGTTTCTTTGTTAAAATAGATCTTAAACCTATTCTCCCGTATCTTCAGTTTCTGTTTTGCCATCCTTGGCAGGATTCACTTTTCTAGGTGCAAATGCTGCAGAACACAGTGCCAGTTGGTGTTTAACAGAGTTAGTGAAAATTTCAAGCCAACTCCTGTCCAAAATAATAGGTGAATAGGTTTTCCTCAAGGCTCAAGGAGTTCTTAGTTTAGCAAAACCAGAGAAAGAAGACTGAGTTCAGAAATCTTCCATATCTAGTTTGGTATCCTGCATCACTGTCAGGATCTGATATGGCATGTTTCTGAAACTTATTTGAAGATGATGCATTATGGACAAAGTTATAGATTTTAGTAGTATGCAAAATATCCCATTGCAGTACAGGGACACCAAGTGGGGTGGAGAAGTCAAGTGGAACAGCAGTTTGTCTGAGATGCCCTGTTTGGAATGCCTTAATGCACTGATACAGAAAGAATTGCTGTTTCACAGCTTTTCCTCTGGCCCCATGAATTCTTTGATTAGTCTTGCTGTAAATTTATGAAATTATTATTTACTTTTTCTCTTCTGTCATTCTAATACACAAATCTGAAATGTTTCTTTTTCTTTTTTTTTTTTTTTTTTTTAATTCATAGGCGAAACATTCATGGTGTATCTAAAGAAAAGATCAAAAGAATGTTGGAACGATATGAACGCTGCCTTACTGTTAGATCAATATTGGATTCTTCAGTTCCAGACAAATCAGAAGCTGCTGGTTGGAGTGAAGATCCTTCTCAGGAGGAAAGCCATAGGTTAGATTCTTTCACTAGCTTTGTATAGCCTTCAAATAAAAGGCGAAAAAGACTTCTTAGCAACAGAACCTGAATAATACTGTTGAACAGTGAATGCATTAAAAAAGATAGTTAAAAAAACCAAAACACTACATAGTTTTCCTAATTTTTAAGAATTTCAGGATTTCTAGAAATGAGCATTTAAGGGATCTAGTCACTTTCCAATGCTTTTTGAAATCCTCCCATTATGGCTGTGTGTTACTTTTCAAGAAGCCAATTTTGACTGACTTTCTCTTACCATAGAAATATGCTGTTGGATGTATGTTGTAGATATGAAGCGCTTAAAATCTATAAAATGCTTTTTAGAAGAGTGTAGTCCCAAAGAGGAGCAAATTACTATTTCTGGATCTGTATGTTAGTATTGATGTTATCTTTGTGGTAGAAGGTGGATTCTTCATGCAGAGTTACCTATTTGCCCTTCAATATACTTAATTGAAACTTGCCTGGACTTATGTTGGTTGTATACATGACTGTTTTGTAGTGGCTAATTTGAATGATGCTGTGTATCATAATGCAGAGGAACCCAGATTTTACTGTAGTTATTATTTCATTTGGGTTTTGCATGCTTAACGTATTTGAAATGAAATTGGCACAGATAATTAATGGTATGTAGTTGACTGTGAAGAATGGTTTGACAAGAAGTGGCACATGCTCTCCTAGTTCTAGATTTTATTTAGCATTAAGGCATCAGGAGAGAACAACAGTCATTAAATAAAAGTATATTTACCAGATTGCTATCTGAATGAGGAAATATCTGGCAGCGGAGTGTTTCAGTACATAACTGAATGCTGGGAATGGGGGAAAATTGACTCCTGAGAAAGTGTTCTTAGTCTTGTTCTGTAGTAAGAAGGGGATACTTACCAAGGAAAGTTGGTCTTTCCTTAGCTCCTTCTTTTTTGTAGAGGAGCGTTGAAGTTAGGGCTAAGTTGTTGTAAATTTGTTTTCCTCTCACTAGAGTTCTAACTAGAGTTAAACTCTCACTCTAGTTCTAACTGGAGTTAAAGTATACAAATGCTTTAAGAAGGTTTGAAATGTGTTTATCTTTTATTCCGGTTTGTGTTTCAGAAAGAGAGAGGCACATTCTGATGCAAAGGAAGAACCACCTTTTGCTTTTGATGTGGAGCCTCTTGAATTAGCTGAAGTTGATAAAACTTCTCCCTGTAATTCTCTAATATTAGAAAGCAGCTGTGATCCTGAACATTTTCAGCAAGAGGAAAAAGAAATGAAAAATAACTCAGTGGAACACAATTCTGAGAACAGCGCTGTTCAAGATGACTTGGATGTCTGTTTATCAGAGTGCATTGAAAAAGAGCTGCCCTTGGAGAAGAAAGAAGAAAAGGGAGAAAAAGTAGAAAAAAATGCTGAAGCAGAAATAGATGATGTTGATGTCATCACAACTGAAAAGACTGCGAATTTGCATACAGGAGGAGCTGAGGAACACAGTGATAACAACACTGTCAATGTTCAAACTGAAGTTCAACAATCGGATTCCATATGTACGGAACCAAAATCAACACAAACTGGTAACACAGTGGAACCAAGCAGTTCAGCTTTTGACACGTCAGGGAAACCTGAACTACTAAACTTCCTGGGTGACTGGCCTGTAGAACAAACAATGGGACAGAGAGTCAAAAGATCTAGAAGACTAGAAAAATCTTCTCTGAAGAGTGATAAGGAAAGTGAAACTCCGCGTCAGCAGCATCCTGAGTTAGGTAAAGAGCAAGTGGGCCTGCCTGAGACATACACTGTTGAGAGAGGACATGAGAAAGAAAATCCAGCCTCTAGCTGCTCCTCTATTAGTTCAGATAAAGTTACACTGGAATTGCAAATGGTAGGACATTGGCCTATCTCAGCGTCATTAGAACAGAGACAACAAAGGTCAAGGAGAATGAAAACGACAAATCAGTCTGATGAAGGTAGAAATCCTGAAGGTGACATTGACATAAATGCTCTTGAGACTGTAGATGTGCTTTGTGGGACACCTGTGAGCACTGCAGAGCAACCAGATATAAAGAGTTTTCCTATGCACCAAGATGAAATAGTAACCAGTGAAACAGGAGGTGAGGAAAAAAGCCAGCAAAATAAGAGAACAAAGAAACATCACAGATTAGCCCTCACTTTTACAAACAACAGTTTGCCCCATCCCAAAGAAGAGGACCACTTGTCGAACCTTAACACTACAGAAGAGAAACAGGACACGTGCTTATGTAGACAAAAAAGTAGCCATTCACAGACTGAATCACAGGACTTTGCTCTCCTGTGGAGATTAGAGAAGAAAATGCTTTTTCCTGACACTACCAAAGTATTGCATGGCAGACTAGATGGCTTCAAACCCAAGCACATTGATAATGCCTCAGATTCTCAGGAAAAAATACCATATCGAGTTACTTATGATAAAAGTACGTTTGTAGAAGAAAGTGAACTTACCAATATTGATGACTCTGAAAAGCTGGATACACTGTGTAAGCTCTTTGAGTCTGTTTCATTTGAAGCTCTGAAAGATCTCTATGAAAGATGTAACAAAGACATAGACTGGGCCACAGGTTTGCTGTTAGACTCTGAAGAAAAGTTGTGCAAGGCTGTTGATACTGAATGCTTTCAGGTAAGAGAAGCTGAGCCAGTTGTCACAGACCTTGATTTCAAGGCAAGTATAAACTGTGATGAGAATCTCAAAGACTGCGAACCAACAGCAGAAGTAGTTGGGGCTGGTGGTATCTCTGAGGCTTCAGAAGGTGAGAACTCATCACTCAGCATTGCAGAAAGTAGGGCTGCCAAGGCAGCTGTGACAGATGCTGATGTACCTGACTCATTCACTGCTACCTCACTGAATGATACAGAGGAACTGAAAAATTCCATGGATGCAGCCCCTAGAACCGACACAAACAGCTCAGCAGCAGGTGTCACTGAGCTGTCCATTTCAGGAAAGCAGTCTGTAGAGTCTGAGAGTCTTGTTGAAGGAACTGTAAATAAGCCATCACTTTTACAACTTGATGCAACCTTCTGTACACCCGTGACTTTGCCTCATGGTCCTAACACAACTTCTGCCAATTTGAAATGTGGATTAAATAATGAAAGTGACATTAATCCCTCAGAAAGCAATGCAGAGAATTCCAAAGTGACTGCTTCTTTACTGGAAATGGATCATGCGCTTCTGGTCAGTCCTAGGAGTGATAAAGAAATGGAGGTGGATAAAGAAACCTGGGAAAGTTCTGAGGAGATATGTGGTAAAGAAGAAATCGAAAGTCCAAGCTGGTCTGCAGCTAAAGCCAAGAGACAAAGCCCTGTACCAGCATCACATGCAGCTTTCAGCATAGATTGCCTAGAACTAACATTACCTCCTGAACTGGCACTCCAGCTGAAAGAGATATTTGGGCCTGTTGGCATTGATGCAGGTACGGGCATAATTATATCTGTGTTTTTATGAAAAAACCTTGGTTTAGGTAAGAAAACCTTTCTTTATTTGCCTGTGCTTTTTTTCCTTCATGCTTCAGTTTTAGGGATTAGATTTGCATAATTCCTCATGATACTGTTTGCTGTTGTTAATCCAAAAATGGAACTGAATTAAGCGTGGCATAAAATATAAATGCAGTAATGCTACCGTTTGCCTTTGTCTTTTTGTACATGTACATACTTTAAAATATTAAGAAAATACATGGACTTATTTGCATTTTGAACAATAGGCCTTTGAGCCTATATTCAAACTGAAGAGATATTAAGATGATGAGGAATATGCAAATTGTGGCTGATTAGGAAAAAAAAAGAAAAAAGAAAGCTTTAGGCATCAGTAGAGTTGGGGAAGGAGAAGATAAATGGTTTAGAGAGAAGATGAAGTGTGGCTGTACTTAAAAGATGAAAACAGACTAGTCTGTTGCTGGGAGATTATGATTAAGGAAGCCACAAGCAGCTTGAACAAGCATCTCAAAAGTTACAGACTGATTGAAAAAGGAAGAGAAGAAAATAGAAGGAATATACAGCTTGGTGATTTTCTCTCTCTTCCCCCCCCCTTTTTATTTCTTTTTTTTTTTTTCCTCTTTTATCCTGAAGATTACTTGATGTGATACCCCAGATACCTGATTTATTGGTGGGTTTGACTGCTGGCCTCTTTGCCTTCCATGCCTACCTCATCAAAAGAAAAAGATTGTTTCCTGTAGCAGAAAAGTGTTCTATTGTGTCTGAAATATGCCCTGCATTTTTATTTGACACATGTGTGCTTCTTGCTTTTTTATTTTTGAAAGATCAGAAAGATCTTTTAGGGAAAAGATGTATCATTTTGATACCATGATGATTCCTACCACTTTCTCTAGAGTTAGAGGTGATATTTGGAATTTGACTCTCTGAGTTTGTGTGTTTGAAAGAAGGGATGTGACTGATGTTGGGCTGTGGTGGGTATGTTGTGGCACAGAAGAGCAGTTGCCATGTGGATTGCAGTGGAATAGGGAGAGTCACAGTTTCACGAATGAAACTGTTGTAAATTAATAATGGCTTTGTAAAAGAAGGTTTTGCTAGAAAAATGGAAAAAAGGAAAAAACACCATTGTTCAGGTAGTCACATTTCAACAATATACAATTAAAGTTAACTTGCTTTTTTCCTACCCTTTCTGAGTTTTTGAACACCAGATAACAATTTCTGTGGAATGCTTTTTTTGTTGTTGAACTTGGCAGTTGCAGGTTTTATTCAAGCCTGACAGTTTATGCAGAATCTCCAGAACTAGAATTTATAAGTCCTGGCTATTGTACTTTAATTGCTTAGATAAGTTTTGTAGAATGCTTTAATGAATATATTTTCTTTGTTCCACAAGGATCACTGACTGTTGAGGATTGTGTGGTTCACATTGATCTAAATTTGGCAAAAGTGATTCATGAAAAATGGAAAGAATCTATTCTGGTTAGTAGATTTCTTGCTTGTGATATGGTATGGCACGCTTGTGCTTTGTCAGACCATTCATCTCCATATTTCTTGGTCTAAATGTGTAAGGACAATGATAAAATATAGTAGTAATTTAAAATATGTGGAGTATATCAGTATGTCATAACCATCAACGCTGTTGAAAGTTTAAGGTATGTCACGAGTGCCTCATCGTGAACCCGAGATTCTTTAAAAAAAAAGGTTGATAGTGCACAATTTCATTCCAAATTGATCGAAAATTCCACTGGCCAAAACTTACTACTGGTTTTTTGACATGTAAAAAGAATCCTTTTATTAATTATTCTGTATACAAAACATCTCCATGTGTATTAATTGAGATGAGTTCTTCAGCCTGTGTTCCTTCATAGCTATATGAAACTTTGAGTGTTTTGGGGTAAAATTTTTGTTTGGTTTATTTAATTAAGGTTATGAAGTCTTAGCAGTGGGGCATATTCCTCTAGTCTGTGTTTTCAGAAAGATAGTTCTAGCTTGTAAATTCCACTTCATAATTACTTTCCTTAAATATACTTCTTTTAAAATATTGAATCTTTGGGAGATCTTATTTTGTAGCTGGCTTACTTAGAAACTTAAAAGTTTACTTGAAGTTTTGCTGTGAAATCTATAACTTATAACTCTAATGATTTTACTATTTTTATTTAGAAGCGTCAGAGGAGAGATGAATCATGTAAGTTGTCTGCAGAAGGTACGTTGTATATTTTTCTTAATTGTAAAAATACTTAGGTCTCATTATAAAAATATTTAATTCTTTGAAACTTAAGTAAGGTTGCAAATATTCTGTCTGAAAAATGATGGATTCATTTATTAAGCTAAACTTTATTGCCCTTGGATCCATTTACCTTTCTCTTATGGAGGTGTGGGGGAGGGGAGAGAATTATAAGCAGAATCACTAGTACCAAGTAGATGCAAGCAAAGAGCCTATAATTTTTTGTGTAATTCAGACAACTTAAAAAGAATCTCTGGCTGAACCAGACAGCTGTTTGGTGACTTCTGTAATATCTGTGACAAGAAAAGATGTGGTCAGAGAATTACTAGCAGAGTAAAATTTCTGCAGATGAGGAATGGAGGTCAGAAATGCAACATTCACATGTTGTTCTTGTCAAAGATGATTGTAGCAGGAAGGTGGATGCCTTGTTCAAAAAGTGTTAACATCTCTGGCAACCCCGTTTTCATTCAGATGTTGCCATTAACTTGTAGAAGTGTAAAACCAGATCTCTTATAACAGCAAACAACTCCACACACACTTAAGGTATCTACAGGGTAGTTTACAGCTGTAAGATACGTCTTAACACTTGCAAATTTGGTGAGGAAGTATGATTGTTTTGCTTTTGTTTCACAAAGTAGATAAAGATGATCAGACAGTCTTTGTAAAATGGAAGTGAGGAAAGTGAAAACAATGTGTTGGTTTCTGTTTTAGCATTAATAATCTTCTTTTAACAAAACTCAAACTGTCTAGGTTAAAAAACTTGTCTTAATTATTTTGGCATTGCTTGTATATAAGCTAATAAGTATTTTATTTGTCACCTCATTTTTATTGCTTTTGAAGGTCCTGTGATTCAGCAGATAGATACAGATGACTCAGAAATGCTGCTATCTCAGAATGCAGACAGTAAAATACAGAAGAAAAAAATGAGCTGGGCTTCAGGCACATCTAATGACATACAGATGAAAAAACCAGCAACATCAGATGTTTTTCCTTTTATGGATCACTGGAATGCTCAGATTCAGAAAGTTTCTCTCAGGCAAATAATTTCTGAAGAACTAGCTATGCAGGAGAGACAGGACATGGTATGGATAGTGCCTGTTTTCTATGCAGTTTAGATTTACTACTAGTAATAAAACAGAATGTGACTTTTTGGTGACTCATATTTGTGCTGCTGATTACAGCCTGAATTTATGAGACAAATGTGTGCCAATTAGTATTGTTGATTACTGTGATACAGGAGTTTGCTTTTGGTAGATGGTTCTGTTTGAAAAATAGTCTTATTTAGAATGCAGTATTTTGATTGTTTCCCAAACAGATCATGGTGCATTTCACTGCATAGGTTAGCATTTCTGTTTCATTGAATCTTTTTTGATTGCTCACCCAAAAGCACAGATCAGTGTGATTTGCCATGCTTTTGATTGTGACAGCAGTATCAAAAAAAGTTCTTAAATGGCTCCATGCCTTGTTTGTTTAAAAGTGTATTGAATTGATTTTAATGTTTTGTAAGGAGAACCTATAACACTTCTAGCAGATGAGACACTGAAATAAGTACTTGAGGTTAATCTCAAACAAGTTTCTGTACCCTCTTGTCAGAATATAGTAAATTTTTAATAGATCTTTACTGGTTCTTTATTCTCTACACAGTTCCCATACCCTGCCTGTTGGCCTGTGCCTAGTACTGCCCTCTGCTGCCCTGCTGGTGTTCAGAATAGGTGTTTTAGTTTGTAATTGTCTCTGATAAGCAGCTGTCCTAAAAAAGAGGAGCTTTGAACTGGTATAGAAAGTTGGATGGATTTGCCTGTACTTTGAAAAATGGCTTGTGGATTCTTTCTTTGAACTGCGTGTATGTGTCCTACTGATAAAAACAAGTGTCGTGACTGCAGCTTTATTTTCAGTTTGAATTCATGGAGCTTGGCTTTATTTTGACTACTTTTTTTTAATTATTTTTTTAAAATCAGTATTGGAATGATGAGTCTGATTTATATTGAGTTATAACTATGTCATCTTCTCAGATGACTTCACAAATAAGAATATTATAGTACAGCTTCAGATACAGCAAACCAAAATTGTTTAGGCTGCTTAATAATAAAATGTTGTTTCAACCCCAGGCCCTCAGTATAGAGAAGAGAGATGGACTTTGCACAAGCTTAGCAGTGGACTAGATAGACTAGCAGGGAATAAATTCCAAAACCTAAGTTCCTCCTAAAAAATCCTGCTTTTACTTTTTCCAAGTTATGAGGTAGCTCCAGCTACATAATTTCAGATGATTGCAGAGTACTGCAGTGGTGTATAATAGAACTCACCTGTCCTTCCTTATGCTGATCAGTGTGGCAGGCTGATACTGGAATGTTGTCATTGCTGTGGGTGCATACCAACTGAGTAGATATTTTTTTAAATCTTAACAAATAACAGTAAAGTTGATTGGTTCCCCTGTTATGATAATTTTTTCTAATCAAGAACTTGTAATATTTTTCTTTTGTTGTCTGGGTAGAATCGTGTTCCTTCTACGGCTAGAAAAGACTGTGCTGCTAAACTAAAGGAAAAGCAACTTTTTGAGATGTTTCCAACCATTAATCAAAGTTTCTTAATGGATATCTTCAGGGACAACAAGTAAGAAATCTTTACAGGTTTTTGTAAAAATGGTACTCAGTAACATTCTGTAGTGCACATTTGCTGTCTTAAAGATACTGCAAAAAAATGGCTTTTTACAAACTAGCACACTTTTTGGTAATTTAAGTAAAGGCAAAATTAGGTGGTCTTAAAGGCAAAAAGGGCATAAAAACTCTCAGTGTAGATTTGGTTTTGGGGTTTTTTTGTGGAGGGGGAGAACAGTTTCTTTCATTGGGAGAAGAATGGCTACTGACCACTGGCTGATTGTCAGTGTAACTGCATATTTGCTCTAGAGCTGAGATTTAAATCAAGTGGGAGAAATTAGTGGGTGTGGTAATAATAAGTTAAAATGTCATCTGCCCAAGAGGAAAAGTACCATCACCTGATGTTAGCTGTGAGTACTTTCCTGGCTTCTACAGCAGCTCTGAAGGAATGAACCATCTCTTCATCTCTTCCTGCTGACATTCTCTCTTTTGCAATATATTTCGGGGGTACATGTCTACCTTCTTAAATCCAAGAACTGAACTCTTCTGAGAACTGAACTTTTTTTGGAGAGAAATGTCTTTTATCCTCAGCCATTTGAATGTCTGTCTCTACACATGGGTTTGCATGCCTACCTCTCAGTCATTCTTCTTGTCCAGGTTGTTATAAAAATCTTTCCTGTTTAAAATATGTCCTTCATCCATCTCTATAGCTCATACATTTTACCATCTCTTGTTTTTCACATTCTAAATTCTCTTCATAGTGTTGCATTTCCCAATATCTATCTTTACTTTTGATCATTCTTTTTCTTGTTAGCTTACTGAACAGCAAGAGTAAAGAAGAGGGCTTATTAGAAAGCTGATGGCAACTGATGTAGTATTTAATTAAATTTAATAAAAAAGCTTGACTAAAAATACAAGGATTTTCCTTCATAAGAGTTTCAGAAAACTGAGCTAGTTTTAAATTAGTATGCATTATCTAACCCTGACCAGAGAAGATTTAAGATAAAGTATCTTATCCAACCCAAAAAGCAGCATTTACTTATGTCTCTTTGATCAAGGTAGGATGCAATTTACTTTAGTATGTCATTTTCCTTTTAATATTCAAGTGCCCCTCAATTACAGTTCAGTCAACCAAGATTGCATGTATGTTGACGTCAGTAATGCCAGGAAGTCTGCAAGCCTTTTTGCAATAAGGTGGAATATTCTGTTCCAGTGGAATATTCCATTCCAGTGCTTTATTTCCAGTGTAGTCTATTTCTGTAACAATATCAAGGTTTGTAATATGCCTTTTGTTAAATAGAGCACCTGTTATATATTTGTGTTGTGACCCGCCCCAGAAATGGGAGGGTAACCCAGGTGCGTATTAATAAATCCCTTGAGATGGATTAGACTGAAAGGACACTGAATAATCAGGGTTTGTAAACATATATATGTAGGATTTATTTTAGAACAATTTTGTTTCGAAGGTAAACAGGTATGTTGCCATGTTGGGTGTTATCATTCTACAGCAATACAACATCTGTATGTATGTTATCATCTATACAGCAGTATAGCAACATTAAAGCATAGCAATATAGTACTGTTAAAGCACAGTAATATTAAAGCATCTGTAGCAGTAAAGCAATATTAGAGCATAGCAATATAGCACTGTTAAAGCGTGGCAATATTAGAGCATCTATGCAATATGGCATTGTTAATACTAAAGTATCTGTAGATTAAAACATAGCAATATAGCACTATTAAAGCATAGCAGTATTAAAGCATCTATGTCAATAAAGCATTGTTAAAGCATAGCATCTATAGCAATAAAGCATAAAGGTAACACTTAAGGAAATGCATAAAGGAAAGAAAGGATAAGGGTGGAAAGAAGTATATAGTCACTGCCCTCTGGGTCCAGCGATGAAACTTGGTAGTTGCAGCTTCCATGTCTGTTGGTTGAAGTGGTGGTCTTGGTCCACTGGGGCTGGGGGAAACCCCCCCACACAACTCAAAGATGTTATGAGTTATTATATACTTCCAGCTCAGGTGGGAATGCCTTGTACCTCCCTGGGGCAGGGAGTTTTAGAATGGATAGTGTCATGGGACCATGCCATGAACCTCTGACATCTCCAAAGACAGCTGCAGCTGCCTATTGTGCCAACATCAGTCCTGGTCCAGCATTTGAGATGCATAGCCCAGGCTAGATGAGGACATCGGCATGATAAAAGGGATTTTCCTGCTTTGCAGGACTTGCTTCTTTTTAGCCTCTTCCCTTCCTCAGACTGGCATCTGCCCCAGGATATGGGGCACTGGCACCTGCTTATCTGATCAGAAGGTCCTTTGGCAGTATTCAGGGAGGGGTGGGCTTTGCTGCGTGAGCAACTGCTTCTTTTCAGTTTGCAAAAGTCTTTTGGTGATCTTAGAATGTGTAAATCATTAACTGTTTCAGTCTCTGACAGTGAGGTCACAGATTTTACTTATCTTTTACAGCTACTCTTTAGAACAAACTGAACAGTTTCTGAACTGTGTCCTGGAGGCAGATCCTGTAAAAACAGTTATAGCTCAAGAAAGTGTCCAGCAAAATGAAATTGTTACTTCCTACAGTGCAAAAAACCGGGAGAAAAAGGTATTTTTATTTTTTTTTTTAAATAGTACTTATAAGGATATCCAAAGCTATGTTAATGAAAACACCCTACAATGCATACTTACCTTCAACATTGCAAATTCCTACAGGCAAAAAAATGTAAGGAGGAGGATGATCCTTTGAGTGAAATATTTCAAGACTTTGAGTATCCACAATATGATGATTTAAGAGCAGAAGCTTTTTGTCACCAGCAAAAGAGAAAAGAATGTTTGAAAAAGGCTGGGGAGGCCTATCGGATGGGTATGAAGCCTGTGGCAGCATTTTATGCACATCAGGTAAACTTAAATATTGTGCTTTTTGTCTGAATTTAGGGAGGTACTTAAATACTGAATTGACAGTGATAAGGAAAACATTGTGCCTACTAAGAGTTGACACATTTGCTCAGTTACTGTTCCCTGTGTAATTGTTATAGTGACAATCACAAGTAAACTCCCTTTCATAGAATTGATACTGGCACAGGAAGCTACGTAACCAAATTCAGTGTGAGACCTCATGAAGGGTGATAGTGCTTAGTCACACATGTTCTCTTGTCCTAGATCTCTCTCACATCCACAAACTTGTAAGCACCAAAATTTGTGTCCATGCGATCTGACCAGGTTCACTGGGGTATGACATGTACTGCAACAAACATCAGTTTTTGAATCCTCTGTATGTCTGTTGGGTTCCTCTTAATTGGTGCTGAACTGTTTTTAGTTTTTTGTACTTTTTAGGAGTCAGATGGGTATTAAGATGTGATCTTTTGCCACAGAATCATGCTTGCTTCATCCACCATAAATCTTGGGCAAGATTGCTGCCTGCTGTCTTTGCTTCTTCATTTCGTCTGTCTTTATGGCTATAGTCTGTCTTGGGTTGGGATAAAGGAGGTGTGGCATGTCAGGCTTTTAACAATTCATCTGTTTTTGGCATGTAGATCTGCTGCTGATCAGTCTTGTGTGCTCTCTGGTCTTGTTCAACCACATTTCTCTGTGTGTACCAGTTTGATTACTGCTGATCATTGCAGTTGATCATATTCTTGATTTTAATTATCAACTGTTCTTGTAACCAGCGTTCCTGTACACTGGTTTCTTAGTGCCTTCACAGGAGACCCTTCTATTCATACCACTCTTAAAAATTCTGTTACAAATGTCTTCAAAGGTAACAGTTTTTCCCTGATCTAATAGCATATAAAAATTTGGTAAGAATCCACATTATAGAGGCATTTAATTCTAATCTATGAATTGCATTATAACAGAAAAAATGAAATAATAATTCACTTGAATTTGCTTATTAAAAAAGCTCTCACATAAGTGGTATAACTCTGAATGTTTAGATTGTTACTGTGCATGTAGAAAATACTGATTATCAGTCTTTATAATGAACTTATGTTCTTTATTCATACATTCTTGAAGCTTTTAGAAGTTCTAAACAAAGGTCTCCATGATTCTTAATAGAAATCTAATTTCAGGTCCTCTCTTTTGTTCTGTACTTAGCCATATGAACAAATACAATCTGGAAATGCATTTATTATACACTTTCATTTAGGTAATAAAAAGGCAAACTAAGCTACCTTTATTCATGAAAAATACTTTATGCTTGGTGGCCTTTGTCTTGAGAATCCTTTGCAAGTGAGAGTTACAGAGCTGCTGTCTTGGTTCTGACACTAATACACTTCAGATGATCCATTTTAATAAAGTGTAAGACAGACTGTCACTTTTGTTCTCTTGAGCCCGTGTCAGTCTAATACCTGGAGTTAAGTCTTCCATTCCTTTTCAGACTGTGCCTGCAGATCTTCAAGGCCATAATTTGTTGCTTTGATCTCTCAGACTTTATCACTGCAAGGTTCATGGGAAGTAGTTGGTAGTTGTTTACTCTGTAAGATGACTAACTTTGTACTACTTCTTGACCCTCGTTCAAGAAGGGGCTATATCGACCTTGTCAATCATAAAAGAGCTGTCAAAAGTATTAGGAGAGATAATAGACAACTATTTAAAAAAAAAAGAGCAGTTACTCTTGGCTTGTCTGAAATTTAGGGAATGCGTTCAGAAGACTTAACCTCAAATGTAACAGTCAACAGGTTTTTCCTTAGCTATTGGGCAGTTTCTGTGACATTGTTTCATTACAATTTTAGCAAAATATTTGCAGAAAATAAAAATCTGTTGTTACAAGAATAAATCTGAAACTCAGCATGGAGTGTAACTTTTTAGCTTATGTAAAGAACTTATGGTTATGTGCCTTGTCTGGCATTTTTTTTTTCCTTGTAAGGCTTTTGTTATAATTCCTTCTTTGTGCCAGCTTTGAGTAGTTTCTTATGAACAGGTCTCATGAAATCTCCTTGTGAGTAGGTCTCACTGAGCCTCTTGCAGAAGTTCTGTTGCAATTATAAATTTTACTGCTTCAAACCGTGAGCTAAAAGCACCCTGCTAGTCCTGTCATTTTGAAAGCAATGACCAGTGTGGAGCTTAGATTATGTCTTGGTGTCTAATAGTCACTGTGCTTTTGAATAAAGAGTCGCCTTCATGAGCAGAAGATGAAGGAAGCCAACCATGCTGCTGCTGTGCAAATCTTTGAGAGAGTAAATTCTTCCTTGCTGCCTATGAATGTGTTGGATTTGCATGGTCTCCATGTGGATGAAGCTGTGAATCAGTTGTCCAGAGTGCTGCAGGAAAAAAGTGAAGGTAGGGTTTAGATAATAATTCTTACTCCCTAAGAATTATTCTCCTCATTTTCTACTAAGAAATCATGATTCATGGCAATATTAGAGGGAATTAATTTAATTTAATAATGTGTGTTAAAAACAACTAGGCTTTGTGTTGTCTTATTTTCAAAGTACCCATGGTTTGTTTTTCTTTGACATGACAATGATTCTTGCTTTTTTCTGTCTTGCACCCTACTCCCAACCCCCATACTTCTTTGAAAATCTTTCTTCTGTTTTATTTTTTTTTTTTTTTTTGTATGATCTGTCCTTCTTGACATTTTTGACCGAGGTGATAATGCAAACATTTGTGTCATCTTTGCATTACTTTGTCAGAACTATGTTGCTTTCTTAATCTTTAAAGAAAAATTATTATGTTGGAATTCTAACCACAATGATTATATTGACTTCAACTTTTACATGAAAGCGTGTGATTTGAGCCATCTTTCAGAAACTTCTCTATCAGTTTGTGGGCAGAATCTCTTGAGATCAGAATACTGCTGCTTCCAGACCTGTCATTTTCTGCAGTTTTGCTTGAGGGCTCATTTTTTTTCTTCCAGTGGAGTGTTCAAGTACTTCATGAGTGTACTTGCTGTAAAAAGATAAGTTTTCTGCATTGCTAGTTTACCCTATAAATTTAAGCACACTGGGAATGCTTTTATAAGAAATATTTCTTACGCAAGATACGACTGCACAAACCTGATTTTTTGAATCTGCTACTCCACAGAGTATAAACAGAAGTGTTCAGTTGGGCCTTAGATAATCCTTTTCTTTCAATATGCAATAAATTGCATTATGTTGTGCTATTCTTGCAATGATATTTGTGTATCATTTAAGCTGTAACCTAATGCTTTTTAGAGCTAAATTTCCAGAACTGCATTTACAGTTCTGGAATTGATAGTAGTGCCTCTCTGTGCAGTCCATTCACCTAAATCTAAAAAAAAAAAGTTAATTTCAGTGTATGGACATGGGAAAGAGATCA
This sequence comes from Corapipo altera, assembly GCF_003945725.1. Lineage (NCBI taxonomy): Eukaryota > Metazoa > Chordata > Aves > Passeriformes > Pipridae > Corapipo > Corapipo altera. The sequence goes on from NW_020884886.1 coordinate 14,786,389, forward strand.
ATACTAGGAACTTTTTGCTGGCAGTAAAATGATATAAAACCTAAATAAAGTTATGCGAGAAAGAGAGAGGGAGTAGTTGAGGAAGGATGTCATGAAAACTGTTAATTCCAAACTGGCAAATCTTGGCTCATTTTGAGAATCCAGTTTAATTTTTTTTTTTCCTCTTTTTCAAACTCTTCATCAGTTGAGGTTCAGAAGTTATCTCTGGGAAGAGAGCAATTTCTTTTGTTGTCAGGGCTAGATACAGCTCATGGAATGTTTTGATCTGTTGATCATGCTCCAGCATAGCAGAAGATAATCCAAATAAGTGTGACTTAAATGTCAAAAATGCTGGATTTATATTTTCTTTCTTCTTAATTTCTTTATTCAATAAAATGTTGTTTCTTTATTCACATTAATTTAAGATACAATATGAAACAATAGTGTCACTTAAAAATTGAGTAAATTACACTCACCTCTTTTAATTTTGCAATTTAAATTTATGTCACAGGATGTAAATTCCAATTAAGTATTAGATGACAGAAACAGTAAAGCTGCTATGAAATTAGAAGGATTTTGTGATGATCACAACATGCATATTGCAAGCAATCTAGATTTAAAAAGCTTGACTATGTTTGTTTTTCAGAGTATCTTTTTTAGAACAGGGGAAAAATGGCTGTTTTTACATAAAACATGCATAGCCAGCATGGCAAAGCAAGGTTCTGAATCAATAGTGAGAGTTTTCAGAAGAATGCATTGAAGGTATATACTAAATGCCAACTCTCTGCTGAGGGAAAATTTTAACTGTTACAATTCCTGCTGTTACAGAGCACCAGCAGACTGGTGGTAAACCATATCTCACTGTTATCACGGGAAGAGGAAGCCATAGTCAGGGAGGAGTTGCTCGCATCAGACCAGCAGCTATCAGATACCTCACAACCCACAACTTCAGGTGAGTTTAGATTTTTGTTACTGATACATTTTTTTTCTCAACCCACATGTAACTAACTGAAAATTGAAGTTAGTTTTAGAATACTATTAAGCGACTACAGAGATTAAGGCAGGTCTTCTGTTTCAGATTAAAGTAAATTTGCTGTTTCACAAATCCAGTGCAATTGCGTGACACAGTAGCACTTTATACAGGGCACCTATTACATGTTAGATCCTTTCCTCTGAGATAGTTCAATTACATATTTCCATTCAAGGTTGCTGTCTTTACTGTGAAAAGTTGTTAATCCTGCTTTTTATTGGTTCTCAATACCTGCCTTATTGCTCAGTTTATGGGGGATAGCAATTTAGCAAGTCTGGCCAGCATCAGTGCTGCTTTTTCTCTAGAGCACTTTGTGAAGGTGACTCAAAAATAACATAGACTTCTGTCCCCATCTCCTGCTTACCTTCTACAGAATACAAGGGTTAAAATCCATTTTTAAAGAAGAGGGAGTGAATGGGGAGCAGGAATAGAGGAGCAGAATGAATATAACCAAGAATACTGGGCAGCTTTTTCTTAGATTTTCATCTTAGTTTCTGCTATTTCCAGCTCTTTACATCTCCGGATTCTGTAAAATCCTCCTTTACTGTCACATCTGAGGACATAGTGCTGATTTCCTGACTCACATGCACGTATACTTGACTGAGAACCTTACCACTTTCCATATGTTTGAAGATTGAAGGAGATGGCATTGCACATAGTTTTCATGGTGAAGCTTCATTTTTTCTTGTTTTATAGGTTCACAGAAATAAAACCAGGCTGCCTGAAAGTCATGCTCATTTGAGGAGTTGTGGAGAAGAGGAATATAGAAACTGAGGTGTTGGATTACATCCAGATAACAGAAAAAAGATTGATGTTTTGAACAACTGTACTAGTATTTTGTAATCTGTTTTAAAGGATGATATTTTATTAGAAATTATTTCAATTTACAGTAAGTGGTTTTGTCATAATGTTTCCAATAAAATTTTTGTGTGAAATGGATCCTTTTTGAACCTGCAAAAAAAGAAGATACTTAAGGGATTTGAAGTCTCAGAAATGCAGATCAAGAATTTTGCTGAGAAATATGTGATGTTTTAAAGGGAAGATAAGGTACGATTTTTAAATATAACTGTCTTCTCAGCATACCTAATCTATTTCTTTTGACCCTCAGACATTTTGATTGCCATGACTTCTGTGCTTTTAAAACATAGTACCTTGTACAAAGTTATTTTGTGATTCAGAACTTTGTGTTAAACCCTTCAGAAGAACAAAAGGAGAGGGTGAAACTGGGCAACTACTGATATTTCAAATACAGTTACAGCTGAGTGCTAAATATTTCCAGGTTTCTTCAAAAGTTTGCTTTAGTGGTTATGTTGGGATGGGTTGACGGGTTCTATTGTCTTTATTCCATTCTAAACTTCTCTCAAGTCTGGGAGTTGCATATAATGGCCTATGCATTAAGACCAGCTCCATGTTTGGTAATTTTGCAGACTTAGTGTGGTCTGTTAAAGGGAAACCCACAATGCTGTAGTTCAGTCTCTTCTTACACATGGCTAAACTGTAATTTTGCAGGAAATACCCTTACATTTTTGCCTTTACCATCTACTGGATTAAAAGTGTTTCTTATTTTATGGCTTTTTAAGTGAACCAAATTGAGTACTGTTTCACTTAATAAGTGTCTAATAGTGATGTCTTCATTCTCTGTGTATTAAGTTTGGTGATTTCCTTGTAGAAAATATGATTGTGAAACATTTTAAATGTATTTTTAACATCAAAGTGAATGCTAATACTGCACTGGTAATTGCCTAACTGGAAAGTCTAGGAGTACAAAAGTTCTGGTTTTGGTGGTGTTGCATCAGCATCTAGAAATACCTATTTAAAAAAAAAAATCCAAAACAACACAGAAAAACCGCAAACAAAACCCCTCCACAGTGAAATATAAACATCTGTACTTTGGCAAGTGTTTCCAGTAGACAATCAGAACACTTTTTAAAATAGAAATATCTTCTAGAATGCATTACTACTTTCATTTACATCTTTGCCTCTTGAAATATTCATATTCTTAAAATATGAATTTTGTTGTAAGGCTTTTTCAGAACAGGTCTGAGTTTTGTATTAGGAATAATATTAATAGGTTAAAGATTAATGGGAGTGTTTTTAAAGTTTTTAACCACTTTTGCAGGACCTACATGCACATAAGAGTTTGTGTATGAATCCATATGTGTGTGCAAGTTCTGCCATTTGTGTGCATGGATACTAATAAGCAAGGAACTTCTGTGAGAAAAGCTGTCCACAGAAATAGATTTCAGTTGAAAATGTGTCTGTATAAGTTGCTGACAAGCTGAAAGACATGGTGTTTCCTGAATACCCGTGTTTACTGTGATACATACACAGTGAATGTAATGCACAGTAGACTTAAAAATGAGTTTGTCGTGCTTCACCAGATATAATAATGTTTTCATGGTGATTTCAAGTGGAAGAGTAGCTTGAATAATACTTAATCAAAGGGACTCTTTCTAAAATAATAGACTGCCATAATAAGTTTTATATTTTTTGTGGGTACTTAGTTCATCTGAATTGTGTCCTTTCTCTGTTTCTTTCTCTTGGGCCTGCTCTGGTAACCAGTGATGAAATGTAAAAGACCTGTGTTCCCCAAACAGCACTAGCAGAGCACTGCCACTGCACAATGTCCTGTGTGGTGAAGCCCACACTTCATCCTCTGTGACAGTGCCTAAAATGGACTGAGGTGCCATTTAGGCAGTTGGCCTCAAGACAACAGTTCAGATTATCAACTGTCTTGTCCCAGCAGAGCTAGGATCTTTATTTTGCACCAAGAGCTGTCCCTTGTGCTCCTGAACAGGTTTTCCTTAGTGCTACTGTTTATAACAAATCAAGGTACAACTCTCTGGGACAGCTCTTTGAAGTACCAACCCTGTTGCTCGGCCTGAGTGGCTGTTGCATGTTGAGCTTCTGGATGCCCAAGTCCTACAGTGATGTGCTTGTAAACAGGAAAGTACCAACACTTCTGGTTTTTTTGGGAGGGAGCCTGATTCATTCGAGCATATTCATACCATTCCCAACATGAACAAAGACAGCTTAGATTTTATTTTGAAAGATGAACAGAAAGAGTTGTTGTCTTGTCCATCTGTTCATCATAATCTAGTTGACAACTTTATCCTGGAGATAAGAAACACTCAGCTTTTTGCCTTCTGGCTTCACAAGTGGATGATAATGATGGCACTTGACTCTCACTTCCCCAGAAAAATGCTCTGACCAATGTACTCGGGACTATTTTTGAAGTCGCCACTTCCTGAGCCTCTTTCAAAATCGCCACTGCAAGCTAAGAGTGCGAGATCAAGGGGACAAATGAGGTTGAAGAATTAAGAGTGCGTAAACAGTCTCTGGAAGTGGGCCAGGACTCTTCAGAAAAGCAGCTGTCCCCGCTGAGCTTCAGTGTCCTTCCATATTATTTTTCCATCTCTTAGTCCTATTTGGATAAATATGTTTAAAATGTTCAGGGCAAAACCTCTATTGCTCCACCCATTGCTTGGAGAATTTTTTTTTTCAGTCTGTCAAAAGTCAGCAGAGACATTCACAACTTAAGAGCAGTTTGGGGTAGTTTTCTCTCTTCCTCTTTTAATTGTCCTTTTGGGTACAAGTTGAGGTTCACTACAGTACTCTACTTAGGTTCACTACTAAACCCTGTCTGGTTATAGGCTGATCATTCACCTAGTTTAAGTTGTTTGACTACCAGCTGAACTGTGATGGAAGATGATGGTTTAAAATTGTAACATGGGTAGAACCAGTCTTGCCTCTGTTGAAAATAGTGACAGAGCCTCTGTCAGCTTCAGCAATTCAAGATGCAGTTCCAACTCAGAGAAAATATGATGAGCTCAAGCTTCTTCTTTTGTAGGATCTTAAGCATGTGCTTAAAAGCTGTGCTGAGCTTGATGCAGAATGGAGCAGGAGTTCAGTGCACAGTGAGTTAGTAAGTAGAGTTTTATCAGGAAGGATCTAAGTAAGTAGAGTTTTATCAGTAAGGATCTTCATGCCTTCAGCTACTTGCCAGTATTCCAGAAACACAACACTGGAGATCTTGTATTCTCTGACTGGTTTTATAATGTATTCTGTGACGAATTCTATGAAATATAATTGTTTCCAAATGGTATGTTAAAGTAGGTTACATTTTAGAAGTTCTCGCCTTTCTGATGTCTTCTACAATTACATCAGTGAGAATCCTGAAGTATCATGTAAATTCTGTATCATCTTACACTTTTAATTAAAACAGTAGTATTGCCACCAGCACTCTAAAATAATGTGCAACTGTTAAAATACCTATTTTGTGTACTACTTTTTATTCTGTTCTTCAGCAGCATGTGATTGTGATGACTTTAATATATGACTTTTGGTGTCTTTTTTACAAAACATTTTAATAGTTATCCCAAATTTTAATTTAGGAAAATTATCCTGTTTTTATTGTACAAAATTAATGCTTGTGCTAACATTGATGAGTGATCTTACAGTATAAAAAAAAAAGACCCAGAGGTGCAATGCAGAAAGTTGTCTGAAGTAACATGACTGTTGAAAAACATTTCAGTTGATTGTGAAAGTAGTAGGGCAAAAATGTTATTTTAAAAAATATTTCAAGATACTTTGGCTTTTGCTTTTAATATCATGTGGTACATCCCCCCCAAACCCAACCAAAGCCCAACTGTTCATGCTATTTTAGCTAAATAACTTGTGCAGAGGATTAAATGACTATATGTGAATATGCATGTGAAAAGACCTAGTACTGCAGCTACCACTTGTAAAAGCTGTTAGGACCAGTAAGTATATTGGAAGATATAAATTTCTATTTTTAAATTAAAATAAAAAATGATTTTTTTATTTGTATAAAGTTGTAATTTTGCTGTTAACTATAACTTTCATTTTTTACTGAAATAATTTTGTAATCTGCATTTAGAATTTCTAATGTGAAAAGGAATTTACAAAATCTAGTTTATTAATAAAGATTTTTGCCACAATTATAGCGTTCTGTCTTTCCTTGGAAAACTAGGCTTCAGATTGTGTCAAATAGTAGCCTTGGAGTTCTTCATGAAAGCCACTTGCCTTGGCTTCAGGATACCATCTGTAGGGAGATGAAGCAACCATCTGCAGGCATAAAAAGTAACAGATTTGTGGCCTGAATTTCAGTGTTGCAAGTGGGAGCTGAATGCTCACATTACTGAAAATGAGGATCGTGGTGTCAGATTTTTTTTTTGGCCTGAAGTAGCTGAAAATATGCTATTCCAGCCTAGCTTACTTATGGGAGAGTGGAGCAGTGGTGTACGTCAAGGAGAGAGGCCAGTATGACCACTGGAATCATGGGAATTTGGGGGAGGGAAGTGTTCTGCATAGACCTGATTTAGCAAGACCCTTTAGGTCAGGGCCAGTGACAGGCTGGATCCTGAGGAAGCACAACTCTGTACTGTTGTGGATTCGGAGCTAAGTAAGCCTGTCTGGCTTTTTCCAAACCTGCTCTATTCTGGTCAGATGCAGATATTCCTTTGTGTTGTCCTGGAAGTGCAGAAAGACACCTGAGACCAAAGTGCTGGCTAGAGTGCAGCCTATTTTATTAGCTCAGCTTAAGGACAACTGGCTTTGACCCAAATTGACTCCTGCAGAATTGTTCCTATGACTTAATTGCCTTGTAGCTTGGATTGCTGCAGAAACAAGTCAGCCTTGTGCATTTCCACAGCAAAGCCCTAACACACAAGCTGTTCAAGAGAGCAGGGAAAGCAGGTTTTGGGAACACAGAAAGCTTGGCAGATCTTGTTTTAGATCTGACATGGCTGATCCCGAGCCACAATTACTAGACCACAACATTGGTGAATGCCTTATTGGTTGTGTGCTCCTTCCTTACAGGACTTCTTCTGGCAGTGTGATTCAAGGACCAGCTTGGGGATTAGTCTCTTAAGTTGACATTTTAAAGTGGAGGTACTGCTAGTGGACTTGCCTTCTTTCTGGAGACAGGACTGCAGTTCAATGTGGAGACCCAGCTTAACTCCTACCCTTGCTAAAACAGTCCATCCTGATTCACTAGCCTCTGTCTCAGTTCTTGCCCTTATTTCCTCTGAGTCCTGGAATAGCCCTGAGCTCCTCTCTGCTTCCAGCTGGGAGATGTTCCTCAACAGCACTCTGGGGATTTCTGAGAGTCTTTCTCCCTATTTAAATATGAGAAATGAAATGTTTTTCTCTGTCCTTACTTAGGGAAATAATTTGAACTTTGACAATTGAAGTGTGGTAATATAAAAATATTGCTGGAGGCAAACAGAAATTTTCAGCCCAGATTATTAAAGCATAATTAAATGTTGTGTCTGCTGGTGGAACATATCAGGTAGCTCGACAATAGGTGGTGCCCTTTCCAACGGCACAGAGTGATGGTGGCAGCAGTTTTTACTGTGCCCTACCAGAGCTGTTGTTTCTCTGTATGACAGGCGCTAAAGGATGTTATTACATATCACGAGCTGTTAATTTCTTTCTCGGGGAGAATCCTGTATTCAGAGTATTATTTTGGTGACCTTTCTTCTTTACAGGTGGGTGGGGTAGCTTGTTTTTAAGATATACTTGCTGCTCTGTGCTAAAGATGGGCAAGTCAAGTTTATTTTTGCACTCAGGTTTGAAGATGATAATACTGAGGTTTCTCCGTTAACTGCACTGTGTTGGTTTTTGTAGGTTGGTTGTCTGATTGCTTGGACAGATCAGTCTGGAGATGGCTATATCAGTTTGGAGATGGATATAAAGGCATTGTGCTGTCAGGTGAAGTCCTGTGCCACTGTGGATGTTGCTGGTGGCACAGTCATCTTAAAAACCCTCATGGGGGTGGATCTTCTTGATGTTGGCTGACGTTCTGCATCATGGGGGCCTGGCTGGGCTAGCAGTGGCTTCTCACTAGTTGGCATCATTTAAAGTTCCTTTTTTCTGTAGCCTGAGTGGCTTCTACATGGCATGAAGCTGGGAGGCATTTGTCTTCTGAAGATAAGCTCAGAGAATCCTTCTTATGAACGGGGCCTGTGTTTGTCCTAAATAACAGTTAGGACCTTCAGAGGATCCACTCTCTGGGCCAGTCTGCCCTGTGTTCCTGACTGCTGGAGAGCCTTTGGGATGCTGAATCAGTTCTGCAGCCTTCTCCCCCACATCTCAGCTGAAAATTCATCTGGGAGATGTTGAGGGAGCCTACAGAGTACAGAGATGCCTTGTAAGCTGTAAGAATCTTGTGGGGAAGATCTATGGAGGCATGTAGATGGGCCATGTCTGAGCGACCACATTGCCAGGTGCAGGCACAGGCCCTGAAAGAGCTGTGGAGAAGGCTGGCTACTGGATCCAGACCAATATCAAGAGACTGCTGAGATGAAGAAGAAAGGCATTATAGCATGAGGGACATTATGCTGGAGGATGGATGGTGGCACCAAGTAAGGACATGGCAGTGAATTGAGAGGATGGCAAACACTAGAAGGGATCTGCAAAACCTGATAGGGAAGGGTGTCGAGTGGTGAGTGGGCAGTGCAGAGGTGTTCAGAGACCCTGAGGGGCTGCAGGATCACAAAGTAGGGTACCGTGCATAGATGGGGTGCTATTGCTGGGACAGCCCATTTCCCTCAGCTCCAGTAGAGCAGTGGTGGTATATCCAAACCAGCCTCTCAGAGCAGGCTGTCACTGGCATACACCATTCAGAGGTCTTGCTGAATTAAATGTAGTAGATAGGGCTCAACATCCTTGTTTTGTACCACGTTTAGGTTTGGGGTCCTCTTTTAGCTTTATTTATGTAACACTTGTATTTTAAGAATACTACACAGATCTTTGTCTTGACTGAGAAAAAAAACTATGTTGCAGACTTTAGGGGTGTGGTGGGGAAGACTTGCAGTTTTGGTAGCTTTTGATGAACAAATGGGGCTTTGGCATCCAATCCACAATGGACATTATGGCAATCCCTGCCACTTCAAGGGTTGAAAAAGACATTCCTGTATCCTCAGTGCCACTAGAGGCCTGAGACCCTTGTGCTGTCATGCTCTCTGACCTTTAACTCAAGCTATGGAAACAGAAAGGACTGAGGGGGACCACAGGATAAAAGCCACCATCTTGCTTTCTTTCCTCCCTGTTGTCCAAAGCTGTTTTGTGTCCTCTGTCATGGTGTTGGGTTTGAAACTAGATTTGTGTAGCCCTTGTGAGTAGGGAACATGGCCCAGGGAAATCTTGCATGACTTGGGGAATGCTAAAAGAATAGCAAAATATTAAATGCTGATGCATTTCCTCTGTGTGATCAGGATCTGATATCTACAACTTCTTTTGGGCAGTAGAACATTTGAGTGTGGCAGTGCTGTGATGACAAATGTTCTTTCTACAAGCTTGGTAAGCAACTGTATGGATCAGTATTATTTTTGTGTATCTTGAGAAACAGGACTCTCCTCCTGTGTACACACCTGTGGCTAGTCATACACACTGGCCAGCAGAGCAAGCAGTGGAAGTCCTCTGCTTGTGCCACAGATTTAATCAGTTTGGTCTGTAAATGGAGGAATGGTAGTCCTGTCACGTTAGCCTGTGGGAGTTCTGCATGGTAGTGCTTGCTCCACGTCAGCTAACTCTCAAGGCATTGCCTCAGATTCCTACCTCAACATCAGGGCAGAAGTAGTTTTCCTCACCTATTTATCCTTCTTGCCTTTCCAGATTATCTCCTTTCACTGTCTTGCTGTGCCATATAGACAAGTCACGGGTGACTGGGAGCTTCAGCTTTTCGGCACTTATCAAGATAACCATGTAAAGTAGCTATCTTGATATGCTGTAGGGAGAGCAGAACATCCCTGTAGGGATGATGCCCCCTGGCTGGCAGGGAGGCTTTCACAAAAGAATGCTTTGGGAGCAGTTCAGGGCAGCTATATCAAGCTCCTGTTCTGAGCCTTGTTCTGGGGCAACATCTCCATGTTCATGGACTAGAAAGGAGAAACTGGCTGGTGCAGCAGAAAGCCTTAGGCTGCAAAGTTTAACTATCCCTATCTCCTTCTTTGAAACACAAGCAAGTGGGAAAAGTACATTCAAAACAAAACCAGCTGCTGCCTTCAGATTGCTGAGTTTACCAAGAGGAACCCCAACGGCTTCTGACAGCTGGGGCGGGAGGCCCGGTTTCCTTTCCTGACAAGGCTAAAGCACACACAGCAGCAACGACGGGCAGGGCAAGGCTGCGGGAGCGGGGCTGGGGCAGGAGCAGCGGCTGGGGAGAAGGGAGCGGGGAGCACGGGCCCCGCTCCCGCCGCGGGTGCCGGGAGGCTCCGTGTGCCCGGCGGTTCCGCGGGCCCGGGGCCGAGCTGCCGGAGCCGCCGCTGACCGGGGCACGGGCGCAGGGAAGGGGGAGCCCCGGGGCGGCTGCAGCGGGGCTGCTGAGGAAAGCGGCGTCCTCCGACACTTCTCTGCTGCGACACAGCGCAGCTGGACGCCTCCCGGGCGAAAGCAAAGGAGGAACCAGCGTTTCCCAGCGCTGCCCACCTGCGCCAGCGTTTGCTGCCCCGAGCAGCCGCGCTGGGAGCTCATCGGAGCACAGGGCCTTCGGCTGGCCCTGAAGCCACGGGGCACCCTCTGGTTGGGTGTGACTTCACAGGGGAAACCACTGGAACCTCCTCCACGGTTTCGGCAAAGCCACTGGGATTATTTTTGCATTAAATCCAGATGGGGGAAGGAAGTGTAAATGACCCCCGGGAGAGAGAAAACTGCACAAGTCTGACGGTTCGGAGAAACAGATGTGGGCTTGCACGTTCTGCCTGTGGAAGCGTTTTCCGGCTGGAGAGGGCTGCCCTCAGCCGCAGGGCTGCCCAGTGGGGGGCAAATGTCTCCCAAGAGCTCCAGCAAAAAAAATAACAAGTGGACAACCACGGAAAGAATCTTCTTCCCTCGATAGGGTGGATGGATATTTAGGGAATAGTACCTGATTTGGGGGAAGAAGATTGAATTTGTTCTTAGACACTGGAACAGATTGTCCAGGGAGGTTGTGGATGTCCCAGCCCTCGCAGTGTTCAAAGCCAGGTTGGATAATGGGGCCTTGAGCAACCTGGTCTAGTGGGAGGTGTCTCTGCCCATGGCAGGGGGGCTTGGAACTAGATGATCTTTAAGATCTATTCCAACCCCTTAACATTCTGTTATTCTGTGATGGGACTGCTTTCACAGGCTGTCCCAGAATGAGAGATGGGGGAGTTAAGTAACCCTCAGCACAGTTCCTAAGCACGCTTCACTTTCAAGAAAGAGGATGTAGGTTTTCATATTGCTCTGGAGGAAAGCACTTCCTGTACGTTGTGCTGACCACCAGTTTTGTGCTGGTGTCACAGGAGGAATCGTGCTAGGAAGTTAGGACACTGGCTTCTGTGTATCAGATTGCAAGAAAAAAAAAGGTGTGTAAACATTAGTTTTGTCACAGCACATGTTGCTGACAATATAATCTCAACAGAAATATCCCAGAGAAATAGCTAATTATTAATCTGTACACAGTGAGAAAACACATAAAAGTCATAAAGAGCAGTTCTGTAGTTAAGATAGCAGAAAGCTCTCGTCTCAGAAAATGGGGAAATCTCTGGCTTCCTTACCTGCACAAGTGTATGGGTTTAATGTATGGAGCTGCATCAGTCTTGAAAAGAGGCTGGATGCAAATGCTGATGCCAAACCCAAGTTTGATCATCAATTGCACAACTCAGGGTTATCTGTTTTGGGCCTGAGAGGTCTGTGCTGCTCAGGCATGCCCAGGTCTGAATTGCTCAGTACCTTGGATCCATCTCAGCACTACACTCAGAAACTGGGTGGCCAAGGGCCAAATCCCCCAGAGCAGGGATAGCTGGAGGGCTGTTCTGTGGCCACCTAAAGCATAGGTGGCCACCTAAAGCAAGCCTGTCACTGAAGGGGAAGAGGTACTGGCATGGGACGGGGCTTCACCTGGATTGAGTTGAAGGTTGAACTTTCAGGAGGGAGGCAGGAGGGTCCATAGGGAGGGGGTGGCATTTCAGGCAGGTTCCCTCATTTAGGCTTCTCTGTCAGGCATGCTCCAGCCTCAGTATGCTGGAGGGCTTTGACTCACCCTCTGAAGGCTTCTAGTCCTGCCCACACAATGTGTCAGAAACATAGCATCAAATGCTAGATTTTGGACTCTCTTTTATCACCACATGCTTCAGGTTGTGCCACTGCAGTACCAAACCCGAGGGTGTCTAACACACAACATTGGCTTGCTGAGGAACCAGAGCCTAAATTCATCAAGGCATAGTAAATAGCGTGAGAGTTCCACCGGAATCCATGTAGGAAGTTCTTATGAAACTGTGTTTTCATTTCCCCTTTCAGATTTAGTGCTCTCACATTGAGTAATGCTGCAGAAGTTGCTGTGCCTGGTCTGCTTTAAAGACTCTCTTAGCAACGCTCTCTGCCATACTGTGAGAAAGCCTCCCTTTTGCTGAGGTATCTGTTCCTGGGAAAGGAGTACTTTCACCCCCTGGGTTGAAATGGGTCGGGGCAACCTACCTGATTTCCCCTGTACTGCCCAGAAACTTGAATGAAAGCAAATAGCCGCATCCCAGTTTTCCCAATGCACAGCTGGCATCTTGACCACATATATTTTTCTTGCCTCTCTTTGAAAAGGATACAAAAAAAAGAGAATTAAGTTCTTTTTTAAACAAAAAATAAGCACACTTCTTCTTGTGTGTTGTTTATAGCTCTGGTGCAGTGGCTAGATATAATCAACAATTTGCTTTATTTTCTATAATATAATGATCCTCTAGGACAGGAGAAAGGCTTGTAGGGCTAAATACAGTGAATATTAAGAATGTCATGGTTTACTTCCTGAGCATTGCACATACCATACTGTTTGAGGCAGACCAAAATCAGAGCTGAGTGAATCTGAGAACAAAAAGGAAATCAGGCAGGGGGGATAGGAGCAGCTTCCTTCCTTAATCTCAAACACCTTCCTACCATCAGCCGCTTGCTGGTTTCTCCAAGAGGGACAGAAATCAGTGGATGAAGAACAAATGTGACCTTTCATTGTAAACTGAACCGCGTCAAAACCCTGGGTCACGTCATTTTAGATAATTTGTTACAAACCCTTAGTTACTTGCAGTTTAAGACTATTTTTTTTGCTCTCAGCTTACTTTTCAATGCAAAAATAAATTGCAATCCTCCACCCTGCCCTGTAATTATTTTCCACAACAAAGTGTTCATTTCTGAATATCCCAGATAATGACTCATAATGAGTTTTAAAAAAAGGAGAAGTGATGTATTTTTTAATGTATTAACTATTCTCTCACAGCCAGATGTTCCCCTTCATTGCACAGCATGAAGAGGTGAAAGGGAGCAGAAAAATTGCAGTAAGAAAGACACACACACCAAAAAAAAAAAGCCCTACAACCAATCAAGGATCAAGTGAAACAGGTCAGGGTGCAAGATTACACCTACCTTTGGCATTGCTTACATGTTGTGCAGAGAGCATGGAGATGAGGGTCTTTTGTTGGAGTTTCAGGTCACTTGGAAGTGAAGTCATGGTAAATGTGTGAAGCATGTGTATCCCTAAGAAAGGTCTCAAATTAATCAAATTCAACTATTTTTTGGAAGTTATTCAGTCAAGTTCCTCCAGGAAGCACGATGGAGGGAAATGGGTGGAAATCAAGACATGTTAGATCACATTTCTTATACTCTAGTCTTGTTTATTTGCTGGGTTCACTCGGCTCAAAAGTTGTTTACGGAGTATTTTACAGATGGATGCACTCTTTTTCCAGAAATGCAAATCACTTAGCCAGATGGCCTCACATCTGGATTAGTCTCAGCACGAAACAGAAAGGAGTAGTTGCATTTTTAAGTATCTGCTCTCTGCGGCAGACCTATACTTGGTGATGATCACCAAAGACATTTATATCAGTATAATTTGTGAATAGTATTTATTTCTCTGCTTCTGACAGTTCTGAATGTTTCTGATGGAAACATTTCAAAGTGTTTGGGTGTCTGATTTTCTTTATCACAACTGCATTGGAAACTTACTGCCTGATTGCATACGCTGGTATTGGAAAACCCAAACTCAGTTAAAAACAGATGAATAGATATTTAATGTGAAAATTAAGTAACAGAATTTCTCATGCAAGCTGATAGTGCACTGAAGCCCCTTATCCAAAATTTTGTCTCAAACTAAAAGGAAGATTAAAGATTTTAATAAAATAGAATTCCATAAATGCCTTCTCTGAGCCATCCTTTCTTACCTTCATCCCTGTTGGTAATTAACTGAATCAATTTCATTTCATGGGGAAAGAAACAAACTGATTCCCCATCCTAACTGTGCAGCACTGTTCTGCAAGCTTTGTATCACCAGGGGTTTACAGCATGTTTACATAGGGTGTGTTCTTTCAGCAGCTATTAATATTTTGGCACAACTGCCTTTCATCTACACATAAATTTTCTTTTTTGTTTCCTTTTTGCTTTATCTTGTAAATTATTCTGTTGGTTTTTAATCTTTCTTGGAAGCAAGATTTATCTTGGAATGCACTGAACTGTCGCATTGTTAAAGTGGACAAATTCATTAGCTGTCTTCAGAGAGTTCCCCTCCTGCAAGGAACATAAAATTCATAGCTTTCAATATGGATCAGGCAACCTGTTCCTACTATTTCATGGCTAGAGATGGTCTGAAGTGGCTTTACTGACCCAAAATATTTGCTGAAAAGTACTTGGATTCCATTTCTGTGCCTCTGGGTTTCAAAGCTTATGGGAACCCACTGCTCTGCCTGAGGACCAGAAAGTCCACTGTGCTGGTCATCCGGGCCCCTCGTGTTCAGCTGTGGGGCAGCTCTGCTGTGCTGGTGTGCTTGGGCTGCTTAAGGAGTATGGGACAGGAATGCCGTCCCTGCAGTCTGATTGTCTAATCACATAAAATGGACAACATCCTGTGCTGACAGCCCCTGGAGTGTAGACCATAGACACCTGAAATCCTGAAACTATCATCACAGCTGTGCTTTCAGTGTTGTGGAAGGAAATCTGCAAATGATGAGAATCTGGCCAGCTCAATTTGTCTATGCTGGTAAAGGTGGGAGTCTCAATGACTGTAGTCCCTCCACCTGCTCAGCCTCTTTATGCTGGTAGAAGAGAGAACATACTCGCTGATAAAATGATACTACTAATCAATCCTAACCAATGCTTCAGAGGGATCCTCACTGAATTACAACAAAGCCAATGTTGAATCCGCCCAAAAGTGCCTGCCTTGGGTTTTGCACAAAGTCAGCTAAATACGTGTACTCTCCTTTTAAAGGCAGGACTATATTCCAGTTTGCAGAAAAGTATCCCAAGTCTCGTTCATGCTACTGGAGTGGGAATTGCATGTAGCACTACCAGGCAGTTGTCAGTCTGCTCTGTTTCTACTCACATTGGAGCTGCTGGGCTGCCCTATGCCATTAGCCCCTGTAGCAGAGAGGAGGCAGCTGTAGGAGCAGCAGAGTGCAAAGAGAAAGCTTTCTGCAGGCTGGAGGTTTTGCCCCCCTCCCCCATAGTCAAGGTTTTTACATCTGCTCCCATAGTCACCACAGAGAGAAAGATATATACACTCATATACCAACCCACAACAAACCCACACAGGCAGAGCTGAGAAGCTCTCACCAGGAAGCTGACTTACGCTAAACCTCTCCACTCTTTCTCGTCACACTGCATCTGGGTCTGCTGTCAGTGCTGCCTCCAGATGAACTAGACCCAGTTGCAGGACTAATTTAGCCTGAATGTGCAGTGGTCTCTGGTTACCTCTTGAGGTTTTGTTTTTTTTGTCCTTTCAAGAATATAATTGTTCTAATCTGCTAAAAAATAGTCCATCTGAAAAAACCAAGAACACAGAACACCACTCTTCTTTTTTTCTTCCCCTGTCTCGTCTAGAATACTTGACTTCCGTAACGTTTATTTTCAACAGCCACTTTCAGCTTCCTGTCTCTGGTGAGTTCATTGCATTTTCTTTTTTTTTTCCAAAAGTCTTAATGTGAATTGATATTCTGAATTGAATTCAGTATCTTTTGTTTTACATTTGTTAATTACTTTTATTAATAAGTTTGTGACATTGGTTCATGTAATCAGTCTGACTTTTAATACCATCTGGTAACTACTCAGTATTGTGATACAGAATTGAACACTGGTCCAGATTGTGTATTTTCTGGATTTTCACTTGTTCCAGAGTTTGTTTCCACTTCAGCATAAAAAGGCCTTGTATAAAGTAGAAAGAGGGGTGTGATGCGCTGTGCCATGCCAATTTTTAACATGTTAACTGAGAGAATTAAAAAGAGCAAATGGGAATTACTCTAAGGATGGTGGGTCTGATTCTGATGCTCTTTGCCATTGTATGAACTATGAACCCGCGAGTGATCATCATCATGGCTGGGCTTTGCGAACGAAGATTTGGGAACCCGCGAGTGATAGGCATGTGTAAACCTGCAGCACCTCAAAAGATGGTTTTCTTCCTCATTTGTGAAGTACATTATGCTTATGAGAAAACTGTTCTGCTTCATCTTAAAGTTCCCAAGCAAATTTAGGTGAAGATTTTATTGTGAGAATTTGAGAAAAGTTGGTCTTAGGACCGAAGTGAGATTCAATGTATTTTTAATTTGCCAAGGTATCTGGCTCTGGCTGTGGCTCCGGCGGCTGCCTGGTCCTGCTGGGGTCTAACAGGTTTGTGTGCCACCTTCTGAGGTGGAAGGACATGGTCTCAATGGCCATGTCTGTAACTTTGCTTTCAACTTACCCCCACGGCTTCTTTTCTGCTTTCTGAGCCAACTGTGTCATGCTTATGGTGTGGGGTCCCCTTAGAGAGCAGTTTGTGTGTGCATGCATGTGTGCACATTTGTGCACACCCATTTCTAGATCGTGCTTACAAAACCTTCATTTTATGATGCTCTAGAGGCAATGGGATGGTCTTGTCACATTGCCAGTGAGATGCAGTTAACCTAAAAGATAAATGAGGATGGAGCACACTGAGGCCAGAACCATTCCTTTGACACAGACATCCACAAAAAATCTGAATGTGGATTTAAGATTTTCTAACTTCTTCTTTCAGCAGTGTTTCCACCTGTGGATGGGGCAGAAGTGCAGCTGTGGCATCTTGTGGAGGCCAGCTTTAGCATGGGATTTATCCTGAAGAAAATACTTGCAGAAGAAAAAGGTAGGGTAAATGAGATTAGTTAGTTGTTAGCAGGCATATCTATTAGCAAATTTTGGTGTCTGCTGCTGTTGGAATAAGGTGGGATTGTGCTTTTTATCGTGCTGTTTCGCATTTCACATTTCCGCCCCCCACAATTTAGACCAGTGTGTGATTACAGTAGGAAGGACCATATGTGTATACTTATCTGACTTTAGAATGGGGTTTCATCTTCTTTTTCAGAGACAGGTCTAAAGATGTATCATACAAGTGAAATTCAGTGTACCAGAAAAAGTGGTATGTAATATGAATACCATGTTTGAGACCTAGGCAGTTACTTCAGGATTGAAAAACCGCACATGCACTTGCTTCCTGCTGAGTTTAGAGAGTAGGCCTTGATGAGGCATAATGACAAGTTTTGTATTCCTTAGATTAGGTGCTGCAAACCAGGAAAAATAGTAGTTTTGTATTTATAGAGAATCTGTGTTTTTATAACTAATCTGTACTTACTGTCCAAGTTCCAGAGCAAAGAATTAAATTTAAAAATGGGCATGATTTTCGTGTATAGTAAATTCATAGTCCATCAGCAGGGCAACATGGCTCTAAATTACTGTCATTTAATCCCATATTAAGGTAATTTTACTATGCCAAAGCAGTGTGAAATCAGCTTGTATCAGAAGATCATCAGGCCTCACATGACTGCCTGTATCAGAGGACAATCCCTATATCTACACACATATCAATCCCTATATCATGGAGGAAAACCATGATATTTTAGCTGTACTTCCACAAAGTTACTACAAATATTAAACACTAAAAATACTTTTCCAACCTGGTGACTGGTTTAACAAATTCTGGCTCAGCTGCTGCAATGGGAGTTTGAATTTGGAGAGAAAATGGAAGCACTCTCCCTGCTGCATATACCCAGCAACCGAGAGGCTGATGCTAAAGTCGCATCGCTGGTAACAGCTGCTAGTGCCAGTAATATTAGGGAGGTAATCTCTAGTGCAGTGAGGGGCAAGGCATATAAATCCTCAAATATGTAAGTATGTGATTTGCAGTATACCCAGAGCACACAGGAAATGAGCAGCAACCGTGGTGGCGGTCTCACAGGCTGAGCCTCTGGCCCATCCTGTTGAGCAGCAGGTCTGCACCAGCTTCTGCTGGTGTTGCTTTCTGATAATCAGCCAGGAGGACACCCAGGCTGGGAGATGAAATGCTACTGTTTCTCCTCTTGCTTTTGCTGTGCAGTTCTAGGTGCATAGCAGCAGTTGGGTTAGGCACTTTAAATGAAAAAGATTTTCAATGAAAAAATTTTCAATGAAAAAGACCTCTTCTCTCTAAAGCAAACACCCACCCCATTTTCTTTGTAAAATGTTGGTGCTGTGATTCTATAGTTTTCATTAAGAAACAGTCGAATGTTACTGAATGCACCATTTAAGTGATTATTTTGATTGACATTGATCATAAAGTGAAAATTTGCAGATTTTTTTATTATGCTTTTGATTATTGTTTGAAAAGAGATAGAAGCAACTGCAAAACTTGCCTTTTTCAAAGTCTTAGTGTGATACTTCCGACACCACGCCATATAGCTAATTAACATCATTTCCAAATTAGGTTCTCACTTTTTTGGCCAGCAGTGTGTAGTTTTATTAAATCAGCAGTTTTCAAATGTTTTCATGCTATGACACAGCTTACAGCTGAAAAATGTCTTGGGATAACCCCAGCATAGTAATTAAGAAAGGAAGTTGGCTGCAGCTGTCTCAAGCCAACTATTAAAGCATTATGGCCTTAAAATACTGAACAGGATCTCACAAATACAAAAAGCAATGTAACAACAAGATTTGTGGGCTGTACCCTATCAGTAGCTCTTCTCCACAAAACCAAATAGAGTTGCCTATGTGCTTGGCAGAATTTAGTTGTCCTTCAATTCTTATGTCAGTGAAGAACTGGAAAACCTTCCTAATCCACCAGAAGTGTCAGCCTACAGTGAGAGGGGAGATATTTGGAGCCAGTGAAACCTCTGCAGTGCAGCAGTGAGTGTGAGCACTGGGTGTCATGGGTACAAAACCTTGGTGTATCCAGTCAGAAACAAGCAGCTGCCAAAGTGAAATGGAGCAATAGTCCTAGCAGTCACATTCTGCTGGAGGCTGTGCTGGAAGATTGCTATCACTGGCAGCTGGAGGATAGGTGGGAACACAGTCTGAACAATTACTGCATGCATGTATTCCTCATGGAGCAGGTACAGGAGAATTCACCTGTGCCTAGCCCTGCCTGGGGTTGTGCCCTGGATTTATGGCAAATCCTTTATCTTTCCCACCCTGCCTGCTGCTGTGTCTGCATCGTGTTTCTTTTGCACAAGGAAACACATTTGATCTTCAGTTACAGAAGCCAAGAAGTGTAAATTCCTAAGGGATGAGGGTGGGGCTGAACTTAGCATGCTTGTCTTTACCTGATGAAATGTATGAACCTTCTGGAAACCACAGGAGGATTCTGCTATGGTTTGGGGGTTTCCCTGAGGGGACCATGGTGACTTATCACGTAGGAAAGACCCAGCATATGCTGGAAAAGGAACGAACACCTCTACTGGTAGAAGCTGGCACGGAGGGCTGTGGTTACGTACTGTGCACAGTGTCGCTTCTCGCATGCAAGTGTGAGTGTGGAGTGCCAGTCTCAGTAACTGACACTTGCCCAGTTGGAGGTTGCTGTACCATCTGGTGATATCTCTTTTTCTCATGAGTGACAGTGAGTTGCTTTTAAAGATTATCCTGGTTTATGTCAAACTACAGATATAACTGGCTCTCCTAATATAAAAGTTGAGACCAAGACCCCTAGGTAGCAAGGGGTCTCTTCTGGTTGTCTCCTATGCCACGGTCACTGAAAGAATATGAAACCTCTCACTCTTGTAAGAAAACTGTACTTTCCTTTCATTAATAGGCATGCCAGTGGACACACAGTCTTCAGCTTGCCTTTTTTTTTTTCCATCAAATGACTCTGCTTAAAAACTGTCTTTGGACAGTTTGAAGTTATTAGGTACAAAGTTATTGAAAAGTCTTTGGAGTTCAAAGGTAATGAATTACTAATATAATTATCTATTAACTTCCTCTCATCATCTGTGAGCTTGTATTTTTTTCATTATAAAAATATACTATAAAACAGCTGTCATAAAAATCCTTCATGTAATTTCTTTAATTTCCATCAGTTTGAATGCAAGTTTTTAAATGTAAGTTTTTAAATTCATGTATCTTTCAGTGGAATTTTAATTCTGGATGAAAAGCCATTGGGTAAAATATCTCTGAGTTTGAATCAAGTCCACCAGGATTAAAAAAATAAAGCATGGTAAATGGTCTCATAATGTTCAAACACAGCTCTCCTAAAATATCTCTTTTCATGTGTCATCACTTTCATTCAAAATATGTAAAAATCAAGAAAATCAAGGAAAACTTTCTATGCTTCTCACTGAAGAACTCTGCATTAAGATTTACCATAGTGTGAGGATTTGCATGATCGTGAAACCAACTTAAAGCCAAGTAGACGTCAGCTATAAGTATATGAAATGGCTTCTCAAAATACTCAGCTGAAGAATGAGTGAGAAGGATTTATGTGTTACTTTTGGTGGTAAGAATAGAGTCTTTTCTCCCCTTGACCTATTCCATATGACCCACTGCTGTCTGCAGTATTATTTGTTTTATATAAAAGTGGAAGAAATTAAGGTTGTACTGCAACCAGAGAAAAGTCAAGGAAAACAGGCACTAAAATATATATTTTGCTCTGGCGTATGGTTGGTGTAAGATATAAATCAATGTAAAATCTGAGCTACCAGGTATGGTTTGTGCTAGTTCCAGAAGAAAAAAGAAGAAATCTTGCCTGCACGTTCTTTTGAAATTGGGCTTTAATTATAACTATGCATAGGACATAGACAGTTTGATGTAGGCAAGTATGCATGCCTGTTTATTTTGCCTAATTTAATTTGCTACAATTCAGGAATTCTAGAGAAGCTACACAGTGAGAAAAAAAAAATCCTACTTGTACTGTAGATACATGTTATCTGTTATTTTATCGTTGTGCTGGATACAGTACATGAATACTAGTCGTGGGATAGATTGTGGAAGACAACTGCATTTTTAATTTATAAAACAAATCAGAAGGATAAAGACTTTAAATCTACAAATGCAGGACAAGTTATGATAATTGTAGCTTTTGTATTGCACCTTCTACTTGAAAAATAATTGAAATTATTTCTGAGTAAACCGTCAAAATTTTTAACATTTTAATGTACATGTGTGCACACAAAATTTAAGAATGGACTTAAAGATGGCTGTTTCACTGTGGCTGAAATGTAGACTATGATTTTAAACACTGATATATACAGAGACAAGAAAAAGCTTTTTGTTGCTAGCAAAACTAAGGGAAAAAGCTAAAATAATCATAGAATCAACCAGGTTGGAAAAGACCTCTAAGATCATCAAGTCCAACCCTTGATCCACTACCACTGTGGTTACTAGACCATGGCACTAAGTGCCACATCCAGTCTCATCTTAAAAACCTCCAGGGATGGTGAATCCACCACTTCCCCGGGCAGCCCATTCCAATGTCTGATCACTCTCTCTGTAAAAACTTTCTTCCTAATATCACCCTAAATCTCCCCTGGTCTGCCTTTCTGTGTTATAAAATAAATAACCAACCAAATTATTGTTGCTTCCTTTACTAGCTTTGCTCATTAATTTCAGAAGTTTAACATTCATCACAACAATACAGAACAGTGACATGCAGTAAATATGAGTTCCTCCTAAATTAAAAAAAATAAAAAATCAGTATGCTTTAGCAAGAGGGCATTATTGTAAATTGTTTGGTCAACTGAAGCATCATTATTTGCTGTTCAGAACATCTGTACATTCAACACATATTTTCCTTATCACAAAATATGCAAAAATAATCTTCCATTAAACATTGTCAGATTCTGTTCTAACTAATATTTTCCTCCTCCACTTTTACCTCCCACTGAAATCAAACCTATGCAAATACATGACTTAATGAACATGGAAAACTGCCTTCCCCTCCCCCTGAGAATGGGGGAAGAAGATCTGGACTTTAGAGACTCCTTTTTTTTTTTTTTGTGATAGGCATTTTATAAAACCAGACTGAAGTTAAACCTGAAGAGATCTCTGAAAGTAACACTGGAGATCTTGCAAGGAAGCCATGGAGGACAGTGGAGAAATGGGAGGACAATTTTTTAAGACTTTTTAACATTGAGGAGGAGGTTGTATGACCTGTATCATTCATATATTAATTTTTAGCTATACTGTTAATATTGATTACTTTGTAGTGTTTAAGGGACCCAGTCAGGAAGATCAGGTAGTGTGCAAACAAGGAAGAGGAATGCAGGGCTACCCCAGGTTAGAGCAAAACACACAGAAGTCGGCCCTCTCCACTGGGCTTGGCATGGGCTATAAAGAGAGGAAGCCCTTTTGCATGCAAATGCAAGTGTGTGTGTGTGGAGTTGCCAGTTTGTTTTAACATTTTACCATGCTACACATCTGTGGGATTCAATATAGATCCATGTGTCTCCTTAACAACAAATCATTGTAACATACTGTAATATGTGTCTAAAAAATTTAATGGCTGCATCTACGGTAGAAATGGAATTCTTTACAATGTGTGACTATGTAAATTTAATTGTAAAACTCTGTCAATTATATACCTAGGTTATTGCAAATCCACATTAAGCACAGCAGTAGTCTCTGCTTATGTGTATGTAAGTGCACACACATACATATGTGTGGAAATAAAGAAATTTAAAGACCACTGTAATTTCAATAGTGCATCCATTTGATGCAATATATGTATGCAGATTTTCAACTAATGGTCAGATATCTTGCTGAAAATATATACGTGTTTTGTACAGCAATCTGTAGCAATGTCTTTTGCAACGAATTCATATCAATGTGTCTATATGTAAATATATATGTATATAGACATACAGACATGCATGTAAATATGGACGTAATTTTTTTGTAAATGGATGTATTGACTCGTTATTGAAATAGTTATGTTTTAAATACACACTGATTTATTTTCAGTATTTCTGTGTGTATATATATGTGCATGTGTGCATATACACTTCTATGAATCTAGTCTAGCAAATAGTGCATCACCCTGCAAGAAATTATGAATGCTTTTTAAAACTAAGAAATATTAGTTGTGTATGAAAAGGAAATGGATACTTCATTATGATTATGCCTGTCTGCAGGTGGTAAAAAAAAAACCCAAACAGAAATAGTGAAAAGGTTAGGCTTTCTGGAAAGAAAATGCAATTATTGTTGAAGGTTGTAAATAAATGAGTACTTCACATTTTGTCAGCCAAAAGAATCTGGGGAGATTCTGAAGACTTAAATCTGCAAAAAAAACCCCTACAAAAATATGTTGTGAGTGCCTTTTTGATTCGTCTCAAACTTCAAGAAAAGTTAACTGTGTTAAAAGAGGATGTGGCATGAAAAATTTGAAGTGGTTTGTGACCCAAAGCTGCAAACATTTCCACATGAGAATAATTCTACGCACACAGTTGTCTGATTGAAATCAGTTCCTTAAATCTAATGTATTTTATAATATTGGTCCTTCAGTTTGGCTACATTGCAGTTAGACTTGCTGGAAATTTGCTTTTGACCTGTAAGTCCGTTCTGGTAGTGTGACTTTTCATGGATACATGTGATAGTGCTATAGTCAGTGCGTAGCACTTTATCCATGTTCATCTGCAAGCTTATCTCTATCCCCATCTGGATCCAAAAGTAGTTCTATGTCAGCGGTGAATATATATGTACATATGTATAGGCATGTGCGTGTGTACAAAGACAGATACTATGAGGGAAGGCAGATGGACAGATGGTTGATGAACTTCTGTGCTCGAACAGACACGTGTGTGACATTCGCACACCAGCTGCTCCATGTAGGGCTGTATCTGTGGTGAGACGCAAGGATTTCTTCTCTGCTTAAGAGCAGAGAAGAAAAATTATCACAGAGAAGGGTGGAAAAGAAAGATGACATATCCAGTATCTTGCATAAGGAAAACACTAGGTAAACACAAGGGCGAGTGCCACACTTCAGGCACGACATGCCACTCCATTTCTGATAACTCTGGAAGATATTGGATCAGACTGAGAATGGCTTATGAGCTGGTCCTCTGTGACAAGATTACTTTCCTACACTTGATTTATACAAATTTTTATTTGGAGAGGATGCAACATTTATACTGAAAATGGATAATTTTTGAAAATGCCCTGTAGTGCCATGAATATCTCATAGGGCTTAATTACCATGTCATGCCATAAACACGTGGAGAAAAATTACTTCAGACTCATGGCTTGAATCTTTAAGCAGGTACTTAGCACTGCCAGATCTCATTGAGTTCTACTAAATTTAGGATCTTGGATCAGTACCTGAGAGTCTTACAGGCTTTTGGTTAATTTTTTGAGTGGTTCTAATAATTTAGAACCACTCTAAATTTGTTTGTGTTGTGTTCTAATAATTTGTGTAATTTGTAAGCAGCTGAATTAAGGTGTGATTAGTCACAGCAAGAGGGTTCTTGAAGATAAAAAAAAATATTACTTTTGTCTAAATGGATAATTAAAATGAGATTTAAATAATTTTTTCTCAGTGACTATAGTAAATTTAATAGATCTTTAGACAAGTCTTTATCCATTGTTTATATATATATTATTATAGGTACTATTACTAAAGTAATGAAATAGAAATTTTTTTATTTAAGATATGTCATTAAGCAGTTTTATATGGGCAGTGTGTAAGTACGTGTGTAAATATGTAAATTTTATTATAGGGAAAGCTTTCATCCCATTACTAGGACCTCATGTCTTATTTCATCTTGTATATAACATTGATCTGTGTTTGCTGTTATTTTATAGCAAGATTTCACATTCTCAATATGAGGGAATTTCCTTTAAGTCTGATAAATTGAATTTCCTTGCTAGTAATAAAGTTGACAAGATCACTGAATATTTGATTATAAATCCTTTTCTTCAGTTTCAGTTGTTAAAAGTGCCAAAGAAAGAAACTGAGGTATTTTCAGGTGTTGTCTTGATCCAGAAGTGATTTTTTGCAAAGGTTCCTAAGGAAGTGATTGTCTATTTTCTCTAAATTTCATAAATTAGAAATTAAAAGCAAAATTTAGCTTTATGTTTTTTCAAAACAATACATTGAAATTTGAGAACAGCATTGTCAGTTTTGTGAATAAGGGAGTGAAAAAAAAATTTTAAGTTTTTATATCTACATTTTTTTTTTTAATACTGGAAGAGATTGTGTTTGAGATGAAAAGGCATCTTGGCTTTGAAAATAGAGGTTCTCTGCATGTTGCTTACTCTTCTAACTTCAGGAAACCGTTGCAGAAATGATTGTACTTAAGGATAAAATATCCATATAAAAGCTCTCACCTAAGCTTCTAAACATTCTTTCAACTCTTTAAAATACAAAACCATATTGAAAGATAGCATGGCAATTAATCCATCAGTATTATAAATATATCAGATAACTGAAGCATAATGCCATCTTGCTCTTGGGTCAGAGAGTAGAGATGGCCCCTGTGGTACCCTGCTTGGAAAGCGAATGAGTTGAATGCAGATTTTTGGTGGAGTAGTTTGTGGAAAAGGTGCAGCACGTTGCAAAGGTAAAGGCTGTGCTTTCATAGCAGTGGTACCACAACTGAATACAACTGTTGACTGAAATGCTGACACTGAGGTGGTGGGAGGCTGATTGGCAAGACAGGGCCTCTTAGTCCTATAGATCAAAATAGTCTTAAAAGGAATTAAAAAAGCAGGAGGCAGCTAATGCAAAAGTCGGAGCATTAGTTTAATGAATTCATGATGGGAAACTTCGCAGCAAGGGGCCCTTTGCTTGCAGACCAGCTGCAGCCTCCAGACGGACTGCAGCTTATGTATTAGTTTTCAGGAGCCCTGTGCTGTGGCAGCAGTCTAGAGGTTTGTATCTGAATGGAGCAAGTACACCTCATCCACAGAGTTGAAAACAAGGTAGCATGACCTTGACAACCTGGTAATCTAGCTGAACATCCAGACTGGATTCACAACAGCCATGTTTTCTCTGTTACACGGTCTGCATCTTCTGGATGCTGTCACTAACCAGGCAACAGCATCTCTGTCCTGTCTTGATTCCTACCAGCCTTCCTCCTCCCTCCTCTCCTTCTACTTGCAGGAGTTGTTCTCAGGCCCTGTCTGTGCCCTACAGTGCCCACTGCACCCGTGGAGGTGAAGGTGTAAAGCTGCACACTGTTCTGGTCCGTGAGGGTAGTCTTCATGCGTCCTTCCTCTCCTCGACAGCCTCTTACTAAGAGATGCAAGGAGAGTTCTGACATACCTGTGGTGCAGTTAGAAGGAGAACTAGTTACAATCAACACACTAGAGAACTGTAGGCACTGTTTTGCAGACCCAACCTCTCTGTGAGGTGGGACTTACAGGAGTAGTGTAAACAGGGAAAGACAATATGTACATTCAAGCATTGCACAGCAAGTGGAAGTCTCTCCAGTGGTTTTCAACCTTTCCTGTTAGTATAAATATTTTATTTCATTGCAATGTCAGATCTCTTCAAGAACTAGTATACACGGTGCTCAAACTGAAAAATTCGCCTGCTTTTATCCTGATATTAACAGGAGCTACACTGAGATATAATTGTGGTAGGAACTGGATAATAGCAATAATAGTTAGCATGTTAATTGCTTCAACTCTCTTAAGCATTTTGTGACTGCCTGATCTAAAAAGCCTGTCATCTTGCCTGCGTGATTTGTTTACGTATGAGCTAATTCCCTTCAAATATCAGCCTACCTGAGGCTGCACTATCAATATCCAAGAGAGGTTTTGAAATTAGAAGTTTCTGGCTGTTTTTGTTTTCCTGTCATCAGATGCTGTCCCTGGAGATGTTTAGCCACAGTGAGCCATGCTCACAATGATCTTATAGTAGATGCCAGAGGCATTCTTGGCATAAATGAAAATCCTGTTTGTTTCAGCTGATTAACTTACGCCTTTTGACACAGCAGTCCAGCTCTCCTTTGTTGGTAGAATGGTTTCAACAAATACTACATTAGTTTTTCATGGGATGTATATTCATATGAAGCCTCTACCTGGAAAGAGCTTGGTGCTGCTGTGCTCCCCTTCCCATCACATTGCAGGTTGGTAACACCACTCACCTCCTCTGTATCATATTCAGCCATGATCAAGTCTGAAGCATTTTACTTGCATGAGATTGCTGAGGTGCAGGTCAGACAGTGCCTGGAGAGTGACTGTTGTACAGGTTCTTGTGCTCACATAGTCAGTGAGGTCCGAGGGCTCTGTAATCACATACTAGAGCCAGGGTTACATATTCCAAAGACAGAGGGAACAAAATCTGAAGTTTGCACTGCTCAGAATGACTACACAAGAATAAGACATGCATTCTTATACTTAATGATATTATAAGAGGTCTTACCTTATTATTCAAATATCTTCGATTGTTAGGAGTGATGAAAGCATAAACCAAAAAAAACATAAAAGAAGATACAGCTTTATATCTGAAATTCCAGATACAAAATGAACATAATAAAGTTGGTAAAATTTGGAAGATCAAATTGTTGGGAAAAAACCCCAAACCATCAGCACCTTAGACTCCACTTCTGATCTGTGATCAGAAGGTTTTGTGCAGTCTTGTAATGGGTGTAGCACACTGTTCTGTCAGACCAAGACAGAATATGAGAGAAAGGAACCAAAACTTCTGCAAATATTTACACAACTGGTTGAATACTGAGGTGTAGAAGTACCCAAAATTGGCCCGTCCTTTTAAAGCCTTTTTTTAATGTTTAATCGAGAGTCAATTGAGGTGAAGTTGTGTACTTATTTTAATACACTAATACTGCTCTTACCCTGAGGCTGCAACAAGGACCAGCTATGTGTTTAATTAAAAATAATTCTTCAATATGCACATATGTAGTACCAATTATATATGGAAGCACATGAACTCCAAGTGGTTATGAACAAATGCAAGATCAGGGCCACTGAGGGCAATTTGTCCACAGGACCAGAATATGGACTTAGTTATATTCTGAGGGGGGGTTTATTATTCATCAATGGATTGTAGAACAATATCATTTGCTTTGGAAACAATTCCACACTGTTACAGTGGAATATTTCAGCTTTTGTTATTGTGTATCAACTAGCCATACTCACTACTCCTTAATCTCTCTTTCAGGTTTTTATCATTTATATACTTTCTCTCAAAATAGCCAGTATAATCAAATCTGGTAATCAACAAGTTGAGTACCAGAACAATCCTTTTATCTGTCTTTCTCTGTTCTGGCATTTAAGAAATTACAAAAGTCATGCTTTGGATATCCTTATTTTCTCCCACATTCCCATATACACAAAATAATGAATCTGAAGGCACTAAGGACCACTTGCACCAAAGAAATGTTTGTTCTGAAAAGGAGACTTAGTACATGGAAACTTTCTCCTGGGAGCATGCAGTTTTGTCTGAATAATATGCTACTGGCTTGTAGTGAATTGCGGTGTTTTGAAACTGTACTGCTGACAAAATTTTAAGTAGAATACCCTGAAGGAGAGATGATGATGCATTTAAGCAACTGGACTGTGTATCCTACATATACTGTTTGAATTTTTCATAGATGTATTTTGTAAAGGTCTTGTTTAATTCCCTTGAGAGCTTGTTTGGAGGATGGAGAGGGTGAGAGAGTGGAGATAGACTTAATGAATCTTTAAGAGCAAATTTTCAACTGCTGCCACCAAAATTTAAAGTCATGCAGCAGCTTGTTTCCCGGCAGCCAGGAATGTCGTGAAGCAGCCTAGGCCTCCATCCCACTTCCTAGAAAAAAGCTGAGATGGTGAGAGCGCGGTCGCGCTGGCAGGCCAGGAAGCGCCATCTGTTGCAATGCCTCCCGTAGCTGTCGGTAACTCAAGTACGCACAAGGACGGCCCCGCAGGCTTGGTGCCTCCTCTATAAAGCAACATGCTCCGGCCGCACATCTTTCAGCTGGTGCATCGCGGGGGAGAGGTGCAGGTATGCCAGCAACGCGAGAGGAGGTAGGGCGCTGCCTCGCTGCAAAATGAAAGCAGATGAGTTGCCAATAGCCGTTGTCAGCGCCTCTAAAATGTTCTCTCTAAGCTCATTTAGCACTTTCCTTTTCCTTTGTTTTTCCCCTTTGTGGAGTAAACCAAAGCTTTATGTGTACTAGGAATGTGTGTGAGGGGTGGGGGCGGTGGCGTTAGGGTACTGAAATTGGAGAGTGTTCAAGTAACATACAGTGGCCATCATTAATTTCTGAGCAAATAACCTTCTGCTGTGGTGACTCCCTTCATATATGAAGGAAACAGAAATATATTATTTATGTAACATACACATGACGTTTTGAAATTATGCAGTGATACTTTTTAAAATTACTTTTGTTGAGCAGAACTAATTTGCCTTCAGTTTTGCCGCTAGTGATTTTTGGAGCATCTTGTGTGTTGCCCTGTGTGAGCAGTGAGTCTTGCACACAGCTACTGGGGAAGAGGCAAACACTTTCAAAACAGGAAAATTTGACTGAATGCTGGCAGGAGCTCAAAAGCAATTACATACTCTGAAGAGGTACTCTTAGTTCAGTTTTACAAGAAAGTAAATGTCAGGGCAGTTGAGTCCCCTTCAAATAAAACGGTTTAATTGGGAAAAGTATAGGTAATGGGGCTTCCTATGACTTGTGCTTCTTACTTGTTGAAAGTGATTTGTAAGAAAAAAATTAATTTTAAATGTACTTTTCCTGTGAATCCTTTATTGCTTTTGAAAATTGTTAAGGTTCATGTTGCTTGAGTTTCACACCTGAAGTCTTTGCTTCCTCATTATCACAAGTGGTTCTGTGTTACTGTTCCATATAGGATTGCTTAAACAGTCGAATTGGTTAGTGAAGGACTTTTTTTCTCTTGACTACCCCTGGAAAGCATGGGTACATTTTCAAGAGAATCTGAATTGGTCGCTTAAGGATTCAGGATTCTGTCAGTGTTGGTGAAAGTCAGAGACAGGAAATGTCTCACTTAAAGCAGGTTAGTAGCAGTTAAACCAAAGTTAAATTAATTTTATTACTTTTTAGACAATTGGAGGGAAAAAAATAGTTGGTGTCAGTGGAAAATGGCAATGGTGGTAAGACTGGTAGCCCCTGTGGAGCAGCAAGAAGGTTGTTTATGTAAATGACTGTTTTACACAGAGCCGACTGGGAGGGAATGGCAAAGTTCATCATCCTCAGTCGGGTACTCCTCATGGCTGTCCAAAGACATGTCCAAGCACCTTTATGTTGCTGAGGAATGGTTTGTTCACTGTGGGTTATAAATGTTACATTTTATTTTTACCGTTCCAGAAACGTCGTTTGACTCACTGAAGATTTAAAACCGACAGCACCACAGAGCCATGTGGGACGAAAGGGGATTTTAGTCTCAAGTGGCAAAATCAAGTCATAAGAAGTAAAGAGATTTGGATGGTTTCTCACTAAATGGAAGTTATCTAGAAAGCCTCTGAGACCACTGCATCTCTCCATCCCACTCCTGTTGCACGGATACACTGCTCTTGGCCTTGGACGTTAATAAAATGCTGGATTCAGTCAAATGTGTCCTGGTGGGAGACTCTGCGGTTGGGAAAACATCTCTTTTGGTACGTTTCACCTCTGAGATGTTTCCAGATGACTACAGACCCACCGTATATGAAAATACTGGAGTGGATGTCTTCATGGATGGTGTGCAGATTAGCTTAGGCCTTTGGGACACATCTGGCAGTGATGCCTTCAAAGGCATTCGCCCCCTTTCATACCAACAGGCAGATGTGGTATTAATGTGCTACTCAGTGGCAAACCATAGTTCCTTTCTGAACCTGAGGAACAAATGGATCGGTGAGATCCGCAGCCATTTGCCCCGCATCCCCGTTTTGGTGGTGGCCACTCAGACTGACCAGCGTGACACGGGTCCGTACCGTTCCTCCTGCATCAGCCCGATAGATGGGAAGCGGCTCGCCCAGGATGTGCGAGCCAAAGGCTATTTGGAGTGCTCTGCCCTCAGCAACCGAGGGGTGCAGCAGGTGTTTGAGTATGCTGTGAGGACAGCAGTCAATCAAGACAAAAGGCGGAACAGGCGGAAGCTCTTCTCCATTAACGAGTGCAAAATCTTTTGAGGACTCTCAGCAGTGGTTTTGCTCATGTTCGTTCTTTCTGTTCTCACACAAAGATACTGTGGCAGAGAGAATGGGAGGTGAATCAAAGGAGGGCTCCTGGCAGGACCACAGCGCAGGTGCCTCATGAGACAGATGTACTCTCTATCTGATTCTCTCCTCCCAAACACACATGGGCACTACCTTGAAAAACAAAAGGTGCAGGTACCCGCCCTTATTCACAAGCCTGTGTTTGGACTTTGCTAGCCTGGACTGGAGCAGGCCTAGCCTGGAGATCTGCAGATAACAGCTGTGCTGATTTTGTTGTTGTTTCTGTTGATGTTCCTCAGTTGATGGTTTGTCTGCATCTGCATTTATTTAATGATGAACTTCTGCCTGGATCAACCCCTACCTCTGTCCATGTGGATTTTTTTCTTTAAGAACTTGATATATAAAATCTGACCACTGTGTATTCTATTTAAAGGACTCTTGTATACATTGTTTAAAATCCTGAAAGTTTGTTTTTGTATTTTGGAGGTTTTCCCTTTAGCTAACCACAGAAGCAAATTGTCCTATCCATGTCAGAAATGGCCTGCAGGGAAGCCTAGCACTTCTTAGACATGCCCAAGTCATTGCATAACAGTCATCAAATCCAGTACAGGAATGATCAAAACTTAGTGGCATTTGACAGCTGTCTGGCAGCTTTGTGAGATTTATTTTGTTACATTCATCTTGTTCCTCAGCAATGTGGTCAAACATGGAAAACTAATCTGATTCTTCCTAGACTTCACCGGGTTACAACCCCAGAAGGGCTTGCAGTCAGGGCTGGTTTAGGCATATGGTTGGGGTGGCAGAGATGAATCCGTGCTACCTACCATCACTTCTGCTGTGCCTACTGTAATTCTGGACACAAAAGATTTTAGTCTCCAGGGATGAAAGCTATTTTTTCATGAGCACTAAAATTTTCACATATTTTTAGTACACTTTTTTTTTGACGCAGTGGGTTTAGCGAAACCAGTCACTTACATTAGTAAAAAATTAAGTACATGACAGTGTTTAATTTGTGTATTTAGAATGGCTAAACAATATATTTTTTTGAGTTTGCATACTAAGTTTAACTGCCTGGGCTGTATCAAAGGAAGATTGAAACAGGCTTTGCATCCTAGGGAGCTCGTCAATTCTAAGAGTCAAATCCTGACGTACCTACTCGGGCCAAGTTACCCTCCTGCACAGAAAGTCAGGCTAAGCAGGTAGAAACTCCAGGTATGTTAGAGAACTCTGCTAGAAGATGGAGTGGGCTGCACACACATTGTTGTACATTCCTTGTGAGTTGTGGCACTCCCCTCCCCCTCAGATTATCTATCCCCTCTGCCCTGCACCATCTCTGAGGGCTTGCAGATCTGTCTCATCCCAAGGTTTCTGCTGCCCACAGAGGAAATCCACTGGGGGATATCTTAGTACAGCAAGATTTTCTTTGTCCCTTTCCCTGTCCTTCAACTAGCTCACTTTGAGGGGCTTATAGAGCTTACCTTTGAGGGTCTTATAGCACTGACCTTTGAGGGGCTTATAGCATGGTGCCATAAAAGATGGCACATAGCACATTAGGATTATCTCACCTGTGATGCAGGTGAGCAAGTATTTGCATTGCCGGAACCTTGAATACCAGTGGTGCACAGGACACCTGATGTCATTGTCCCACCAGCTCCTAGACTGTTGAATATTTACCACTTATCAACCTGATTATAAGGGAGGCTTCTGGTCATAAAAATATACTGGTCTCATCTGAGGTTTTTATATCAATTTTAAATCTTTTCAAGCTTCTGCACCTGTGCACACAAGACAAGGACTCCCACCACCACCCGTCTTTCCTGAACTCTTCTCTTTCCTACTTCTCTTTCTCCTCAGGTGTTGGTTGCAAGTCCTTTGCCTGGGAAACACTAAAACTGACATATTTGTAAAAGAATTTGAATGCCATTGGACTTAAGTGGAGTTACGCAAGTGCCTGAGTGTTTGCGGTCCTTGGTTAAAAACCTGTTGGCTTTTGGGAGAAATATGTTTCTATATCTCAGCTTTTGCAGTGCCTCTTCACTGAAACTCCTGGGTTTTATAACCATAATTTGAAAGTATTCATTGTTACTGTTCGAACATTAAAGATTGCATGCAAAATGTCATGTTACGACTCTTCAAGCCTGTTACTATTGGGGACATTTTTGTTATGTTCCCCACTCCACTAACAGATTTAATACCTGGTTTCAGCATTTTTTGAGACATATTTTTCCAGCATGCTCTATTCAATGGTCTTTTTTTTTTTTAATCTCAAGGGTTAAGGTTTGGTTACAACAGTTCATGTTTTTATGTGCTGAAGAGCAGTAACCGCTAGGCCAGAATGCTGTGTTGTGGTATCTGCCACGGGGTACCAGATTCAGGGACCAGAAGGCTCCAGAGACCTGCTGTCTCAGACAAAGCCAGATAAAGGTGTGCTCCAAAATCACACCATAACAAGCTTCACAAAGCTACAAAATTAAGAATTCAGTGTTTGCTGCAGTTTAGTGAAGCAGAGTGGAGAGGCTTCATTGAGTCGCTTGAGCTGATGATACAGGATGCACAGGGAATTTAAGATGGCTTGATGCACTCTTGATTGTGCCTAGAGGCAGCGCAAGGTGTGAGACCACTGAAAGCCAGATGATATTTAAAATCAAATTGGAAAGAGTATAAAGTAACTGTGGGATTTTGGTTAGGTGCTCTGTGAAAAAAACGGTTCAAATTTTCATAGCCTGCTTATTTTGAAACTCTCAAAGCTAAACCACATTTTTCGCAGGGAACCAACTGTAAAGCACATATATTTTAGTGCCTGTAATTATGCAGCTGTACAACTGATGTGCCCAAGAAGTGTGACAACCCCAATACAGAGGCTGAAATCTGGACACACCGGAATTCAGATGAAAATTTGGCCAAATGGCTTATTGGGGTGTGGGGCTTGCACAATTGCATCCATGTTGCCTGTGGTGGAACAATGACGGACTGCTGAGGTCTCCTGTGAAACCCTACCAGGGTAGTTTTGCTTATGTTTACCTGGGCAACAGTGTCCTTGGGTATCGCTTAGGGGTTAAAATCCAGCTCTGGAATTCAAAATACATTCAAATGACACATGTGAAATTTCAACTTCTTTTGCTCTGAAAAACAGCAAAACAATGTGCAGCCTTGCCTCAGTCGAGTCAAGCTTTCAGCTGAGGGAAGAGAGCTTGCCCAAATATTCTCCTTCTTTTTTCTCAAATCAATCCCTTTCAGTTCGTTACTCTGTTGCTAATCTTATTTTTGCTTGCTATTAGCATAGGTTAAAAGTTTAAAAAAACCAGAGAACACTTGGAACTTAAAATGAGAGAAGAAATAGCATTGTTATTTATTTTCATCACTGTCTGACTTCTCATTTTGACAGCAAAAGTTATTTTGGATCACTTTAATGAATTCTGCAAGTCAGATAAAAAGTTGAATATATATGTTGTTGTGATTAAAATTAGAAAGTATTTTTATAGCAGGAAAAAAAAGGATTTTCCTTCAGTAATTTGCAAAATGAGGGGAGTACAAGTTGCATTATTTTAAACACAGATTTCCCAGGCTTTTTAAACTTATTGATATGCAGTGTACAATATCAATATTTTATAAGATTAAATAATAATAATATGTTTCAGATCTTCCATCTTGCCTTCCAGTTTTTCATACGGAACATTATTCAAGCCTGTTAAATATAACTGATACTGTTTTGCCTGATATTTGCAATCAACAGTTTGCAAATATCTATGCAATTTTTGTCAGTACTCTGCGATTCCTGAAGTGTATGAATACATACTACCTGATGCTTGTGTTGATAAAGAAAATGTGTTTAAAGGACGCTATATGTGGCTCCATTATAAAAGAAGTCACCACAGGGATCAGACATGAAGGAAAAAGAAATGTTAACACTGACATCTCAGCCTTTCCTGTATTACTATGGCATTTAAGTGAATGCAGCCACTAAAATAATTTCTAATAAATGAAGTGATTCTTGTCTAACACTTTCTCCTAACGTTTCTGCTGCACATGGCTCAGGTTAATATACAAAGAATAAAAAACTTCATTTCAGAACATCAGAATGCTTGTCTGCTCTTGCCTTAGTGAGCAAGTTAACTACCTTTACTCAATTAATAAGTCAGTTCAGCCTCTGAAACAAGCCAAACTTCCTTGCTCTGAAATGACAGTAAAGAATTTTTGTCTCTGGATGTGAGAAAACATATTTTATGTCTCAGAGATTTCCTTCACTGTCATCAGTGCAAAAGTTCAGTGTGTACCTGTCCTAACTGACCTGTGTGCCCTTCACCTTGTGCTCTGAGCAGCCAGCTATTGAAAACAAAATTGAGGACAGAGCAACCTTTTTGCATATGTAGATGTTTATATTGTATAACTGCTTAATTACTGCTATGGGGGCCTTTCGCCTGTCCTGGACCTCTTGCTCCATCACGGTGCAACAACACAGCTGCTGTTACTCAGGAGGCAGAAGAGCATCACTACTAAGCAGCCCTACATTTTCAGCAGGGTAGAAGAGATGCTGCTTAGGGCTCCTCTTACCTGCATCATAGGCAATTGCCCTACTCTGCAAACAGAGCTGGCCCTGCCGCAGTCAGAATTCTGTCGCTTGCAGGTGCCTTTGCAGTAACAGATTTATTTTGTGTGCCATTTCTAAAATCAGTGTCAGTCTCCAAGTCATTATCCAGGCTCTGTTGTGCTGACAGCATGTTGCAGGACTCCAGCTGCTACATTTTGGGGTCTCAAAGGACCAAGCTAAATCCTGTGTCCATCCCTTCCTGAGCGTGGGGAGCTGCCTCCAGCCTTGCATGAGATGTGAATCAGTTAACAGCTAACAAAATAATAGTTGTTGTTGCCTTTCTGGTTATGAAGAAGTGAATGAGTGACATATCTGTCTCAGGTCTTTCACAACCACCACAAGGCTGGGTTTCTGTCATTGCTTCTCTCACCTTGGGTATGTTCATGCAGGGGTGGAGCAGCAGGGCATGGGCCTGGTGGTGGTTGTTTCTGTCTCTGGAAAAGAGGAAGGAAATGATGATTGATGTCTGTGCTCAGTGTGAAGCGCTCACTCACCCGCTTTGGCAGCGTTTCTAAGAAGTCTCCACCGGGTACTGACTCCCATAGGCACCCCAGCAGCTCCCAGCTCTGCCTTGGAGGATGCAAGTTCCTGGGGCAGCTCTCATGCCAAGACCTGGGATTCTCCTCTCACTGCCTGGGTTGCCTTCCCAAAATGCTCCATCGCTGTTCAGGTACCACAAAAGGGTGAGATTTTCAAGTGCTGGCTTTGCTTTGAAAACCAAGATCCCTTGCAATGTTAGCTGCCCAGGATGTGGCTGTATCTGCTAGCCACAGGCACGGCTGTGGTGGCCAAAGACGCACAGCCAGTCCCAGACTGTGAGGGGAGAGACCCAAAGCTGATACTCCTCAACTTGGTATATGAATTAAATATGTAGAAACAACTGGATGGAGACTTAAGTGTCTTATGTGCCAAACCGCTTGCAACACATAAGCACTGCTGAATTTTCTCTTTCCCAGAAAATTATGGGGTTTTTAATATGTAAAATGCTAAGTGACTTTCTGGCTATTACCTTAACTCTTGCATTTATCTATCACTGTGAAGCGGGATTCCCTAAGAGACTGGTTTAGAACTTGTAATGAATCTTGGGCATTAAAATACATACATATATTTTAAATTATTATCTAGTATGTAGAATTTGTG
Source organism: Corapipo altera (assembly GCF_003945725.1). NCBI lineage: Eukaryota > Metazoa > Chordata > Aves > Passeriformes > Pipridae > Corapipo > Corapipo altera. The sequence continues at coordinate 14,823,427 of NW_020884886.1, forward strand.
CTGGTATTTGATCTGTCTTAGACTTATTGACCAACTAAACCAGAGCTGCAGCCTTGGCTTGTGATTAGAGCAGTGGCTTCGACAATAAATGTTAGCTGTTCAGTCTCTCCTGCGTTGTGCAGGAGATCTGGCAAAGCTAGATCAGGTTAATGGGAAGCTTTTAAGTTTTACCAGGCTCTGGACCAGGCCTATGTAAGGCTGCACAAATAAGTTTTAGATACACAACTCCAAACAGATTGCTGGTGTGACCGACCTGCTCTCTGTGGCTGATTGGTAGATGGCAGGCAATGAACTGCAGGCATGAAATGCTACTACACAGACACCCTGGCTGTCCCTGGCCCCACTTCTGCAGCTGGGTGACACTGAACCATGGCTCTGCTGGCCCCCCACAGGATATGGGGAGATGGCAGTGACCCTTTTTTAAAGTACTTTCAGATCAGTCATAAAAGATCTTTGTGCTGGTGGGTACTTTGGTGTTTGTCAGGTCTGTCAAATGTTCCTGCTGACAGGTTTGACATGAGGAGTTTGCTCTGAATGGATCTATAATACACTTTGTGGGATTAGGGCTTTCCAGCATTTCAATTCACTGAAGTCATAGGGAGTAGGTAAACATAAGGGACAGAAAAAGAAGGGACAATATATAATGATGTATTAACGACTACTGTTTTAGCAGCTTGTAATCAACATAATGACATTTTTAACTGTACAAAACATGGTATAGGCTGAGTTAGCATCTGATTCATCAGTGATTTAGAAATCTAATTCTTCCTGAGGGAGTTATGCTGAATGCTGGGAGGCTAAAATAGAGGGAAAGTCTCTCCATAGTTATCCCTGTTCCTCTTTCTGGAGCATGCTCTTGCATTCCCTGTAGTTACTGGACTCTGGGATGGACTGATCTCAATGTATGCAACAGGGACATTTTTACAGTAAAGATTTAGTCCCCAGTCAACAGGTTTCATTGAAATGTCATCACCTTGAAAATATTACTGTTTCCTCTACCGGTAAAGAAAAGAGGCTGAACACAATCTCAGCAAGAATTTAGCCTTAGGGACTTTGACCTGGGAGAGTAGCTGTGAGGTGAGAAACTCTGGGCGTTTTACCCTTAGAATTTTACCCTTCCATGATAAAATACTGGAGAGAAATTACCAATGTTCCTCAAATAGCTCCTTTGCAGTGGGAGCAGTCAGGGTTACTCATATAGAGACCCAGGCTCACAATGCAGTACAAGACATAACTTAAGGAGGTTAAGTTAAGGAGAGGAGCATCTGACTCTGCTCCATGTCTTTCACAATTTTCTACCTGGCTGCCAAGAAAACTGATGCACTATCTTGCTCTGGAGCATTCTCAAGTTTTTGGCTCTCTGTTGTGTAGGGCTATAGCTTTGTTATTTTCCCCTGAATACCCAGAGACATTTAAAGAAAATGAGGCACCTTTACTGAAGGTATTTCCCTCTTGCATTCATAGCTGACACGTGCTTTTGACTCTCACATATGTCACAATTTAACTTTTAATTTACGGATGAAAAAATCCAATGAGCCTTGCCTAGCAAAACATTAGTTGGGAAGTTGCTTCTACTCCACAACCCATCACGAATAGCTAGTTCTGGTATAGTTAATCTTTGCAACAGGTGACAGCCAATGCCTTGCACTTATTGCAAGGAATAATTTACAGTTTTGAGATATATATGATGTAGTTAACGGAAACTTAGTTCAAACATATGTAAAATGTAGTTTACTGGGATGGTCTGCACACCTGCAGATGGGAACATCTGAAGAACAGTCTAGGTTCAGAGCTGTGCTTGACTGCTTTATCAAAAAGTAGTGAAGAACAATAACAGCAACATTGGTGGAGGCTCTAACAATGAGAGTAATGTAAGGATGTGGTTTTCTCTCAAAAAGGTCTTCAAAGAAGGCAGGAGGGCGAAGGAGGGGAGAGAGGTGGGCTGCTGTAAGTAGGAGCTCAAGTGTAGTTAAAGGAAATAGCTAAGGCTGTAAAAAGTGAAAAAGGTTACTGAGAACTGAAGAAATTGGACAAGAGATCATGTGGCTGAAGGAATCTTTTCCTCAGCTCTGTGATCCTGTTTTCAAAAGCTGTTTGTTTACAGCACAAGAAGGTATTTGAACAATTTATTCTGATGCCTCTTCTGTCAGAAGAGCAATGTGATATCCCAAACTAGGAATTCATTGATCAAAGGGCAACATGAGGAATGACCTGCATTTGATGGTCAAATCAAAGGGCTCTCCTCTGAGGTCGATCTCTACGATACAGCAAATTGTGGAAGGACAGCTAAGGCCACCCTCAAGCCAGTGCTTTCAGGCAGTTAAAGCCAAAGTGTAATATGCTCCCTTAAAAAAACAACTTTGCTTTGTGCCTGTGCTGCAGCAGGCTGTGACACCTGTGCATGGCCCTGTGCACACCTTCCCACCACCTGCTCCTCTCTCAAGCCTCGTCCAGGGCTCAGGTCACATGTCCCTGGTTCAGGGACATGTCCTGCTGCAGCTATTGCTGCTGTGGTGCCTGTACATCCCAGCAGAACAGGTGAAGCTGTCTTTCCCAGGGATCTATGTCTCAAAGGTGGATGAGACCAACTCAGATCACAGTTTTTTCACATTTCCAAGACATTTTTAAGACCTGAGTAGCCCTGAGGTTTTTACTCTTCCATTGAATTTAATTGAAATTTGCCAATTTGTGAACAAATTGTTGGAAACAAGCAGAAATCAATCACATAATCCTTGTTTTCTTAGGAATTGAGACAAGTAGAGCGATCACCTTATTTCTGTGCTTATTCTGATCCCTAGGGAAAAATCTTCCAAACAAACAACCTATTCAGCAACATAATACACATGACTGAGATGCTGCTACTGAAACTGTGGGCAGAGATATAACAAACAAATTTCTACTTGCATTTAAACCTTATTTTATATTATGATGCCATTGAGAGGGATGGAGGCACTTGTCACAGCTATCGTTTGTCTTTCTGAAGTTAATTGCACTTTAAAGGTTTTTTCCCCCACCTGTCACACCTGAGGCAGAACTATAAAGTGCCAGGAATGACTTTGTGCAAGAAAGCAGCATAAAGGTACAATAATCTATATTTGAAGTACAATCAAATAAAACTCAGAGGAATTAGAGACAAAGATAAGTTTATGGACCTAAAAGTTTGAAGTTCAACTTCTGCATCAAGATCAAGGCATATCCTACCCTGCGCATTTGAGGCGTTCAATCTCACATCAGCCACTTCACAAGCTTCCCATTGGAAGGAATATAAAGTTAGCTGTGATGAGTTGATGTCAGGATTTTTTGAGACAGGGATGGACACTGATGGGGTGTGAGGGATGTACAACATTAGCATCAGGCTGTGCCAGGCAATTAGCTCACTGTCAAAGATAAAGTTTTCACGTGTCCTTTAATCAAATGATGTGTCCTGTTTTGAGGTGTCATATTTCTGTTCCATGGTTTAGGATAAAAACCACTTTGACTCCTTTTTAAGTGGCCAGGCTTCCAGTGAACAGGACCTGTTATCTCCTATTAAGTGGGAGGTAAAAGGACCCAGCAGCCTTCCCTCTATAGCTATGCTCCCTTGTAAAATAGTTCCTGTTAACTTTGCAGCTGCAATTAAATCCAGAGAGGAATCCAGAGTTCATTTTTATATTGAATTAACAGTGAAACTTATCTGCTCTTGGATTTTTAGCTATGATGTTTTTCTGCCAAAGCAGATGTGTGATAAATCTAACAATTTAAATGAAGAATTGTTCATCAATTACATGTTAAGGTTAAGACCTTAAAATCTTTCACTACATGGTGCAGAGTGTTTGGGAAATCACCCAGCTTGAATGTGATCCTCTCTCCTAAAGGGAGTGGAAATTATTAAACTTGGCACAGGTTTAGTGAGCTGCAGCATGGAAAGAGAGAGGCTCTGACTCATCTACTCTGCAAACAACCGCATGAGACTGCAGTTTCATTTTGATGTGGTCTTACTACAGAAGTGCATGCCAGCTGAATTATCAGAATGAAATACTATTTCTACCTGGCTAAGCACTTAGTAATTTTACTTGAGATTCTGGGGGAGGAAAGCTGAAGCTGCAGTGGGCATCATACTTAGAGTTCAAGCAATAATTCAGTCCATAGTACCTTTGGGGAGGAGTTGAGCTCTCCTACTTTCATGCAGGAGAAAAAGAAGACAAGACCTAGAAAGGACTAGGTCTAGAAAGGACTAGGTCTTGTCCTCTGAGGTCCACACACATAAGAAACTGCTCAGGGAGACTGCAGTGAAATAGAGGCCTCTCCTGTCTGTGTACCAGACAATGTTTGCTATATAAAATGTTTGGGGAGATGAGGGCACATTCCTGTGCTTTTATTAGAAGGCTGTAATGAGAGCCGAAACAGCAGCTCTCAGATGCAGAGTCCCTCCTTTAATAGCAGACGAACCTCGCTCTCCCTTACTATGTGCATCTCTAGATCACTGCACTGAGCATCATTCCCTATGATTTGGGAATGCTTTTAACTATAAAGTATGCCTAGTATGCAGTTACAAATTATATTAATTTTGCCATATTTGTTATCTATAGCAAAAAAAACCTATCAGCAGTCACGGGGCTCTGTGTACTGAACACCTTCCCTGTTCTGTGGTCTCCAGCAGAACAGGGAAGTTGTTCAGAAGGATGCAGCATATCACAGAATCAACTGGGTTGGAAAAGACCTCTGAGATCACCAAGTCCAACCCTTGATCCAACATCGCCATGTCACTAAGTGCCACATCCAGTCTCATCTTAAAAACCTCCAGGGATGGTGAATCCACCACCTCCCTGGGCAGCCCATTCTGATGTCTGATTACTCTCTCTGTAAAAAATTTCTTCCTAATATCCAACCTAAACATCCCCTGGCAGAGCTTAAGATCATGCCCTCTTGTCCTACTGCTGGTTGCCTGAGAAAAGAGACCAACCCCCACCTGGCTACAACCTCCTTTCAGGGAGTTGTAGAGAGTGACGAGGTCTCCCCCGAGCCTCCTCTTCTCCAGGCTAAACAACCCCAGCTCCCTCAGCCTCTCCTCATAGGACTTGTGCTCGAGTCCCTTCACCAGCCTCGTTGCTCTTCTCTGGACCTGCTCCAGCACCTCAATATTCTTTCTGAACTGAGGGGCCCAGAAATGGACACAGTACTCCAGGTGTGGCCTCACCAGCGCTGAGTACAGGGGCAGAATCACTTCCCTGGTTCTGCTGGCCACACTGTTCCTGATCCAGGCTAGGATGCCATTGGCCTTCTTGGCCACCTGGGCACACTGCTGGCTCATGTTCAACTTCCTATCAATCCAAACTCCCAGGTCCCTTTCTGCCTGGCTGCTCTCCAGCCACTCTGTCCCCAGTCTGTAGCGTTGCAGGGGATTGTTGTGACCAAAGTTCAGGACCTGACACTTGGCCTTGTTGAACCTCATCCCACTGGAATCAGACCATCTCTCCAGCTTGTCCAGGTCCCTCTACAGAGCAGATCTGCCTTCCAGCAGATCAACGCTCCCCCCCAACTTTGTGTCATCCTCCTACAGCAAATAGTTTCTCCCCCTTTAACATTCACCAGTCCTTACATAAACTTTCTCCTGGAGTATTCCTTAGATGATGATTTCAGAATAAAAAATATTTCACTGAAAAGTTTGTAATCTGCATTCTTAGCATTTCTCACCCCTCTTTCACAGACAAATGCCATTAGGAAGGTGGTGAGATGCCACTGGCTGCTTAACTTAAATTAAAGAGACTGACTGGAAAGTTCCTGACTTAGCCAGTCTGATCAGTTGCAAGTGTACAGCTCCAAGTCTGAAGATAAGGCTCTTGGCTCAAGATAAGAGCTCTTGATTGTGTCACTTCATTCCTATTTTGAATTTTGAATGCTGGTTTTTACCTAGGATGGGAAGAAATACCATCACATAAGTAAAACCACTAGATAGCTCTGTGACTCTGACTCCTGCACTAAAAAGTATTTGGCTACTGGGTCCTTTTACCTCCCACTTAATAGGAGATAACAGGTCCTGTTCACTGGAAGCCTGACCACTTGAAAAGGAGTCAAAGTGGTTTTTATCCTTGTCCTAGTTAGAACAGCTGGGACCGGTTCATCACTGTATGGGTATAACCCAAAACTGTGTATTCTATAGCCTTCCATGCCATTTCCCAGAAACTGGTATCAATAGACTATTTACACCCTCTGCCCAGAGCAGCCTGACTCCTCAGGCTATAAACTAGGTATTAAAAGGCCTGCGAGATAGGAGGATGCTTCTGTCCTCACACTCTTTTGTGGAACTCCCCGCACTGAGGGAAGTACTGGGCATTCCTGCCTGAACTGGAGAATATATAATCTTGGAGTCTTGGAACTTTTGGAACCTCTCATGGGATCCAGAGGAAAACTGCAGACCACCTCTCTCAACCAGACTGCAGACTACCACTTGACTGGACTGCAACCACCACTTTTCAACCAGACTGCAACCATCACTCTCGACCAGACTGCAATCATCACTCTTGACCAGACTGCAACAGCACTCTCACCAACAGGTTTTCCCCTCTCCTTTTACTTTGGACTCAGAGGGCCCAACGAACACCACTCTGTTCATGCCCCAGGATGCTGGGTTATACATTTGGGTTTTGTGGGTTAAAACCAATTGTTTGTCTGTATAATCGTACTTATTGTATTATTTTATTAAATTGTTATTCTGATTTATAATCTCTCTTTTGAGCTGAGTTCATTTCCCCTGCTGGTTTACCTTTAAACCAGTACAATCCTAAACCACAGAACAGAAATACGACACCTCAAAATAGGGACACATCATTTGATTAAAGGACATGTGAAAGCTTTATCTTTGACAGGGAGCTAATTGCCTGAAAGGAAGAGACACAGTCTAGTCTGGATTAGATCAGTAGTAAGGCAAATCTTACTGTGGAGTAAACTGCTTGTTTAAGAAACCTCTGGGTGAATGCTCTTTGATCAAGTGGAAGTCATTTACATATTTTTGCCTTATGTTTTGTTGAGCAGGAGTGTGTATGCATGGGTAGTTACCATGGAAGAAATGACATGCTGTAAAGTCACACCATCAATTAAATTCCTTTATGTGCCCATGCTTTTAGACAGAGGAACACCCTGTTTCTGGATGGTGAGTGAGGAGAGGTATGAGGAAGATATGATGTCAGAACAAAGTTGCTGTGTAGTAGGAAAATAAAGTGTTTGAGAAACCATATAGTTGCAAACTGAGTGCCTGCAGGCTTCCCCACGGTCTTGGCAGCACAGGGTCAGCCCTAGAGAACTGCAAAGGGAAGGGACTGATGGCAGAAATGGGAGCTTGAGTGTTGAAGGTGACATCTTCAGCTCAGGTGCCAACACCTCAATTTAAATTGGTAGGCACACAAATCCCTTTCTCAGGGTTTGTAGCCACAAAAAGAACAAGAAAAAAGATTACTGCTTGCTTCTGCAGGATAAGGTGGGGAAATATTGTGAAAAAAAGAAAAAAGCTGAACTTGCTTCAGTGCTTACTGTATGGTTGGAGGTGTAGAGGTAGACATGCACCTGAATCTTTAACCCAGGAAGCCTTTCTTTGTTTCCTGCACTCATGCTGGGCTTGTCTGTGCTCTGCCTGTGGAAGTATTACCATGTATTCCATCACTGGCTTTTTCAGCTTAATTTTGCTGCTTAATTTTCCTCCAGGAGCCTTCAGAGGTCTTTATTTTACCTCAGTCTTCCTGTTGGAAAGGAGACAGGTAGCCACACTTCCAGTCTGATTAAGATGAACAAATCTAGCAATTGGGATATGCTTAAGGGGGCAGGGGTGTCTGGGAAGCTTTTCCTGGGTATGGGAGCACCCAATGGACCATTGCCCTAGCACAGCTTTTGCAGCCACTGTTACAAAAAACCTAAATAAATTATTGTGTGTTTGGTTTTTTTTAAGTTACCTTCTTTGGATAACATTAAGTACAGACGTTAGTAGTGGGTGTTAAAATACTCTCCTTGTTCTGGAGCTTTTTCACAGGGGCTCAGATAAGTTGGGGGAGCTGCTTGCTTTTGGTGCTGATTGGTGAGTGAACTCAAGTAAAATATGTGGCTTAACCACAGGGACCTGTTTTCTTTCTCTGCAGGAAACACCTGCCAAAAAGGCTGCATTCACTTGGGCTGTACAAAGAAAAGCCCCAGATGAAACTTCCAGCCATACAGCAACAGGTCAGGAGATGATACTCAGTACATCAGTTTAAATTCAAGGCAGCACACTGTGCCAATTGTATATGAAAAACTTATGGCCATTGATTAAAACAGAATATCAATATGAGGGAATAAATGATGCTTTCCCTTGCATTATTACCAAAGAAATACCTTATACTCCTACTGAATTGGCTAAATACAAGAAGAATACAGTCACACTCAGAAAGAGTCTGACAGAATATGTGCAGAGAGTCTCCCTTACAGGAGGAGAATGAATTATGCTAATAGAAACAGAACCTGAGGGCTACTGGGGGCCTAGGGTCTTCTTAACCACAGGTAGTAAGAGAGCTCCCTGGTCCCTCACTCAAAGAGCCACCTGGGGGTTTGAATCCCCTGGGAGAGAGGTGATCCAATTGCCATAGTAACTGGTATGGATCAATTGACTGAAAGTGTCCAAATGGTTGCCTATCTCCAATTAATGCATCAGCACACGCTGGAACCTGACCAAGGCTCCCCAATGACCATGCCAGTGGATCCAGATCCCTTGATCCTACTAATACGTGACCTCCCAGAATCATTAAAGAATCTGGGAATTCACTGGGAAGATCAAATTGGCTCTACTCTAGCTGATGACAGTGAACGCTCCACGTTTGAGCAGACTGAGGGGAAAAATGTGGGCGTGGGGTGAGGTTGCCCAGATTACTTATGGCAGAAATGAGGTTGCCCTGATTAATTATTGCAGGTGTTTTGGACACCCTAACCCAACATCCTCTAAGACTACCATCCACCAGGCTAAGTGGCAAGGTACTGCCGCTGCTCAGCAGAAGGAGGTGAGAACACCCCTCCTCTGGGGAGTACAACATCAGAAGGAGTAAACACTAGCAATAGGGGAAAGATATGTGTTCTGGATTAAAGATATACAGAAGGGTATTCCAAGAAGCCTTGTGCAGGGCCAGTCTGATGCAAATTTGAAGGCATTAATTGAAAATTGGGTGAATTCTCCACCCAAGGCAAACCCTCCCTTGTCCACAAGTCCCTCTGAGACTATGCCTCAGCTCTGCCTGTTGGAACGCTGATCGATTTAAGCAGGCAGGAGCTGGGAAACTCCTCGGGACATCCACAGTAAGCAAGCCAGGGGATGGGCATTGGAGACACCTTAGAAGGCTCACAGAAAGCTTTATGATAACCTTTTCCATAGGTCCCATAGGACCCCTGTGTCTCTTAGTCGACACAGGGGTGCAAATATCAGCTTTGCAAACCAGATCAACATTCAGTGGATTGTTCCTTCCTTTTAATAATTGGTGTGTAATAGGCCAAATTTTCACTTTTCTTTTTATAGGAACCTGCTAACAGATGAGATTGAGCTGTGTGAAACCAATGAAACTTTTAACTGCTCACATAATTGCTTGTATTATCAGTTTATTAATTTTTGTGATTTCTGTTTTTATTGCGAACAACTTGTTGGGAGGCCAAATATTAGCAGAATTATATAAGACAGATCATTTTAGGTATTGCTAGTTTGATTTTTGTTAACGACTGAATGAAACAAAAGAAAATGTTACATGGAAAAGGATTAAGTCCCCCTTCCTGGACCAGAAGGAGGGACAGTCATGGACTGCAGATGGAATATGGATAGAACACAAGAAAGTCTTTTAGTAGGTGCCAAGCAACTCTACTTGGAACCAAACATGTTAGACATTACATACAAAATGCCACTTGTATTCCCACTTGAACACATCTAATGTACCTAATCTAATGTTTCCTACCATGTGTCCTAAGAAGTTTTTTTACTTTACATCACTTCTTTTATTTATGCTAATCAATATGGTAACTGTAGTGCATTCTGCACTACACACACTTCCAGTTGTGAGTGCAATTTACTGTGACAGCAACTGTAAAGGAATGTGATTTTGTCCACTGAAATTTAAAAAAAAAAGCAACTTGGAATAAGACAACTAAATTCAAAAGGGATAAAAATTTCACTTAACATCCCACCAACTGTAAAGCCAGTTTCTGTTTTGTGTCAGGATTAAATTATGACAGAACTGTACTCTATTCTCTGGAGAATAGAGTATGAGCCTGATGTAAGATGTGTTTGCATGAGAACATTTTGTATGAGGACTTTTTTGTATTTTGTATGAGAACTTTGAACTCACAGATAGCCTAGTTGAAGGTACGCTATTACCAGGCACGGACCGAAGAGCACAGTTGTCTGTCTCAAACACTGTTAAGGCCACAGGACTTTGCCATGAGGTAAACACAGAATGGAGAGACAGGATAGTGATAACTCCAGGCCTAGCAGAGGTGAGATCTGGTTAGCAGATCCAGACAAAAGTTCCCTCTGTGGCAAACTGTGTAAAGAAGCAACTGCTCAGATACACATCACTGGTCAAACAAAGATCACCCCAAGTTATGGGACAGGTGGCATCTGCAACCACTAATGATCACTGAAGCCCTTCCCTGAATATGCTTTTGTGGATACCAGGAACTTGGACTGTAAGATAAGCTCCCACAGTGGGAACCTAAGATAAAGGTCGTACTATTGTCTAGGTGTTATCTCAGATCTATGAGGAGGTTAAAAGCTGAGGGAGAAGAATGTATGACTGATTATGGACACAAAGAAAGCAGAATTTACAGGCCACAAGGAAAGCAACTGTGCTAAAATCTGCTCTGACTGGGTAAAAGGTAATTCTGGCAGGGGGAGATTGTGACCACCAACTCAAGGCCCACAGACTCAAGAAACCCACCGACTCAAAAGAAGGGAAAGATTGAGCCATATGGACTAATAAGCATTAGAAGTGAGGCAATCATTTAACCAATAGAATAAGAGAACTGTGTAGCCAATGAGCATTAATTCATGTTTGCTAAAATGTATAAATAGTGAAAAGTTTTGCAGTATCTCAGGATCCCCTCTATCAAGAAACCCAGGGTAAGGAAGGACCAACAGAATACCCCTGGATCCATAGGTGGTGACTGTCTTCTGCTTGATCTCTCTCTCCCTCTCCTCTCTTCTATTTCTTTCTATCTCTGTACCTCACAGTCACTGTTAAATAAAATCTGTATTATTGACTTTGAACACTAATAAGATCTTAACAGCTGGGTCCACACCCACCCTGGTCCTGCAGAAATAGGGGTGCTGCAGCACTGCCCAGGGTGGCCTGGACCCTCTGTTTCACCAAAAGAGATATCATGTCCTCAGCTGGAACAATGACCTTGCATTTCAGTAATCTGAAGGGATAGCTTGGTGGTGCTTCATGAGGAGGAGCAGCTGGCTGCTTCTGTCCCTTCTGAACTCTTTGACATGTGGCTTGTATGACAAAAGCCCAGGGCAGCTCACAGCCTGCATCTGCAGAAGAGAGGCAGTCTGTAATGCCTGACTGGACAAACAGTTAAACGGTTTTGCCTCCTCCTCCTTTCAGCAGCTCCCTACTGTGCACAATTCACTGCTCTTCCTGCAAAAAAAAAAAGGGAGGCTTGCCAAGCTGGGGCACTTTTAACTGTCAAGATCTGGGGGAAAAAAAATTGTCCTGCCTCTTTTAACTTTGCTAAAAGTTTAACTTTGCTAACTTTGCTAAAATGGGCCCAGTAAAAGCACAGGCAATTTTTTTTTTTTTTGCAAGCTGCCTAAATCTGATATGTTTTCCATGCATACTGAAAACCTGTGGCCCACGAAAGCCATCCCTTGAGCCTTGCAAGCCCATCTGGGTTTGATAGCTCTTAGCCTTCCAAGTGTCATCTCCTACTCACACCTCTGGGTGGATGCGTGGATGAACCAATGCATAACATTCATGCATAACATACATGAATACACATACAGATGCATGGATGGATATGGTCTGCAGTGCACTGAGCCCACCAGTTGCTTCCTGACCATGAGAGCAGCAGTTGCTCTGGGTGGCAGCAGCAGGGTCTGGAGTGCTATGCACCACCACTTGGTCTCACTCCTAGTGCCTTCAAGTGTCTGGGTGACTGTAGTTAGCAAGTCTTGCAGACAGAGGTTGCTCTGAGGGCTGAGCATGCTTGAGGCAGCAGGATGGCATTGGGTTGGGAGCTACTGTATCCTGAGCAGCTCACACTGCTGCTTGTTGTGAGCACGTCCCACCTATCAGGACAGGGTGGATGAATCTCCTAAACCTCTTTTATCATTTTGATTTGTAGTGGATGGGCTTTTGTGAAGCTGCCAAAGTGTGCCAAAAGGATGCTGTCTGGATGCTTGCAAAAATGCTTGTGGAGGAACTAACTTTGGTGATCATCTGGTGTCAAGGCATGAAAAGACCAAGTATCAGCTGGTTAAAACAAATATCAGTTGAATAAAGAATATCTTTATTAGGAAAAGGAAAAAGAAATTAAAAAGGAAAAGAAAAAGAAAAAAGAAAAAGAAGAAAATAATGCCCTGACACTAAAGTGACTTCAGTGGCAGAAATATAGCCACATCCATATATTCAGAGCAGGAGACCTGTAAAAGGAACATAATGATTGAGTGAGTTGCTGCAGCTCTACAGACAACAGGCATTGCCCCTGTTTCTTTGTGCTTGTGGCAGTTCACTTTATGGTTAAATTTCCCTCAGACACTGTGCACAGGGGATGCTAGTATTACATGTGCTGGTTTATTCTAGTGTATGACAAACAGCAGAGCATTTTCAGTAAAATCCTTTATAAATTTTGCTGTTTAAACCCCTAAAGGCTTTCATTCCCAAGGTCAGTAGCAAACTGCAAAACAAGTCTGTGGTATGAGGATGTGAGAGCTCACACTGCTGAGCAACTGGGGATGAGATGATGGAGTGTGTCATGAAGTGACCAAGCAGCTAATGCCACAGAATATTGTCATGAAAGCCAAGCTGAGATGCAAGATTTGGTTCCAGATTGACCTAGTCTTAAAGTAAATCATAGTTTCTAAAGGAATGAGGGTAACGTGCCAGGAAATAAAAACCTGATAAATCTAACCGAGTGACTTGTATTAGATATTGGGGTCCAGCCTAAATAACGCTGTTGGAATTTGTGTTGAAAGAGTATTAGATCTCTTTATAAATCCTCAATGCAGAATGCATGTGTGAAATAGCACAAAAGGCTTTAATAATTTTAAGGTCTGAGCTCTCCAAGTCCAAACTTGTAGGATGTAATGCTTGATCTTTGTAAGGAACCTGTGTGTCTTTACATCAGTTTACCTTGACTTTCTGATGATAATTTTTACATACGATTTTGCCCCACTCTGCTGCAGACTGAGCCTGGAGAGAACAAACAAGTATCTGTCAGTGAAATATCTGTCTGCATCTACCCGCACTGTAGGAAGAGAGCACCCCAGAAACACTACTCCACAAAGGTGTTTTTAGGACATAGTTTGAAAACTTATTGGCAGGAGAACCAACTTATGCCATTTACTTACTTGGCCTCAGCTGGGTCAGTTCAGCTTTTTGTTCTCCTGTCACTTTCCTCCAACATGTCATTGCCACATGCCAGCCCCTGAGTTTCAGGATGAAAGAGCAGTCCAGGATTCCATACGTGATCGCACAGCATAAGGCTGGGTGGTCATGCCCACAAACACTTGTGCCTGTGCAGTCAGTTCCATCTCCACCATCAGCAAAATCCTACTTGTCCTTCCTTGACAACTCCCTTTTCCTTCTTGAGTAAAACATTTATGAGCCAGAAAAATTTTTTGTATTCTGACTTCAAACCAGTCTTCCTCTCACTCCTGAAGCAAGCTTTCTTCCTGCCTCCCCTCAATAACCAAGGTCAATGAGCCAAACTCTTCCTTCTCTCTCATTACTCAGCCTGAGACCTCTGCTTCCTCTGGCACATTTTTCACGGGGATTTTTTTACCAAACCAATCACCTTGCAATCATAGAGAGAGAGAGAGATCTAGCCACTCTGACATACCATTTCACATTTCATCATGAATATGAGCAAGATGACTGGGACTCAGCATCAGACTACACTAATTCTGCAGCATCTTGTAGTAAAGCTGTAGAAGGGGAGCTACCAAACGTATGCCAGCGAATTAACAGATTGCTATCTACTATCACAGCTCTATCTTTGCAGTGTGAACTTCCTGTAACTAAGGATCCTCTTGGAAACTAGCTTGGGGACTGAGGAGTGCGGTTAATGCTGGCTGTTTTCTGAGTATCTAGTTGTCACCAAGGTAGCTCCTGAACATGTTGATGCAGAGCACTACACAGGATGCCAATTATTTCAAACACCCTTATGTGTGAAAGGTGACACTCAACCTTCTTATGATCCTGCTTGTCAGATTTAGTTATTTAATCTGTATTAAAAGTCCATCTTTAACATGTGCACAAATTACAGAGGGAGCGTTATTTGTGATATCTATCTCTTTATGTTCTCTGCTACTTCTGAACTGTGCAGAGTCAACTTTGATGTGTAAGTCACACTTCAGTTAAAGGCTACTTTTTATCAGTATACAAATTTGATACATCCTTTCAAGAGGGATCAGTGAAAGATACTAAGAATTGTCAAGGGGAAGGCTTCTATAGGTAAGGAGACTGCAGCAGGTGAGGTTGGATGCAGCTGCTACAGAACTGCAATTTGGACAAGATGGTCAACTTCCCTGCTGGTGTCACATTCAGTTAGTAGCTTCACACTAACAGCTTCCAATCACCAACTATCAGTTAGCTTTACCTGTCATCACATTAGACAGTAAAAAGAGTGCATGCTTGTCACCACTGCAATTAATAGCCTTTGACCAGGGTGAAACGGACTAGAGAAGTTCTTGAAAGAAAACATTGTTTAATACAAAAGGTCAAAATACAATTAGAACAAAGAGCATGCTGAATAGCATACACACTGCCCCACAAGTCCCAGCAATTTTAAAACCATGACACTTCATTCTCAAAACCACCATAGATGGGAAAAGTCACCTTCTACTTTGTTCCTCCCCTTCTTTCTAACTTTACAGAGCACTGAAAGTTTAGTCTGTATAAAGTATAAAATTTGTGCATTGCAGAAGATACCCTGTACTGTGGAAGCCCAATACATAGATGGAACTATGTCTTCTTATGAATCTTCACCACCACCTTGCCATTCTATTAATCGCTTCATGTGAATACCCATGAGATACTGCTGTTACAGTTCCCCAGCCAGAAGGAATGCATACCATACTGGTTTGGAGAAAGTCCAGCAAACCTAAGAGCACGGCAGAAGACAGCTAGGAACTCCCTCTTTGTCACAGCCATACTATTTGAGTGCACAAAGAGAGTGCCCTGTCTTTGTGGCCGTGCTGCCACATAGATACAGATACGGAGAGCTTCAACAGGACACACCCACATCTCTTCAGATAATCTCAGTAGGATCAAATACCTCTGTTGGACCATATGAAATGTATGCAAACAAAGGTGTGCGCTCCCTTCTGTCAGCTGGAGGTCACTCAAGTACAGGAGCTCTGGCTGTAATATATTTTGGTGATTTGCCACCATCTCTTCTATACGGAGTGCACCAAAAAAAGCTACAGTAAACATGGCACGGAACAATATACACTCATAAGGAGAGCTGCACACAGACTCCAGAGTCCCCAGGAGAGATCTTAACACTTCAATTGTTACAGGACAATATTCATAATTTGAAGGGTGAGTCCTACATTTTAACCTTGATATCATGGAACGGATAACAGGATCTTTAAGAGGATCAGGATAATCTACCATTATGGAGATAAAGGACAGTCCTTCCATATACATTATTATTTTTGTGGGAGGCAGATCCTGGGACTCCATGGCAACCAGCAACTCTCTTATTTGATCGACTGGAATTGGCCAGACTGCGGACAGAGCCATGCCTTCTCTAAATGCAAGAAAGTTTTTCAGGCCTTCATGGTAGATTTGCCACAAGTGTCTATCTCTCGAGTCCTCCAGTAACAGCAGAACCTTCAGGGGCCAAGGGCCCAAGGGATGCTTCTCAGGAATCTGGTTGAGTTCATCTGCTGAAAGAAAGCCACATTAGCAATGCCAAAAAAGGTGGTCTCACAGACAGTAAAGCAGATAGAAGTTCCCTCCCTTTCAACATGTTTCAGCTTTTACTTGAACTGCTCTTAAAAAAGCCTGTCCCATGCATTCTTATGGTTCTCATCTACACAGCTTCCAACAGTCAGACCACAGGAGAAAGATTAGATTCTCAAAAATCATAACCCCCCAGCTATTTATCTCTTTAAAGCAACATCTCAAGCCCGGTGACAGATGCAACACCCTACTGCAAGGTTTCTCTGACTTCAGACCTCCTTCGGTAGGCACAAGGGGCTGGGAGTGGCAAAACCACCACAAACCCGTAATAGATTCAGCAGTGCACAGAGGTCCCAGAAGTCTTCCAGCACTGGGGTCAGACCCCATGGAAAAACGTGCCAAGCCCACCTTCCCCACCACAAAGCCGGCCAACACTCCCCAAGGCCACACTCACCAGCCTCTTCCCCATTGCCAGCCTCCAGTCCGCGGGTACGCCGTGCTCTGCTGCAGCCATCCGGGCTGCACGGCAGCCACCCCATACCGGGCTCCCGCTGCAGCAGTGCCAGCAGCGCCCAGAAGGGTGAGAGGGCAGCCGGCAGCTCAACCCTGCTTCTCTGCATCAACAACAAAACAGCAGACGCTCAGTGAGAAGCACGAACCAGCGACCTCTCAGTGGTGCCGCCGCGCTGCCCTTTTATAGCCCGGCCCTTACTTCTGTCCCACTGTCACGGCCCCCCTGCGTGCATCTCTGCGCCCCACCCCGAGCCTGTGCCTGAGGGTCAGCGCGGGGTTCCCCCCATCCTGCTTCCTCCTCCCACGGGCCTGGGTGGGAGTCGCCTGTAAGTGAGACTTTGCCTTGGAACTGCTTCAGCGGCCCGTTATCGCCTTCACTGTGCTGCAACTGGGGGGCTAAGGAAGGAACAGAGGGTTGGCCCACGGGTGAGTTGACCTCCTTGGCTCTGGCCCTGTTCTCTCCTGCCTAAAACCTTGTGTAACTAAAATAAGAGAGCTGGCAGCAGGGGGAGGTACAAGCACGGTACCGGCCTCGGTGTCTGCCAGGAGTAATGGTTAAATCTTGAAGGAAAGGAGGCTCCCTGGGAAGGCGATTGACCGCGTCCCGGCACAGCCTTCTTCAAAGCGAGATCGAGAGGACTAGCAAGCAGGGGCAGGTGGTGTCCCATACGGCCAGGAGCCCTTGGGATACCGAGCTACCTTCTCCCCAGTGCAAGTGGGCTCTGTGAAGGCACGCCAAAGGAAAACCAAGCCAAAAGCTCAAGTTGTTGGCTGTATAGCCTGCTTCCTTTGCTGTTTTCTTGGGATTTTACAGGGATAGCTACTGTGGAAGGGCACATATCATGAATATGAGCAAGATACACTCGTTACACTGTGCAAAAACATCTCAATGCATTGTCTGTAATGAACAGCGAAGGAGGATTGATGAGTAAATCAGAACGGAGCCAGCTGCCCTGAGCTTATCTCTATAGGAAGCTTTCTGGAAGCCCCGTCTTAGAGAGTCCAGGAAAACAACTGTCTGGTAGCCCAAGTACTTTTCTCTCCTTTTTAACCTTATCACTAAATCCAGTCACATTCCAGGCTTTGTCAGAAGACAATGTGCTAAACACTGGGAAATTTTGCAACTTCAGTTCGAAGGTGGGGGCCGGTTCCGCACACTCTTCTCGCATTCCAGGGGCAGCGCTCCGGACCGGGGGGGCTGTTTGGAGGAAGACGCAGCGGGCGGACCCGCAGCCATAAAAGGTCCCCGCGGATCTCAGCTCTGGCAGACTTCGTGTGGCGCGGGGTTGCGGGGCATCAGCTGGGTTGGTCCTCCTGCCATGGCCTGCAGTGCCCGCGCCCCACCTGCGCCTGTCGCCGCGCCCTTCTGGGACATGCTGGCGCTGCTGGCCCGGGAGCCAGGTATGGAGTGGCTGGAGATGGGCCTTGCTGGGCAGGCAGTCACCTCCCCGCGTCGCAGCCCAGAAGCACCGTGCAGCACCGAGGCGGCGGGGCAGGCGGGCGGATCCCGGCACCGCGGGGAGCGCGGCGCGGCGGGGGCCGGTAAGTGCGGGACGGGGCGGGTCAATGCGGGACGGGGCCAGTAAGTGCGGGACGGGGCCGGTAAGTGCGGGACGGGGCCGGTAAGTGCGGGACGGGGCGGGTCAATGCGGGACGGGGCCGGTAAGTGCGGGACGGGGCCGGTAAGTGCGGGACGGGGCGGGTCAGTGCGGGACGGGGCCGGTAAGTGCGGGACGGGGCCGGTAAGTGCGG
>NW_020884886.1:14841810-14982068 GCF_003945725.1 Corapipo altera
ACGGGGCCGGTAAGTGCGGGACGGGGCCGGTAAGTGCGGGACGGGGCGGGTCAGTGCGGGACGGGGCGGGTCAGTGCGGGACGGGGCGGGTCAATGCGGGAAGGGGGCCGGTAAGTGCGGGAAGGGGGCCGGTAAGTGCGGGACGGGGGCCGGTAAGTGCGGGACGGGGCGGGTCAGTGCGGGAAGGGGGCCGGTTAGTGCGGGAAGGGGGCCGGTTAGTGCGGGAAGGGGGCCGGTTAGTGCGGGACGGGGCCGGTAGGTGCGGGAAGGGGGCCGATAAATTCGAGACGGGGCCGGGGCCGCTGGCGAGGGGCAACAGCTTCGCTGGCGGCCGTATCTCCGACCCGGCAGGTTTTTCTTTGTTTTGCTCGAGTTTGCTGTATGACCTTTGCCGTTGTACTTATGCAAGCCGTACCTTGGTTTAAAAAGTAGTTTTTGCTTGTCTTCTCCATTACTGCTTATCTTCTCCATTACTACTTCACAACCTTGTAAATTCCCGGCGTGTTACCACATCCAGTGCCTGAAATGGGCCTGGAATGTTGCTTGTTTCCCATTTGAAAAATATCTCTGCTGTTTAGCAGCTCGGGATTAGCTGTGTGTGAGTTGTCTCTTATCAGATACACTCACCGCGTTGTCTAGAGGTGTACTGCACTCAGGATACTGTCTATTGCTCCTTAAGTGGCATATTTTTACCTCTTGTCCTCGTGCTAATATGGATCCTCTCTTGCAGGAAGGGAGATTAGTCGTCATGAGAAACATTCCTTGGGACCTTGGCCTCTGAAGACTTTGTCGTTGCTGGAGTGCTCAGGGGATAGTAGGCTTTGGAAAGCCTGCCTCGAAGGACTGAAGAAATTCCTTGCCTTTAGGAAAAGCATGGGAATGACTGCAGTCTGGCCAATTCCAGTGGAGCAAGTTAGAGGGTTTTTGGCTGTGGAATCTAATTCTTCCTCCTCAAAGACGCTTATGTACCTGGCAGCACTGTCTTATTTATCAAAATTGACTGGTAACTCTGATCCTTTGGAAGATCCTATAACCCGTTGCATGGTGGCAGGGTTGAAATGTCGGGCGGGTATCCTGAGGGATAAATACTTGCCTATAACAATTGAGATGTTGCGATCTCTCTTAGGAGCTCTGGAGTCTGTATGCATCACTCATTATGAGTGCTTACTGTTCCATGCGTTATTTACTGTAGCTTTTTTTGGGGCACTTCGAATAGGAGAGATGGTGGCAAAGCACCATAATGTACTGCAGCCTGAGCTTCTGTACCTGAGTGACCTCCAGCTGACAGAGAGGAAGGTGCTGCTTTTTCTGCGTAACTCTCCTGTGGGACAGGAGAGACACATCATCAGCCTTGCGCTGTCTGGAGAGCCATGGGTGTGCCCTGTGCTGGCCCTCCGGAGCTATGTGACAGTTCGTTCTCAGCTGGAAGGGCCACTCTTTGTGCACTTGGATAATAGGATTGTAACAAAGAGGGAGTTCCTGACCGTTCTCCGATGTGCCCTGGGGCTGCTGGGGCTGCGTCCAGAGCAGTATGGTGTGCATTCCTTCTGGCTGGGGACTGCTGTCACTGCTGCGCGCTGCGGATATCCCAGAGAAGATGTCACTCGCCTGGCAAGATGGCCCTGTATGATCCCAGAGAGACTCTAGCTGAGGAGATGAAGAGGAAAATGGAAGCTGATGAATTATTTTCTTCATGTAGAGTTAGCTTTTAGCTGTAGTTTCTAGTCTTTGACAGAAATTTAGTATTAACACATGAAATTATTTTTCTACCTCACAATGTAGTGATCTGAAGTTGACTCAGAACTTGCTTGTGCTTCTGTGGTGTTGAAGGTGGAGGGAGTCTCAAAACTGTTGTGCGTGAACTGCAGTTTTATCTTGTATAGTAGAGTTAATAAATATTGCCTTTTTAAAAACAGTTTCTGCCTACTGGTACTATTGTTCTTCTTTGCTCAGAAGTGGTAATCTTGGCTTTGATAGCAGTGAATGACGAACGGACTCTTAAGTTTTGAAGGAAAACTCCCGAGACTTTAAGGTAATAATTGTAAAGAGAAAGTAGTTAAATGGTTTGTGTATTGGCTGTATGTGGCATGAGTTTGGTAGTGGTGGGAGGGGGACTGCAGGGGTGGCCTCTGTAGAAAGAGATAAGGGGCTGCCTAGTTCGTATTTTTGTTTCCTAGTACCCATATCTTTTTAACAGTGAATGTGCCTGACCATTTTATTCCCTGCTAGGACTCTTCCATGTAATTAATTTCAGTAATAAATTGTGCTTCCAAAATGGGGATACAAGAAAGTTTTTTGCAAGTATTTGTGGAAATAGTTGTCCTAGTAGACAGGAATGGCTGTGTTAATACTAGCAGCTTTAATATATGTCCTATTTTGGAAGCTTTTATATAAGTCTGTCTTCTGGGAAACATGGTATTTGGCAGTAAAGCCTAGGAAATAGCTGGAGAAATGAGGAAAAATCAACTACAGTTACCAACTTCACTAAATTCTGACCCTGGCATGGGGAGGAAGAGATTTTTATTTTAAGGGATTCTCATCAAGGAGGTAATTAGCTTTATAAAAACCCTTGGTTTGATAGGCTGGCATATTTTCAGATAGCAGGATTATAAATGCAATGCATGATCTATAATTACTTGTTGGAGTTATAAGTCTTCTTTTACATAGCAACTAAAACCGAAACAGTTGGTAAGTAAATGAGACCTGGTTTCTCATGAACATTGGGATTTTCACATCTCAATCAACTCAGAATCCTAAAATCATTATCTTTACAACAAAATAATATTTGCAAGGTTTTTCCATTTAGCTGTTCTCAAGATCCTGAAAAGAAGCAGAAGGGGATATAAGAGGAGTATTACTTTAAGACATAAAAGGGGGAACTATTTCTATTCACAGTTCTTTCCTAAAATGTTAATTAATGGTTTCACACATTTTTGTCATGTTAAGGGTGAAAGGCTAAGCATACTGACTCCAGAAAGACCTAAAGTACTCTTGTACTACTGATGACTTTGATATGGGAATTCACTGCATTGTGTGCAGATGCTGGTGAATCATTATTCATGTGGAAGCTGGAACTCTCAAAATTTCTAGAATTTATAAGTGTTGAATTTAAGTAATTAAACTCTTCAAGAATAAAGGGGAAGTAATAGAAGCATAGAATCACAAAACTTTGTTTTGGAAGCAACCTTAAAGATTATCTAGTTCCAAACCCCTGCCGTGGGGGACCCCTTTCACTAGACCAGGTTGCTCAGAGCTCCATCCAGCCTGGCTTTGAACACCTCCAGGGATGGGGGAATCCACAGCTTCTCTGGGATTCACTGGCTTCCAGTGCCTCACTAGTCTCACAGTAAGGATTTTTTCCCTGATATCCAGTCTAAACCTATTATCTTTTAGTTTGAATCCATTCCCCCCCTGTCCTGTCACTACATGCTCTTGTAAAAAGTCCCTCTCCAGCTACCTTTTAGGCTCTCTTCTGTTTCTTGTTTGCAACCAACACCTGGATGAAATGTACCTAGAAAAAGAAAACCTTATAGATTGAGGGCTTCCACTGATTTCCTACTTTAAACATCCCCAAAGTGCCTTTTGTACACTTAGAAGTCTTTGTCACATTGACAAAGACTTTACTTGCTTTCAGATATGTATATCCAGCAGTTGTGATGATACTTGCACATTGAAGAGACTTGAGCATTCCTCTCCATAGCAAGGACACTGACAATCTGCAGGAGCTGTAATAGCAGCATGCTGGGCACAACGTGCTTTGCTTACTCTGTTCTTGCTTTCTGTTGAATTTGTTTCATTTCACATTCTTAAGTCATACCTCTTCAGGAGATTTGTAATTACTAATGTTGAAGACTTGGAACATGTATAGAATTGAAAGTATATTTATTTTAAGATATCTGAAGGAAAACAATGTTTTTCAGTCAGGATAGGTGAAGAAGGCTCTCTTACATGTTGTGATGCAGGCTTGGCTAGAAGCATTAGCATAGCACTGAATGCAACAATTGCTCATTGAATCATCTCTTCCAATGAGATGTCATAATGTGTTTCCATCTTGTTCTCTGAATTTGGCTGTGTATTCACTGAAATGTGTTGCTTAACCACACTAACTACTTATATTGCCTTGAAGTACTGGCAGAAGAAAAACAATTACAGAACAACGTGTACCACATATCCCATGGTTTTTTCCTTATGTATAGCTCCCCACCAAGAACAGAGTCCAGATCTGATTGTACCTCAGTCATTACTATTGGATTAGGACCAGCTGTCTCAAATGGCAATGTAATATGCTCCTTTTTTTACAACTCTGGAGTAAAGCCAATATGGAATTTCTTGCTAAAATTGTTCCATGTTCTAGGAATGTTCTTACACTAGCTCTTTTATATTAGTTTGAGGAACTGGCTCTTGCACTTTTATACACATTTCCCAAAAGCTATAACCACAGGATGATTGTAGGATAGTCTGACTTCTCATAGCTCTATTATAGCTATAAATCGTACTAATCCCTCTTGCATTTTGTCCATCATCTTGGTTCTGCTCCAGAATAAAATGACCTTCCTTAAGCTACAGGCAGCTGAGCAATTGGCAAAGATACTTCACAGCACCTTGCCAATTATTGGCAGGCAAGCAGCAAATGTCTTCCAAAGCACACAAACCAATCAGATATGATATGTTGTATTTTAATATTAAAGCACAATTTTTTTTTTTTGTTTTAACAGCTTTTATACCTGATATCACCTTTCCCAGCACTTGAAAAATAACAGCTATTTAAGCCTGTAAGATTTAGGTCAGTGTTGTAGGCTAACATTTCTAGATGGCAAATCCTATGTCATTATGGGCAAAATAGGTTTTTTCAGCCCACTAACACTTTAACTTCTTTTTTTTTTCCTTGGAAGTACTAAGTCTTCATTTCAATATATTTGTTATGGGTTGAAAAGAAGAAAACAATATAATGGCATTGGACAATTGCTTAGAATTTTGCAGATGAAAATGAACACTGTGAATACTGCCTTTCTTAAATGAGCCACTGCGCTCAGAGATGCTTAAGACAAGGGATGCTGTCTTCAGCTGAGATGGTGATACTTTATTCCCAAGATATAAATGATTCTGTTGTGTCAGAATGAGTGTAGTTGCAGAGTTTGAATAAAAGTTCAGGTTTTTTACTACCATATTTTGCTCAAGAAGAAATAATTTTGCTTAGACCATAGCATAATGTAGGTGTGGTCATGCTAGGACATTTTAAAGAATGACAATACCCATATACCATAAGATATTTAAGCAGTTTAACCCATGATTTGTCAAAAGTTCTTTTCCCTCAGAGATGAGTAGTTGCTGCTTCTTTATTCCACAGGGAGGTTTGTTTGGGTGTAAATGTATTGCGATAATTTAGAGTTGTGTTCTCCACCATGTAGCTGGTCTGATATTTTCAAAGTAGGCAGCTCTGCAATATTTGTAAACTTAGAAACTAGTTCATTTGGCTTAGAAAAAAACTTACTCTTGCAGTGGTTTGCCAAGGTGGGTATTTTGGACTCTCATGAAAGCAATATTTGTGTTTTCTTCCTCTAAATTCTGTGAACATGGAAAAATCATCTGGGCAGAATGATGTATGTGATTAGATGGAACAGAAACAATTAGATAATGCCAATTTTTGCAGTATAAATGCTTGTTTACTGTCTTTTTCAGAAAGATTTGTAAAATTATATATAACACTTGTGAAGTACCACATATGAATTCTGTTTTAGCAGCCATCTTGCAATGGGAGTTCTGTGAATTCCTTGCAAACACAAAGTTTAGGTTGATACATAATGGTCTGCTTTTTTCTTTTTTTATTTTTCTTGTCTTCATTATCTTTTGACATCCTGCCTTTTCAGCCAGTTGCACTGTATTAGTGCACAGCATTAGTTTCAATTCTTTGTAGGGAGCTCTTAAACTCTGAAGAACTCACCTAAGAACACAGATGTTTAGATGTACCATATTTTGTGTTGCAAGGTGGATGTGAGCTTACCAGGAAAGCATATGTTTTCAGGGGATGATCCTCTATGCAGATACTCTTGTGAACATGACATGTTTTGGTAGTGTTTTAAAGGGATGTTCCCACTCTCTTCTAAATTTTGGAGAGAGTGAAACTGGTTCTGAGTTAGTATCTAAACTGTTGCCTTTCAGTCTTACTTCTTCAGATAGTGGTTTAATCTCTGTTTTTTGTGATATAGATACAAGCTGAAGAAATTGCTTTCTGGGGAACCTGGAGCTGTCTTCAGCCTGCAGTGGTAGCTGGGAGGCTTCCCTTTACTTGCAAAATCTGAGGTAGTGTGCTGTCTTCCATGACTCAAGAGTAATCATTGAGAGGAAGATACTCGAGTCTGTCAGCACTCTTGTAACCAGGTAGAAATATTTCTCTGATTCAGTTTGTTTTGGAGCATCAGGCAGTCTATCAGAGCAAACTTGTGATCTGGAACAGTGCCTAGGCCCAGAGGTTGTCTTCGTGTAGAGCATAGATCTGCCATCAAAAGCATGTTACAAAGTTGAAAAAGATCTGTATATAAAATAGCTTTCTGATAGCTAAAATTACAAACTAGTTTTGTTCTTAATCCTGCCAGATACAGATAGACAAAATATTAGTCAGCTTGTAAGCAAGCTGATGAAAAAGGATTAACATGCTGCATTTTAGACCATATTAAATAATACC
The DNA here is from genome assembly GCF_003945725.1 of Corapipo altera. Taxonomy (NCBI): domain Eukaryota; kingdom Metazoa; phylum Chordata; class Aves; order Passeriformes; family Pipridae; genus Corapipo; species Corapipo altera. Next base: position 14,848,493 of record NW_020884886.1, read on the forward strand.
AGACTTCTAGGTGCAAAAGGTTTCTCTTCAGGTGCTGTGAGGTGGTCAGCAGAGCTGTCTGTGTAAGGTCACCCAAATAAAACTTATATTCAGAAAAAATCCACATGTAAATGTAGCATGTAAATGAGGATTTCTCATCCCTGGAAAATGTGGTTAATATTCTACATTATGTCATGACCTAGAATTATGAATGCTTCCTAAAATATATCCTATCTTCCATGTGTACAGGAGGGTGGAAGAAAATAAGAATGAGTATGTTGATTTCTGATGGAAGGGGATTTTTAGAGAGAAGGAAGGAGCAGTCAGTAGGTGGGTGAGAAAAAATGAGGTGGAGAGAAACACATTGCATCTAAATGAGGTGCTGTATTCTCCAGAGCAGGCACAGTGAGGCTGTTCTACTGGTAAGAAGAGCTGTTATTACCCGTGCTGTTAAAACCAGTTAGACTAAGGAGGGAAGTCTGACTCTGAACAGCTAGTGTGCTGCTTGACCCTATCACCCTATCACCCCATCACCCCTTTCTGTAGCAAATGCTGTGAAGAACGTGAATGCAACAGCTTCTGTGGAGAAAAATTGGCAGGAAGGCAAGAAAAAGCAGACTGTGAGACACTTCTTACAAACTGTGCTTAGAAACCAATCTGTTCTTCTTTATTGTTCTCTGATGAAGGAATGGATTATAAATGGTGTAGACGGCCTTGAGGTCTGCAATAGTACAGTATCTGTAGCTTTTCCAGCTGGAGGTTTAAAAACTCTTAATACACGTAATGCAAAAAAGGGAAAGAACCATTAAAAAAAAAATCTGAAAATGTAACGTCAAAACCACAGGCTCAGGAGCAAATTATTATTTTATGTAGGAGAAGAAAGATTGAAAAAACAAAATTTTAAATACAGTTTTTACATTTCTCTACTGCTTTGTTTATTGTTTGGCAAAGACAAAGATCTAAAGTTGGAAGTTTTAATATGAAAGAGATTTCTCCCTTGTCATCTCCACTTCAGTCTGTCCTTAGTATGCATGCAAAGTCAAACTTCCCTTACACTAAATTTAGATTTTTTGATGATGTCTTGATAATAGCATGTGTGTGTGTCTAGAACCATAAAAAGTTACATGTATTATGTGAGGGGTGTAATTGCTCAGTGCACCAATGAGTGGTACACTCTTGTCCCACTGAGTGTATGCATGGACACAATGCTCTGCTATGTTAATAGCCCATACTCATTTCCACAAAGTCAAATGCTTGAACAAGATATCTGGAAGGAGGCTTGGATATTGTGCCGTGGGCCTTAATCACTCTCTGCATCAGCAGAAGCAGCCTTTGGTCTAAGCATGGTTTTATATCATCGTGCCATTGTTGACAATGATATATATTAGCTCACTCTGAAACCCTTTTGTGACTGGTCTCATGTATGGCAGGCAGATGCAAGAAGGAAGTCAGGGAAGACCCCGGATTCACCCACAAAACGGTTTTGTTTCTTCTGCTTATCTTTCTGTATAAAAGAACATCTTGTCTCACCTTGTCTTACATCAAATGTAAGGCAAATAGTCTGCGAAATTAATCAAAGTAGACTAAAATGCGGTATGATTTTTTTTTTTTGTGATAGGCAAAAATTGCCTTGGCTCTCTGGGACTATCAGTAGACTGGGTGACAGGGCCATCTGCTGGCAGAGGGACTCTAACAACATCCCTGTGAATTCTGCTGGGAACGACTCAAGTTCTGGAAGGGATTAATGGCCTGATTCTAACTTCCAAACACCCGTGACTCTTCTTAGATTAGTTTCTTCATAATTTATATTAATTCTTAACTTGGTAGCAGAACTTCTTACTATAGAGAACTGTTTAACTATAAATTTAAATGGGATGTTTGATCTGGGAGTAGTATTGCCATAGATTACATCACAATTTAAAACTATGTTGCAAGGAAGCATGGGTTTGTAGATGAACCTCTCAGATCAATAAGAAACTATTAATTTTAATGCTTGCTTTTCACACCAAATGTCTACGTTAGGGACATTTTGATTCAAAATACAAATCAGGTTTCCTGTGAACAAATATAAGGAAGCCAAATGGTCTGGCATACTAAGATTGTTAAATTCATTGCGTCTTTAATAATAAAAAGCCTTTAAAATATATTTTAGTTTTACTTTTACAAGCACTGTGCAGCATCTCGAACATAACAAGCATGTTCTTGTGTATAAGTGCTCATGTTCACCTGTCTGTACGTCCAATGTGATGGAAATAAAGATTATAACTGAGAGATTATGATCTATCCCTTTGCAAGTTTATAATTAATAACATGAAATTATATATGCATATAAGAATAAATTGAGTAAACTACATGTAAACATGCTTCTTGATTTTGTCTTTCGAGAGCCTGAAGATTTTGTTACAATAAATGAGTAGGGTTCTTTAATATACATGATCTTATGCAAATTAAAGTACATGAGTCTGCACAGCTTGGCAAGTGTGTATTGCTGGTGCAACAGATCACAAGGTTGTCTCAAGCCTGTGGTAAAGCAAGGTTAGTCCTGGTTCCAGTAGTGTTTATATCAGCTCACTTAAAGCAGTACCATGATCACCCCTGTAATTACAGTAAGAGATGTGAAGCAGTAGCTACTTGCTGACAGAATGGCAATGTACTACAGGTACATACTACAGTGGACTATGGGTGTCCCCTGAGGATGCACTGATCTGACTGTATGCAAAAATCTTTTCTCTTTGTCTCTGATTTTTGTTGTCTCTAACAGCATATACCTTCATCCCACAGAGAGAGCAGTTTATTACTGCTCAGGGACTGTGGGACCTTTTTGACTTCTAAACTGTTTTCCACTTTTTTTTCATCTGACAATCCAGCAAATAAAGTGATGTGGATGGATTTCATTACAGGTACTTTGACCAAAAATATTTATTGTTCACCTAGTAAACCTGACCATAAATGTCACCGGCTTATAGATTCCACAAAAGCACAAACAAGCCAGTGACTGCCTGGAGTGCTACTATATAGAAGCTATGCATATGGAGGGATCACCTTTCTTCTAGCCAAAAAACTATGCCAAAAGACTATGCAAGAATAAAGAAATAGTATTCTGTGGATCAAGACTATTCTGAACCAATTGTTTTTTTCTGATAGTTCATTCTATATTTTCGCTTTCTTAGTGACTGTTTTCTGTTACCTGTTCTAAAAGGATGGCAAAATGGACAGGAAGGATGGATTGGAGTGTGAAAAGGAGGTTTGTGGTACTAGGAAACTAACTTGGCATCATGAATAATATAGACAGAGCTAATGAATTTCTGACCATCAGGGTAGATGGCAAGACAGGTGTGGTATTGTTTCATATTCATATTTCTCTCATATAACTCTTTTGGCCAAATGTAAGAGCTGTCCAGTAACTATGTAAAATTTTTTTTAATGACTCGTCAAGTTCACCTGGTAAAAATTGTACTGTATAGGGAAATAACATTTTACCTGCAGAGTCCAGTTTTGCTCTGATAAACTGTGCTGAGTACTGGTCTCAAAGTTGTCTACACCCATTGAAGCTCTTCTTTCCACAGTGATACTGGGCTACTGCAAATATTGCCTGTGTTGTCCGACTTTGGTGTAGCTGCATCTCTTCCATGTGGCATCACTTCTATAGGTGAAAACATTTTGTCAGCATAGGAGTTAGTAGGCTGTCGTTGGTTTTTTTTGGGGTTTTTTTCCATGTGATATTGGATGTGTGATGTACAGTGTAACTATACCAATTAAAGTACTGAGAACACTTTTTTGTGAGGGTTCACAAGTTCCAAAGAAATGGTTCTTAGCAGGTTATTACAGAACATAAGAGCATTAAAACATGCCCCACCAAAGAACTGTCAAAGGATTTTATTTGTTTTCTGACTCAGTATTAGCTTGAGAGCAGTCAGCGCTCAGGTTACCAAGAGAGGGGAGGGTTCATCAGAGCCCCAGGCGGTGGCAGAGACACAGTCGATGCTCTTGGACTCTGACAACTCCTGAGGGAGGACTGAGTTGCTTCTAGCAACGCATCAGTGCATCAGCATCTTTATGCAGCTGTGCAATTTGATTCACTTTTTTGGTTAGTTTTGGATGGCGAGAAACACTTTTGCGCCTTTGGGTGAACAGTTTTATTTAAGGTCCAGAAATGAAGAGAAAGAGCTTGTCCTCCTTTTACGTCTCTCTGGGGTTGCTGTTCACAGCAGTGATACTCAAAGGTGAGAATACTGCTAAATGTTGCATTGAGGTTTATTTTATTCAGATGGGATCTTGTGACCTGCTGTGCTTTACATCGTTAATCTCCCGGAGTATTTAGTCTGTTGTGTTTTACTTTATCTCACCAATGCATAGGCAAAATGATCATGCAGACCAGAATTGCAATGCTCCTTGTGAAGCTTTGCTTTGCTGGAATATCTTTTTATTCAGGAATATCTGCTTTCGACTCTAAATAGTGCAGGAAGTCAGTGTGAATCACCAGAGAGAGATGTAATCCAAGCAACCCTTGTTCCCTACATTGCTCACCTGGCATTTGCTTAAGTCTTGTGAATGTATGAGAGATTGAAATGTGAAAGGGCTAATGATACAAACAATAGGCCATTTGCAAAAACAGCAGGTGCTTTGATGAGGCCATGTTTACACCCTCCAACCGAAGGGGAGGAAGAAAGGTTTCGGATGGCTGGTGATCGGCATACTAACAGCCCCGCTGCAAAGGAGTTGAGAGCTCGCCACCGGAGGGTGACCATGACAAAACAACCTTTGTTTAGGAACAAACTGGGTTTTGAACCAGATAAAGGAGGAGACTGATAAGAAATAGACCTTGGAGGTGGGATAATGGTTTTTATCATATATGGTGATATCTTTCTTCTATATCTACTCTTATCCTTTCTCTTTCTTTCTTTTCCTTATATGTTTCCTTAAGTGATATCTCGATACTTTTATATTGTTTCATTTCTGTAGATAATAACCAAAACGGGTACATACCTCCTTTCCATTGCAACCAAATTTTCTAAAATAAACCTACCATGTGTACACACACACACACACACACACACACACACACAGGTCATTCAGTGTCATTTCACTCTAATCTGCCCCGAACCTCAGTTACCCCACCTTCAGTGGTGGTTTGTAACAGAGTGGTACTGTTCTTTGCTTGCAGAAATATGTGAATCTATATAAAGGTGATACAGAGGCTACCTGGAGAAACTGTGATCTACAAAACAGTATGGAACAGCCAAACAGTGTCATTTAAAACCTCAAGTTTCAGTGAATTATCCTTAGTGACTAAGTCTGGATAACAAGAAGCATCTCCAGATGCATGGTTTTGAAAAGATGTGCAAGGATGTGTTCATACATCAAGCAATTGACAATCTGTGAAGAAAAGCAGCTCAGACTTTTTACAGGTGATAGTTTAAAAATAAAAAGACTAAATTCTGAAAGTAGCATGAGTCTTACCAGTGCTGCTTTTGGGGGGACACCGAAAGTCAATAACCTGGGAGCAAGTTTGACTGCAGACTTTGCTGACTAAGTCAGCAATCTCTGCCTATGAAAGATATTGGTAAAATAAGAGTAATGATATTTATCTTCCAGAATTGTATGATTTGGTGTATACAGGTGTTTTTCAGTGGATGTGAAAAGCTTAAGTTAGCTTTTAATTTACTCCAGGTGGATGCTGTCCTTATTTGAATAGGTTCATCAGGTGTACTCTTGTATTAGAACTAATGATATTTGACAGTATATGAATGATAAATGTATCATCTTATATATATAATATAATATATAATAATGATACTATATAGTTATATCAAATACTACTTGAAGCAGTAGAAAGAGGATGTTTTCTTATACTGCTTAGTATACTTAGTCTGATTTACTGAACAAATCTATGTTATCTAGCTGTGGAATCAGCCAAAGGAAAATATGCTCACATGCTGTTTAACGAACTCTTTGAAGACTACTCCAATGCTCTAAGACCAGTGGAAGACACAGATAAAGTACTGAATGTCACCCTCCAGATCACATTGTCCCAAATTAAAGACATGGTGAGTAAAAGTATAGTTCCGTTTTTCTAAAAATATGCAGAAATGTATTAGGTGTAAGCCTTTTGTTAGGAGCAGGAAAAGTACCCTTCATTTTGTTATGACAAATTCAGTAATGCTTCCTCAGGAGGGTCCTGTTCTCCAGTTCTTTGTAGATTCTTATCCACTTGCAACATTGAATTTTTAAGACTTCTTTTGTAGTTAGGTGTTGGTATCAAACCCTCCAGGCAACTTCTGCTGAGTTTTAAATATAGCAAATGCTTTTTCTAAGATGCAATTATTTTCTACATAAAATACCTAAAATCAGCCTTCAGTAATTTTTTATAAATATGATTCTGCTAGATATACTTTTAAGGCAAAACAAAATGTGTCTGGAAGGAGAAGGGAAGATTATTTTTGTGACTTCTGAATTACAACTTCAAGGCCTCACCAAGGTTTCAAAGAATTTCTTAGCCTGAATCTGTTAGCTGTTTGGTATTTTAAAGCTCACAAAAGGAAATTCTTAAGATACTGGGAGCCTTAGACACTGTGATTAAAGCTAGGGAGGGCGCAGGGGGAAGAAGGTTTGGCCAAGAGAAAGTCCAAAAAAGTGATCTCCCTATACAATGTATAGGCATATATACCTGTCTGAGAATTACTCTTGTGGCCTTGTTAGTATTCTGGTCTGTTTTGAGCAGTACATCAAAGCTATACCACAAGTGCTGTCTGCATCTAAGACATGATTTTGTCACCTTCAGCTAGAAATATTTCTACGTTTTTATGCAGGATGAAAGGAACCAAATTTTGTCAGCTTACTTATGGATTCGACAAAGCTGGTATGATGCATACCTCAAATGGGACAAAGATAAATATGATGGGCTGGATTCTATCAGGATTCCAAGCAGTTTGGTTTGGAGACCAGATATTGTCCTATATAACAAGTGAGTGTGGCTGGAAAATATTAGCTTGCATATTTGAGGGAGGGAGAGGGTTGAAGGAGAAATTGACCCACAGAGTCTGAACTTTACCTTACCTTAGCAAGGGCTATATTTGTTGTCTTAACATTCGTTGTTGATCGTATAAATATTTTGCAATAAAGCTATAGCCAAGATTTGGAAATTGATTATGCTACACAACAAAGCTGTTCTGAATTTCTCTGCACTGGGAATTGAATACCCTGGCAGTCTGTAGTGCTTTCTGCTGAGGCTCCTTGAGAGCTCTGGAAGATTGTCCACAAAAAGATGGTACATGAAGGCTGCACTTCTTATCTGCCCTTCGAAGCCAGTAGTGACCAACACGTTGTTTTAATCTTTTAATGGACACTTATCCTACTGATTCCTGTTTAAGATCAAGTTTGAGGAAGCTATAGACAACAAATACAACATAGTTTAGCACCACTGGTGTTTGACATTAATGGGCAGTGGTACCTGTAAATATTACTTAATAGTAAGTTCCTACTAAAATTCAGCATTAATATGATTTCAGAGCATGCTTTTAATGGTGTGAAAGGAGGGTCTTCCCCTTGCCCCCTCTTCCCTGGTCCACACTCTTAAGTTGTTGCCTGTCAGTCCTGGCTGTCATTTTTCTATCTTTTAGGGCTGATGATGACTTTTCAGAACCAGTGAATACTAATGTTGTGCTGAGATATGATGGAAAAATCACTTGGGATGCACCTGCTATCACGAAGAGCTCATGTGTAGTGGATGTGTCTTATTTTCCTTTTGACAGCCAGCAGTGCAACCTTACCTTTGGTTCCTGGACCTATAATGGTAATCAGGTAGACATCATCAATTCTCTCGATAGTGGTGACCTCTCTGACTTTGTAGAAGATGTGGAATGGGAGATTCACGGTATGCCAGCAGTTAAGAATGTCATCACTTATGGCTGCTGCTCTGAGCCTTATCCAGATGTGACCTTCACACTGATTTTGAAAAGGAAGTCATCTTTCTACATATTTAATCTGTTGCTTCCTTGCATTTTGATCTCTTTCCTGGCTCCACTGGGATTCTATCTCCCTGCAGACTCTGGCGAAAAAGTGTCTCTGGGTGTTACCGTTCTTCTTGCTCTGACTGTGTTCCAGCTGATGGTTGCAGAGATCATGCCTCCATCTGAAAACGTACCTTTGATAGGTGAGCTTTACATGCTTTATCTTTAAGCATGACTTGTTAATAGCAGGGCTGTATGTCATGGAATCTATATGTAATTTGTGGCTTTTAGGAAGATGAATTTGCTACATTTTTAAAACATAGTGAAATACTTAAAATGTGTGTGGAAGTTGTACAGGTATGCTGCAGTTTTTTAAAGTTATTTTGTGTTTATTTTAAATTATGTATTAGCTACTTTATATTTATATAGTTAGATATTTAGAAATAAGGTATCATGCCTTGAAATAAAGCTAATAATGGAAAGCTATTTTAGAACCAACACATGAAAGCAAGAGCTATAAGCACAAGGTCAGACTGTTTCAAGATATGTTTCTGTCAGATGCAGATGGTTGGATGGCCTGGCTGACACACTCACAGTTGACTTAATATCTGACAATTTCTTCACTGAATTATAATTCCTGGAAATCCATTATGCTGAAATTTAATCTATGTCTGAAAGTTCAGAAGAACTCGTGTAACAAAAGGGACCTAGCTTCAGTCTGTTTTCTCTGTTCCCTCACTCTCTCTCGCTATTCTTTCCAATTCCTTTGAAAACTGGGATCACATCACATTTATCTGTGGTGTGTCCTGTGTCCTTGCTGCCAGCCCTTGCTTTTCCTGCAGAGGCTGCACAGAGGCAGAGCAGGGCTGGGAGCTGCCTCTTGGCACAGGCACAAGGCAGGGTAGGTTGGTTGGCTGGTCAGCTCTGTACTTCAGTTGTGAAAATCAAGGGCAGAGGAGCACAGCTTGTATTCGCTTCAGCTTGCCACCCTTCAGCTCTGTGCTGTGATATCTTAGCTGTCAGCACACTAGCTGTGGATACGAGAACAGTCTGGATATTCACTGGCCTGTGTGAGTGTGAAGGCATTGATCTGCTGGTGTGGGGTGCATCAATAGCTCCAACAAAGCATTATCATTGCTTTTGTTAATACATTGAGAAATGGGATTCCTTGTGTGCCAGGTGAAGCTGTTTACACTGGGATTTTGCAGACACTAGGAAAAGAGCAAGGCTCCTGACAAACATTTTTGAGCTGCTTTCTGAATGGGTGTGTTTCAAGAAGTCAGAGGTTTGGGCTTGTAGATATTTGCAATGCTGATACAATAGTCACTTACTCATCTGATAACAGGCATACCAGCAACGAAGACAAGATTTTATTTTAATGGCTTTAATCTTTGGTTTTAAGTGGCAAATTAAGTGTGATCTCAGTACAGAGAATTGGCATGATTAAAAATTTGTTTCACTTGCATTTATGCTTAACACTATTTTGTCACATTGTTTTTTCTCACTGATTTTTTTTTAGTAGGATAGCATCTCTAATGTGATTTTATTTTGTATTCCAGGAAAGTATTACATAGCAACAATGACGATGATCACAGCTTCCACTGCATTGACGATCATTATAATGAATCTCCATCATTGTGGCTCAGAAGCAAAGCCTGTTCCACAATGGGCCAGGGTGGTTATTTTGGACTACATGTCAAAAATCTTTTTTGTTTATGATGTGGGTGAAAATTGTACAAGCCCAAAAAGAGAGAAAGAAGAAGAACGTAGGTTTGAGGGGGATGATGGGTGTCAGAGGAGGCAGAAAGAGGTAAGGAGTTCTCTTTCCAATAGGAATGATGACTGTAATCTTGAGGAGAAGCTCAATGGAAATTTGCATGGAGTTCATGGTGAAAATGTTAGGGAGACTGTTAATTGCTGTTCCTGTTACAAAATGCTGATTAAAAATATCGAGTATATTGCTAATTGTATTCGAGACCATAAAGCAAACAGGGCCAAAGGAATTGAGTGGAAAAAAGTAGCAAAGGTGATGGACAGGTTTTTCATGTGGATTTTCTTTGTCATGGTGTTTTTTATGAGTGTGCTTATCATTGGGAAAGCAGCTTAACTGAAAACGAACACATTCCTTTTGTAAATCTGAATAACTGGGTTAGTTTGTTTTGTTGGACTTCTGGGAGAGGGGTGCTTTTGAGATCTTTGTTTTGCATTCTGTAACAATAAACAAATTGATTCTGTAGGCTGTGATAGTGTGCTGAGGACTTTGTTGGTGATTGTCTTTGATGTCTAGTATGGCAGCCGACTCCTGAGAGATGTTTTTTGGTTCTGGGCTTACCTAACCAAAAGAGTGTGTAACCGGCACCATGTTCTCTGAAGCTGCCTTCCTCCTGAAGCCTTCTCAAGGAAGGTAGCCTCAGAGAACATGGTGCCGGTTACACATCTCTCAGGAGTCGGCTTCATGATCAAAAACTCTATTCTTCCTAAACTCAAAAATCTACTGACAGGTCACTCTGACTGCATTATCTCCCTACGCCTTCCACTAAACAACAAGCAACATGTTGTTGTCTTTAGCATATATGCCCCAACCCTCCAAGCTGACCCTGCCGAAAAAGATAAATTTTACACTGACCTGCGTCACCTTACCCAAAAGGTGCCTGCAGATGATAAGATCATTCTCCTTGGTGATTTCAATGCCAGAGTAGGTAAGAATTTTGAAGCCTGGAAAGGAGTATTAGGCAAGCATGGTGTTGGAAACTGCAATGATAATGGTTGACTTCTGCTAGACTTCTGTGCGGAGCAACAGCTCACCATCACTAACACTATCTTTCAGCAGAAAAATAGTCTGAAGACAACCTGGATGCACCCCAGATCTAAGCATTGGCACCTCACTCATTATGTCTTGGTGCGACGGAGAGATGCCCGCGATGTACACCCTACCCGCGTGATGCCCAGTGCAGAATGCCAAACAAACCATCGACTTGTGCACTGTAAACTCAACTTCAATCTCAAATTCAAACCTAAAAGGGGCAGTATCCCAAGGAGAAGACTCCAAGTTAACAATCTCCAATCAGCCACAGTAAGAGACAGATTCCAGGCAAGCCTTCAAACTAGGCTTGAAAACCATTCCACAGATTCTGCAGATTCCTCTCCTGAAACAATTTGGCACCATATTAAAAACAGCATCCTGCAATCCTCTGAAGAATCCTTAGGGTTCTCCCTCAAGAAGAACAAGGACTGGTTTGATGAAAACAATCAAGAAATCCAGGATTTGTTGAGGAAGAAGAGAACTGCCCACCAAGCACACCTTGCACTGCCATCCTGTCACGCAAGAAAAACAACCTTTCATCTTGCATGCAGCAAGCTCCAACAGAAACTCTGTGACATCCAGAACAAGTGGTGGATCAATCTAGCTGAAAAAACTCAATTATGTGCAGATACGGGTGATCACAAAGGATTCTATGAGGCCCTGAAAACAGCATATGGGCCTACATACAAGGTCCAAAGCCCTCTACTTAGTGCTGATGGTCAAATGCTTCTAACAGATAAAGCATCCATTCTGAATCGATGGTCTGAACACCTTCAGACTCTTTTCAGTACCAACTGTATAGTCCAAGACTCAGCAATTCAGTCCATCACACAACAACCGGTGAAATACGAATTGGATACTGCCCTCACTTTAGGAGAAACCCTCAAGGCCGTACAGCAGGTGAAAATCGGCAAGGTAGCTGGGGTTGATGGAATTCCACCCGAAGTCTGGAAACATGGGGGCCTCGCACTCCATGCCAAATTTCACGAGTTTGTGGTGCGCTGTTGGGAACTAGGCAAACTCCCATCAGACCTTTGTGATGCAGTCATCACCACCTTATATAAGAAGAAAGGAGATAAATCAGACTGTTCAAATTACCGTGGTATTACTCTGCTCTCCATTGCTGGCAAAATCCTGGTAAGAATATTCTTGAACAGACTAATACCCACTATAGCAGAAGGAATTCTACCTGAAAGCCAATGTGGTTTCAGAGCCAACAGGAGTACCACAGACATGGTATTTGTCCTCAGACAACTGCAAGAGAAGTGTAGGGAACAGAACAAAGGTCTCTATGTAACCTTTGTTGACCTCACCAAGGCTTTCGATACTGTGAGCAGAAAAAGTCTATGGTAGATTTTGGAACGTTTAGGATGTCCCCCCAGGTTCCTTAAAATGATCATCTCACTCCATGAGGATCAGCGCGGCCAAGTTAGATATGGTAATGCACTTTCTGAGCCCTTTCTAATAACTAATGGTGTGAAACAAGGCTGTGTTCTCGCACCAATCCTATTCACAATCTTTTTCAGCATGATGCTCCAAAGGGCCATGAAAGACCTCAATGATCAGGACGGTATCTACATCCGATATCGTACTGATGGAAGCCCATTCAACCTAAGGCGACTGAAGGCCCACAGTAAGACCTTAAACCATCTTGTCCAGGAGCTACTCTATGCTGATGACGCTGCCCTTGTTGCCCACACAGAAGCAGCTCTGCAGCATTTAACATCCTGCTTTGCAGATGCTGCTGAGCTCTTTGGGCTGGAAGTCAGCTTAAAGAAGACAGAAGTTCTCTACCAACCTGCACCTCAGGAAGTCTTCCATCATCCCCATATTACCACTGGCGAATCAGAGCTCAAATCAGTTCAGCAATTTAATTACCTAGGTAGCCTCATCTCCTCGGATGGTAAGATTGACGGGGAGATAGACAACAGGTTAGCAAAGGCATATAGTGCTTTCGGAAAACTTCATAAAGAGTTTGGTGAAATAAACACCTGAAGAAAAGTACAAAGATCAGTGTTTACAGAGCCATAGTGCTGTCTACTCTCTTATACGGATTTGAATCATGGGTCATCTACTGCCACCACCTGCGTCTCCTAGAACGCTTCCATCAACGCTGTCTCTGCACAATCCTAAACATCCACTGCTCAGATTATGTGACCAATACTTCTGTTCTAGAACAAGCAGCAGTCACAAGCATTGAGGCCATGTTACTGAGAACACAGCTGCACGGGGTAGGGCATGCCCCCAGGATGAAGGACCACCTCCTTCCTAAGATCCTGCTTTATGGTGAACTTGCCACCGGCTACCGCAAGAGAGGAGCCCCAAAGAGAAGATACAAGGACTCCCTGAAACATCTCAGCCTTGACCATATCGATCATCATAACTGGTCTCCTCTGGCCTCCAATCGGGAGGTCTGGAGACACACCTTCTATAATGCTGCGGATGCTTTTGAGAAAGCACACAGGATCACCCTTGAGGAGAAAAGACAACACAGAAAGAATTGTACCTTGCAGAATATACCACCTAAGGAGTCTTTCTGCTGTACCTTTTGCAACCGGACACACCTATCTCGTATTGGCCTTTTTAGCCACCAACACGCTTGTGACAAACATGGGTAAAACCCTTCCCAAATCTTTGTTCGTGAAGCCCAGCCATGATGATGCTAGTATGGGAGTGCAGCCCTGATGAGGCTGCAGGGTAAGCACTCTGTGTTCCACCTTGATAAGTGGTGGCCATGACTTCAAGATGAATGGGCTGGAGCATTGCATCAGTGGAGCAGATAGCCTAGCAAGGAGCACTGTATTCACAAACCTGTATCTCTGCACCTTATAATTTGATCAACCCTTTCTCTCTCCCAGGAGAAAAAAAAAAAGTGTTTTTGTAACACAGTGGTATTTTCTGGAAATCATCCCTTCACGGTATTGCCCTTTTGCCCTTTTTTTTTTTAGCTTGTCTTCACTGATCACTGTTCCTATCATTTTATAGGCTCGGTATGTCTATTTGCAGTGCCTTTCCTTGTAATACAATTGAGCTTACTAAATATGATGGCTACCTCGATCTTCTTCTTTATCATTTCCTGATGCTGAATATTACTGTGTTGTCACCATGGCTCCAGTATGCCAGATCACCAGGGCTTCTTCCTCACCGATCAAAGGACCTCTCTTCAATTCTTTTTCTCGAGCCTAAAAATAGGAAGAATTTCTTCTGTCCCTCCTACATGTCTCATTGCCCTGGGCATTTGTGCAAGATGGGCCTTGAAACGCTATTTACCACTGCTAAAATAGGAGGCTGTGACTTTTGTCTCTGCTCATTTTATTTACCTTCACCAGTGTTCACCCCATGTGTCCTTTGTCCACTGTTACATGCTCTTTAATACTTAAATTTTAAACTGTTTACGGGAATGCCAAGGTTGCTCTGTGCATTACTTAGCAGAAAATCATGATCTTACAGGCTTATTAAAGTAGTGCCATTATCAACATTCCTTGCTCAGCACCTTAGTACTTACATGTATGTGAATGTGTTTGTTGCTGACAACACCAAAACCCACTCTTCTGTGTGTCAATTTTTCTTAACCCTCTCACATTGACAGAGCTCTGAAGGATTTCTCTTGTAGTAAAGTGAGAAACCAGTACCCTGGGCATGCCCATGGCAAATAAATTACTTTTACAAAGCACCCTGAACTTTGAAACCATGATATTCTAGATGCAGTGGGAGAGGCAGAATGACACTGTAATGGATACCAGTCAAAAGTTCATGTGATAAAACTAATTTTCATAATTATTGCAGTTAATAGGAGCACACCTGTGAATAAGTAACTTAAGAGCAAGGAGCCAAGTGGCAAAGTGGGGCAGTTGTTATGCCCAAATTTACTGGAAGAAAGGGAATCTTTATTTTTATTATGATGATATAAATGATGCATTGAATTGCTAATGGCAGGTTTTCTTTTGTGTGGAATAATTAATGCTGTAAACTTATCTGGATTCTCATGCATAATGCAACACTTTAAGTCCAGGTTTTAATGTAAAGCTAAACTGGGTGTCTAACCAAGAATAAACTCAGTATATGGAAAAAGTCTCAAGTGTGTTCTCTGCATATTATCAGTTCCCAGTCAACCAGGGTAACTTTGAATAGCTCCTTTAGAAGACAAGCTGTTCATTTTCACTCATGGTGCAGAAAAATGATTGCACCCATTTGCTATGCAATTCAGGGTTTGGCACTTACACTACCTGCTTGAGCAACCTGATTTGCACTTTGTTGTGAAAAAAAATATTGTTTATAAAGCTGAGAGAGCAAAGTATGTAAAGATAAGGGTAAAATATCCAGAACATGAGTCTTCATCATGGAAAACTCATGACCAAGGGTTTGTTCAAGGCTTATGGGTGGCATAAAGAGTTGTTGTTCACAGTCTCTTACAATATAGGAACTGGGTACATGAAATGGGTACAGTGTGGAGTAGTCTGTACAATATATAAGAAGGCTGAGGAACTCTACAACAGGACTGGTGAATGCTGAAAGACTACATGGATTTAAAGATGGGAGAAACATGGAAAAAATCCATTGGCATACTTCTAAATACAGTCACCAAGTGTTAAAAGGTGAAGCAATATTTTAGGGATTCATAACTACATGTTCTTCAGTGCTCTTCATCCCACTGGTGACACCCATTGGAGACAGCTTCCACGTTTAGGCAGACCTTTGGTCTGACTCAGAATATCTTTCCTAGGAATTCAGATTGTATCTGTGCCATTCCGTTCAAAACAAACTGCTGCAGTTGTGGGCTGTCCATGTGTAAGGGAAAGTTTGCAACCACAGGTGGATCGTGGGCCTCTATCATACTGGTACTTTTCATATGTTGCATGCTTGGATGTTGAAATAATACTTTGCACTTCCTTAGTATTTTTATGTGAAAATCTGATGGTACAAAAGAAGTATCTTACAAGAATGGGATTTGAAAAATTCTGCTGCTATTTGAACCTATTAACTATTAAATTTGCTTGTTAATTATTTTGTTATCCTTTTCTTTGGATCAGAAGACATTCTCAAGTGTTTCTTTCTTCTTTTATTTACATTTAGTGATTGTTTTTGCTCTTGTAAGAAAAACTTTTCTCTTGTAGTTCATAAGAGGATTGGATAAAGATTGTGAGCAGCAGATGAGGGGTGCCAGTGGAAGCTGGTCCCTGAACTTTTGTGCTAGGACCCTCAGAGTCACATCTTTGGACTTGATAATTTTCCAGGGTAAAAAACATAATGTGATGCCACATGGCCATGACTCTGTTGACAAGGCCCAAGCTACTGCTGCCATAAAAGGGCTACCTGGTTTAAAGCTAGCTCAGGATTTTCTAACTAAACTCTAGGGACAGTAGCTTAGGTGTCTCTCCAAGGTCTTAATGTTTGC
Source organism: Corapipo altera (assembly GCF_003945725.1). Lineage (NCBI taxonomy): Eukaryota > Metazoa > Chordata > Aves > Passeriformes > Pipridae > Corapipo > Corapipo altera. Next base: position 14,864,619 of record NW_020884886.1, read on the forward strand.
AGAATCACAGAATCATTTAGGCTGGAAAGACCCCTGAGATCATCAAGTCCAGCCTTTAACTGATCACCAACCTTGTCAACTAGATCATAGCACTGTCATGTCCCATCATTTCTTGAACACCTCCAGGGATGGTGATTGCACCACTTCCCTTGGCAGTTCATTCCAATGACTTACAACCCTTTCCACAATGAAATTCCTCCTGATGTCCAGCCTAAACCTCTCCTGACACATCTTAAGGCTACATCCTCTAGCCCTGTCATTTGTGTATCTTTTATGCAGTTTGTATATCTCTGCATTTAGCTATTTCAGCAAGAAGAAACTTGGTCTAAATCAACCATGTATGTTAGTAGTCAGAACTGTACGTGACGACTCCAGTGCTGAGTGGAGACAGGACTGTTTAATGTAATTCTATCTGTTTTGCTCTCTTACTTTTTTCTTTGTGCACCTCGTGCTTAGATCCAGTAACCTTTCAGGAAGATTAAATGCAGAAATGATGAATGACTATGATTATAGTAATGGAAAAATAACTATTTATACACTTGTCTGAGTAACTCTGCAGGCTTAACATGAAGGCAGCAGGGTGACTTTTATTTACTAAAGAAGACAATGATGCCATAAAAATACGGCTGCAGAGACCTTTGAGGAATGAGCTGACAGATTCTTTTGTTGTACCATCTTTTTGCAGAGAGATCACCTCTCCTCTCTCGTGTTGAATCATTGCAGTATTAAAATGAGGAGAAAACTAAGCTATCTCCTATGATGCCTTCACTGCTTTCTTCACAAGCAGAATTACAGAGTTGAAGTGTGATGGGATGTTGGGGTATTGCATTTCCAGTGCTGCAGAAAGTTAGGGAGAATCCCTTTCCTAACCTAGAAAATCTGTTTCTGTTTGTGGACATTGCAGCCTAAGGATTCAAACTAAACCCAAGAGGATCATCCTGAACGTAAATGATATCATGAGATAGAGACGTGATTTTCAACATGCTTCAGGAATACAGACATCACACTGTAAGCATCTCTGTGTTTTGTCCACTGGTTAACAAAGCTTGGTTCTCTGACCTTGCCAGAATTACGGCAAGTGTCTCAGACATGTTTCTCAAGAAATGCAGAAGTGTAGCAAGAACTCCTGACTCTGCATCAGTTCCAATTTGAGAAGCAGAAGACCTTCAATGTGATTGTTTAGGAGATGGGAAAAGGAGACTAGGGGGTGAAAGGGAACTCCTTTCATTCTGTTTATAAAACTGGGAAGAATCCATCTTTTCTTACAAACTGCTATTACTCATTGAAAAAAAGAATATATTGACTCTTGCTTTCGTTCTTAAAATCTTTTCATCAGTGACAGGATATAGGACCAAAGGCGACCTCAGGAGTTTGTGTGCAACCACCTCCTTTATATTTGCAGGCAGAGTGAGTGACCTAGAGGTCAATTAAAGGAGGAGAGCAAGCTGAACATTTCTTTTCTCTATGTTCTCTGAAGTCTACTAAAAAGGAGAAATCTTTCTTCTTTGTTAGAGACAAGTCCAGCCGTGTGGAAGGGACAAGAGGTAGCAGAGGAGTTTATATCTAGTTTGTACTGTGCAAATTGAGCTTCATTTTCTCCAGACACCTTTTAAGAACTCCAATCTGCAAGACAGCAGTGAACAATATTGTTTTTACATTGCTTGCAGTAAGGAATAACTGAGATAGCAAGTACCTAGCTCAGGTTTGCCCTAATGTCTGTCTTTCTAAATACTTTTGATGATTTGCATTTGATTCTTAGTCTGTAGGCCACAGACCACTTAAGATCTGCAAGGCCACCAGGAATACACTATACCACAAGGGTAAGCGTTTCAGTGGTGCAACCTGCCTCCTGGTTACCTGGAATGCAGGGACTGACCTTGCAGCAAGCTAGTGGTGAACTAAGTCATGCCTAAGTCACACGGGGCCCTGAGTTACTTTGGCTGGACATGACAGCGCGGTATATTCTGTCAGGTGTAGTTCTAGCCATTGTGTTTGAGAAGGCAATTCAGGGATATCATTGCAACTGGATGAAATAGGAATATAACTGTTGAGGGAGGGATATCAGCTGAGGCGAAGCATGGCAGGGTAGAGAATATGGTCTGTGCAAAAACTGCACCTGGGACTGTAATGCCGTGGTCTCTTCTTGGGTAGTCCTGGTTCAGAGCATAAGTCCATCTAGTGAACAACTAGAAAATGCAAACTGAGATTAAAAAAGGGCAACTTCAATTTCAAATAGGGTTTTTAGCTCCACTTTCAAATATTTGGTTTTTATTCTAGCTTCTGAAAACATCTATTTAAAAAGTGATTCAGTACTACTTTATAAGTAACTCATCTAGAATTATGGATTTTTCTGGGGAGCAGGTATTGCTGTTTGTTTCCTCTGCCGTTACCATGTTTTGTGCCTTGACATTCATACAGCTACTCGCAATAAACTTTTGACTCTGTTTTGAAAGAACTTGGAACAGATTTTTATGTGTCATTATTTTTATTCATATCACTCTTCATTGAATAAGATTTTATCTATGGTGTTGGGAGTTGCTCGGGAGACAGCACACCACGAAGTCTTTCCTGCATTACACTTTGGTTTGAAGAATGCACTGGTTTTGATTAATCTAAATGCAATGGCAGAGCTGGCAAAGGAAGAACAGAACAAAAAATCACACGCTTTTTAAAAAATTGCTTAAACCTAACCCAGATTATTGTGTTTCAGTGAATAAAATGATTAAACTGGGATTCACTGGGTATTTGCTTGCTATGTGTCACCACTACCAGACAACTTTGATTAACAGTGGTCTTAAATACTGTATAATCACATCATTTTCTGGTTTTGTTTGCTTTTGAGTTATCCATTATAGGATAATGGATATCTTAGGAATATGTTAGCAGGAGATTTTTGAGACAGTATAGTGTGAGCAGCTAAAAAATGATACTGTGATTAACATACACATCTGTATGGTTCTGTTGTTATTGTGCCATAGGTAACTAATAGATCTGGCTCTTTTATTCATTCTGTTCTAGCTGAAAATACAGAATGAATAAACTACCAAGATATTCACTGTATTTCAGTGACAAGAGTGCCTTTTGCTAGTGTTTCACTGTAGCAAAAATGGACTCTAACAATAAAGTTAAATAGATGGTAAAGTAATCTGGAGTAGCCTCCAGAAGTTAGAAAAGACCTTCAGAGATAAAGCAGTTGGCTATAGTGTGGAGTCCATGTTCAGTGGGGATGGAAGTGATCATGTGACTTCCATAGGGCCACAGTTGGTTAGAGGATGACAGCAGACACATCTGTGTTGCTAAGTAATGCTACATAACGCTACATAATGTCTGTAAAATGAAGAAGAGGAAAGAGAGGGGAAAATCTAACTAAACAGGAGCTGAAAAATGTAAAATTACTGAGACTACTGTTCACTAGAGCACGTTCTAGCAGTGGAATAGCTACTTTCATTGTACATGTCATTCACTGGCCAGTCTATGTTCAGGGATGGACTGCCAGCAATTTTAACACAGTTCCTACCCTGGGGCTGTATTGCAGCAGCGAGTCTGTTCTGGGGTAGGAGTTTACTGTGTCAGTCAAGGACAAGGGTGCCAGCTTACCCTGAGTCATGCTGATGTGTCGAAGCCTTCACCAGCTTGATGGATAGGTGGGCCCCTGAGGATCTGCTGCCATCATCTACTGGTAAAGTAGTTTCACTTCATCTCAGTTCCCAAAGGTAAGTATCTGGTGGCCCTCAGTATAAAGATTGTCACTTATATGGTTTGGAAGGTTGGCTTCCTCTGTGCTACTTCATAGCCCTAATTTCCTTCTGAAAGCATGATTATTCAAATAATTTTTGATCCAGTTCACCCACTTTTTCACAGAAAGTTGGTAGCTTCCTCTACAGGAGACCTGACATCGTTCATAGCTGTTTTAAGCGTATTGTCCTGTCCTGCAGGTTGTGCCTATTTTTTGTTTAGCATTTTAATTTTCTAGTTGACTGCCAGCAAGATATATGAGGTGAATGAAACTCGTGTTGCTTTTATCTGGTATTTTTAACATAGCTGAAAACATAATGGTGGTCATGAGACAATCCCTTTCTTCATAGTTAAAGGATGAGAGTTTATGAAAAACTGTATGAAAAAGACTTGACACTAACATCCCAAACCCAAGGGTAAACTGGCTTCTCACCCTCTTGCACTGAAACAGTAGTGCAGTGCAAATGAGCTCAGGGGTATGTTACTCAGGGTTATGGGCAAAACTTAGTCATCTTCAGGTACACCTCCTCAGTTCTGCTTTTGAATGCTATGTTCGCTACCCTGCAGAGATTGTTTGAACTGTAACAGATAGCATTTCTCAACACCGTGGTTTAAAGTGGTTTGGGCTGGACAAGTGTCTATTTGGCACAGCACCCTCGAGCTGTATGAATTCTCAGCAGTGCTTCCAGCCAGCAAATTTTGAGTCTGTAGAAGCATTACACTGGAACCCTTGGTTCCCAAGGCATCAGCAGAAAACCAGTCTAGAGGTTCTGCCCCCGGGGGAGGGATGGAGAGGTGAAGGGTGATGTTAAGAATGAGTCCAGGGCCCAAGTGTCTCTGCTGTGAAAGCACCTTGCAAAAATTCCTCCTGTGGAGTTAGTTTCTCACCTAAACCCTGAGACCTCTAGGGGTCATACAAGTGCTGTTCTAGTTGCTGGGGGTGATTCAAGGCCATGCTTGTAGACAATTTTTAAAGATAAAAACCCAAAAGAACCCCTGCTCTTAACTCTAAATGTGCTGTTTTCTCCAAGATGCAAGAAGTGATTTAGTCTTGGTGCCCTGTTAGCTGAATTCTTCCTGATAATCTTGTATTAAGGACTAAAAAAAATGAAGAATTCTATCCTATGGGCTAGTGCAAAGACTGCTGTTCTGAAAGGCTGCTTCATTACTTCCTCAGAAGCCATGGTTTAATTTATACTGTGATCCAGGGGCTAGCAGTTTTAGGAACAGATCTGATTTGAGGTAGTCTGTTAGCCCTTGAAGTACTGCAAATTAAGGCTTCATGAGCTGTGGAGGTTGGCCCCTACACCTGGGCAGGATAGCCTAGTCTATTGCTGGAACCAAGAGAAAATGCCTGCTGGAGGCATTGGGTGCTATGGCAGGAGGAACTCGAGCCCTTGACCAGGTTGTGGAGTTAATTTTCCCCCTAGCAGCCCTCACAGTGCTGTCGTTTGTATTGGTAGCTAGAAAGGTGTCAGTAACACACACCGGTGCTTTGGCTGCTGCTGAGCAGCACTTCACTGCATCAAGGCTGTCTCTCCAACATTCCCCCTCACCAGTAGGCTGGGAATGGGCAAGATCTTGTGAAGGAACAAAGCTAGGACAGCTGATGCACTGACTAAAGGAATATTCCATAACATATGACATCTGTTCAGCTATAAAAGCTAGGAGGAAGGAGGAAGGGGAGGGTGTAGAGGGGGAATTTTTCTTCTGTAGCAACTGCCATGCATACTGAAGCCCTGCTTCTCAGGAAGTAGCTGGACACTACCTCCTGGTGGGAAGTAGAGAAGAAATCTTTTGTCTTCTTTTGCTTCTGCTCATAGCCTTTGCTTTTGCTTTATTAAACTGCCTTTATCTTGATCCATAAGGGTTTTTTTTTTTCCGTCTTATTTTCTCCCTCCATGTCCTGCTGAGGAGGGGAGTGATAGAGTGACGTAGTAAACCTGTCTGGTGTCCAGACAGGGTCAACGCACCATACCAACTTAAACTTTCACTATTGCATCAGATTACAATCCTCTGGAGGATTCCTGGAGTGTAGAGACTATGCAACTGCTCCTATGAGGAAACAGATGTAATAAGACTGTGTTGGAGGTAATTTGGTGTAGTTCAAGAGACCCACAGCACTTAAGCTGCAGCCTGGTCCTTGTCTATGCTCTAACCTTCCCCCATGACACTGTTTCCATTGTATCTCTTCCTGCTCTTTGCAGGTGGTCCTCCTGAGCCCAGCCAGGCAGGTGACTCCTTCACCTTCCCTCTCTACCCCAGGGGCACTCACACATGCATATTATGGCAGAGGGGAGGAGGCAATGCTACTGAGCAGGCAGAAGGGCAGCAGATATACTAACAGATTGTCATCAGTCTGGGTGTATTTTCTTGAATGGTCGTATGGCCAGCTTGGGAAGCAGGACTTCATCTTTGTGCAGCAGCAAAACGTCAGCCACTCTTCATTTCCGCTGTGCTGCAGCTGGGACTGTTACATTGCTGTTTTATAACTTGTATTTTCTTTAAAAAATCAACAAACAGAAAAAATAGCTGGAACAGGTAGGTAAATGTTAATCAGATCTGTATGAGTATTGGTTCAAATCTAATAAATACATGAAGACCTGCCTATAGCGAAGGACCATAGCACAATTGCTGATTTCAGAAATTCCTGTCCATAAAGGACATCTGAAAAGTTACAAGCAGTGAACTCGAAAGAAGGAATGGAGATGGATGCAGTGGGACCTAAAATTGACGGTTTTGCACATAGGTGATAGGGCTTTTTCACATACTGTAGAGAGCCAATGCAATTGTGTGGCATTACAACTAGTTTTGATGAGATGCTTTAGGATGTTAAAAATGAGGCACCGAAATATGATTATATCTCTGGGCCATGGTCTTGCTGCTGCTGGTCTTGCTTTGATTGAGGTCTACTCTTCCGGCCTGCCCAGCAGCAAGCACCCTATGGGGGTTTTTTGCAGGGTATGTGAATAACTTGCTCTAGATGGGGCTGAATACAAGACAAAACAGAGTGATACTGGGTTTTTTTCATTGCCTGCTATGTTTAGTGGGTATGCTAAGCTAGGACAGCATGTATCATTAGTGATTTCCCTATTCCTTTGACTTAACAACTGTAGCTTTTTTTTTTTTTCTTTCAAAATTAAGCATCTCTTTACAAGTTTAGAGATGGTACTTTTAAAATTAGAGCGTTGTGCTAGAATAGCTGCTTTGGTTAAGCTCTGGGTCCTTCTGAGGCTGCTAGCACCCATGAATGCTTCATGCCCTGGGAGCAAGACCACTGCTTTGGAGGTGTCCCAAAAGTATGCTGGGCTTACATACAGCTCTGCAGTTCTCATGTGTTGACCTTTCAGGTGCACCAGGTGTTATTGGTGAATAAACAAACACAAGCAATTTGTATTATAGATATAAAGATTTCTCTTAAAATGGATTAAATCTGCAGGGAAAGGAAATAGAGGGTTCATTTAATCCAGAAAGAGCTGCAGTGGGGAGGGTGTGCGGCTTTGTTAGAATTTTATTACTTTTTACCTGGTACATGAGCTTCCCCTCTTTTTACCACTCCTATGGATTATGCTGTCTCACTGTAAGTAGAATCTCTCCAAAGAGCAGTTTATCTATACCAAGTAACTCACCTAATTGCATGCTATTTAGAGAGAAGGGTTTTACTCTGGTACCGAGCTGGAAGTTCCAAGGTTTATTGCAAAACTAGGAGAAAAGTATCTTATCAAGGATCTAGACAATCACTTATAGTTTGCTTTTTTTCCTCTTAAATACTGTCCAACAACTCTGAATCCTGCATTAAATAAATGGGTTTACTTTTATGACCCTGGAATATATAACAACTGATGTTTTGCAAACCTGTTCTCCTGAGAAGATCAATGCTAATTCCTTTTGCTGCTGTTAGTGGGTGTAGCACAGCCCAGCTTATACCTTGGCTTTTTTGTTTCAACCTTGCTAAATTGAATGGCAGAAGTTTATTACATGCTTTCTATCTGGGTTAATTTTTTTGGCCTCTGAATCTACTAATTGCCGTTTGTAAACTTTCCTGGTGGTAAAGGTCATAAAGATAACTTGGCCCCTATAGCTTAACCTCTTCATACAGGTTATGAATGGCGGTGTTGAAGTCTGCTGATTAAATTAATTACTCTTCTGAGATTTCATCATAAAGAAATACTCTATTGCTTTTGTAGTTCACTTTCATCCATTTTTTCATCGCATCTCAGAGTTGGGTTAGGAACATCTAATTTTACTAGGGCACAATCCCATGGCACAAACAGCTTTGTCAAACATAAACCTGATCCTGAACTGGGTGTTGCATAGGTGCCATCCCCTGCTTCATGAAACTGGAAGGCGTACTGTTGCTAGCTACATCTCCAGGCTGATGACATTGGAGCAAAGCCCGAGAATAAATCGACAGTGTTTTGGTGCTAAAGTCACACAACCCAGCACTCAACATTCACTCTAGCCCCTGAAGACAGCTTAGTCATGGAAGTGTGTGTTTGTGAGGGTCAGATACATTTTCCAAAGCTACATCTAAGTGCAAATAGGGGATCCAGTGCCCTAAATTAATCCATTCCTCTTTGAGGGAACCAGGAGCACGTTAGTACCAGGGTGTCTTCATAGAAACCTGAGCTCTTCCTTCCATCTGGCACTCCTGGTTAGCCTTTGCTCCCTTGCACTGAAATGCATGGGGCCACCTCTGCTGCTATTCCTGACAGTCACACTGGCAGAGTCCAGCAGGGCAGGTAGAGCTGAGTTATTCTCAAATCATGCAGAATAGCCCTTTATGTGAGCTGTTGGGAACAGGTGGTGGTAAGGGAGGACGTGCAGAGGCGAACGCCCCTGTCCCTTCTGCATGCTGTCCCCTTCTGCTTATCTTTGCCAAGGCGGTCCTTACTGTGTTTTATTGCTGGGTACAGAGTAGAAGAGGTGGCATCACAGTTTTTCTGGAGGTGTTGCAGTATAGCTGGTCATGGTGACGTGCTGACACTTACTGAAGTTTAGAAAGTTCTCCAGCACAGCTGTAGAATAGAAGGCCACTATCTGCAGAGGTAATCAGCCCAGGGATGTCTCAGCTATCTCCTCTTTATGGTCTGGGGTCCCTATGGACCAGCATTGCAGCCTTGCCTTTCCTGCCAAGAGAATTTCCAAGGCAGTTGTGGCAAGGCCACTGTGGTACCTGTAAAATGTACCTTATGCATTTAAAACTAGTCACTAAGGTATACTTATGGCTATATGAATCACAAGGCAAGAGGTATCATTGCATTCATAGACTTACAGAATGGTTTGGGTTGGAAAGGACCTTAAAGATCATCTAGTTCCAATCCCCTGCCATGGGCAGAGACGAGTTTCACTAAACCAGGTTGCTCAAATCCCTATCCAACCTGGCCTTGAACACTACTAGGGATGGGTCATGGATAATTTCTCTGGGCAACCTGTTTCAGTGCCTCACCACTTGCATAGTAAAAAATTCCTTTCTATTATCTAATCTAAATCTCCCCTCTCTCAGTTCAAAGCCATTCCCTTTGTCCTACTACTATATGGCCTTTCGAAAAGTCCCTGTCCAGCTTTCTTGTAGGCCTCCTTTAGGTACTGGCAGGCTGCTATAAGGTATTCCTGGAAGCCTTCTCTTCTCCAGGTTGAATAACCCCAACTCTCTCAGTCTGTCTTCATAGGAGAGTTTCTCCAGTCTCATCACCTTTGTGGCCCTCCTCTGGACTTCTTCCAGCAGGTCTAAGTCGTTCTTATGTTGGGGGACCCAGAGCTGGATGGAAGAATCACGAAATGCTTATGAGAGTTCATGCAGAATAAGTAATGTGAATATTTTGACCTTCAAAGCATTTTGTAGGTACTTCTGTACTTGTGTACTTGCTTTAGTGACTCAGCTAGAGGTTCATCCATATTCCAGTGCTGTACCCCAGCTTAGGCAGTGGGGATGGGACCAGGGTGCTGCAGCTGCAGCCCAGGGCCTGACCACCCCCTGTTGCTCTTCTCCCTGGAAGTCCAAGCCTGTGGGGATTTTGCAGAGCACATGGAGGAGGAATGTACACTGTGACATCTGTGTCCTGCTGTTCTGGGGAAAAACTGATTTCAGCTGTTTCCAGTGCCTTTGCTGGATTACATTTTAGCACAGAACATGAATGCAATGATTAAATGTACTTTTGAAGCAGCTTTTCAGGCAGCATGGGGTGAAAGTTAAGGCAGTTTTAGGAAAAGGGTCTCCAAACAAGATCTAAAGGCAACATTCACAATCATTCTTAAAATGCTTTTGCCTTCCTTCTCTTTCCAGAACAACCAGTCCTTGTGTTTTCTCCTTTTTTTTACTTAGTCACTACATATCATTTTTCCAAAACCCAACTTCACAGCTCATCTGCTCCATCACTTCCCAACCTGTAAATCATTTGCAGCATGTCCTTGTACTTGATTTCGGACACATGAGATTCCCAACTTAAGCCAGGTTTTGTTGCCTCTTGTGCGCAGGACATACTGGATACGTGAGTGGTACTATGCCCAGTATGTCCATTACATCTGCTCCATCTCTGCCAGCTGTCAGGCTATATTCCTAACCAGTACAATGTTCAGGCATGATCTGAATAGCCTGAACATCTATGGCAACACCTGGCACTGAAGTTGCTATCTACTTGCCAATACAAATCACTTTCTGCAATATTGGTTATGTTGTAATCGTTAATTGTTCCTGTGGACAGAGAACTATTTCTCAATATGCTAATCTTGAACTGCCTTGTGCAAAGTAGCTCTTTGATCCACAACTCCTTCCTTAAAATCAATGACAGCAAATACAAACATTTTCAAAAGTGCTCAAGATGAGATTTTCAAGGACACATTGCTCTAAACTGAGTTTAGTGTCTCAAAAAACAAGACAGAATGAGGGCTAAATCTTCAGAATTGCAGAGGAGCTGCTGTTGGACAGGTCAGCTTGTCAGAATAACTACTACAGTCTCCAAAGGTGAGTGTTCCTTCCCACAATGAGACATTATTCTCCTTCTATATTTCAGGCCCAGCAATGTATAACTTAAATAGAAGCAACTGTATGACAGAAAGAAAGGGGAATGTATAAAGTACCTATGCAAAATAAAAAAGAAGAATGGCTGATTGAACTGCCTTCAGTTTCATTTGAGAGAGAGAGTACTTGTCTGTTGACAGTTACTAAATAAACAGAAAACCTGTTCACCTGCAGAAATCCCCTGAGATGGAAGAGTCTGGAGGCCAAAGGAGTGCTGGGGCACCATAGATAAACTTGCCCTGTTCTTTCTCTTCCCTGGCTACTGACTTCTTCCCTTGCTGGACACTAAATCTTGGGTTAATCCTGCATCAGAATCAGCACAGATGCCTGTAAATTCTAACACTGCATCTGCTAAAGAGAGCGAAAGATCTTCCCAGAGAATTAATGTATATCCTTTTAGGTTGCAAATGGTATAGAAACAAATTCATCACTCTGCTTCTTCTACACCATTCATCTTGGGCTACACTGAAATACCATATTCTCTCTTAGCATTCCTTGTAGTAGCAAGCAAGTTGGGTGAATTCAAACTGCTTTGCAGTGTGGACTAAGCAAGTGTAGAAACAAGAGTTTAAGGTAGTGACAGTTGTCTCTGTTCTAGCAAAAAAATGCCTGTACTATGTTGGACCAGAACAGTCATTGCATGAGGCTCCTTATAGTGGGAACGTCCAACCAAAAATCAAAATTTCACACGAGTAGTTGCTTTGGCAACAGCCTGCTAGCAAGCTGTCATCCAGCAAGCTGCCAGGGTAAGTCTTCCTACCAAGTGGGGAGGTGTTGGCAGCTCAAACCCACAAGAGCAGAAGTAATGGGCCAGGTCTGCAGTACAAGGCTGACACTACGGCTGCCCAATGCAGCACTGTGTGTGCAGGAATGTGTGTGTATCTGTCCTGTTTGGGATGCAGCTCAAGTGGATGCCTCTGAACAGCTTTTTGGCAGAAATCTTACAATGGTTTGCCCAGCTTTATCATTTGCTAGTTCCTGTATCAGTTCATCCTTGATACAGAGCCTTTTATGTCAATTCAATAAAGCTATTTCTAGCTTTCATCAGTTTGAGCCTTTTGTACCAGCTGCTAGTTGTCCAAAAGTTGCTTTCTTACTAGAAAATTGCAATTACTATATTTACCCTTCAATTTGAGATATTAGTTCATTTGGACCTGGCTTTTATTTTTGACCAATAGATCCTATAACAGTCATCAAAAGCTTTTGTTCCATCTGATCAAAGTGGAAAAATAAAATGCAGAGAATCACCTCCATTTTCCTTAGCATCCCTCTGCTTTTTGAGAAGAGCCCTATTCCTCTTCTGTTTTCTCTTCTCCGCCCTCTCAAGCCTCATCTACTATTAAATCATATCATTTGGGTTGCCATTATCTTCTTGGTATAAGCAAAGCCCTAATTACACTGCATTTCTGTATTAAAAGTACTGGGCAGCAGTGCCTTATCCAGCCCTGCCATTTCTGGAATAAAACAGCTGCTTGAATAAAGCTGCCCTTTGTTTTCCTTGTTGACCTCTTGCAGGTTTTTCCACTCTGTCTTCACTTTTTTCTTCCCCCTTCTGGTTTCATTAAAAGAGAAGCTTTCATCTTTTGTTTAGGGAGGTGTGTGTTCCCATGTGCACATGGCCATGCTGGTCCTTTTGTGCTGCTTTCATGTAAAACCCAACAAAAGTGGAAAACTTGCAGGGAACAAGACGTGAGATCTCTAAGCCCCGTCCAACCCCGCGACATTGTCCTGTCCATTACACCAGGGTTGTAATGTCAGACTGCAAGCAAAAACATTCTGGAAGTGCACATAGATACAACTTTGTCAGATAATGACCATACTTCCATCCCTTCTACTCATTTTGGGGCTTATCAATTAAGCAATTAATAAATAGCCAGGTAACAAGTAATTAAAAAAAAAAGAAAAAAGAAAAATTACTGTTCTAGTAAGACTGGAATCAACAATGGGAAAATACAGGGGGACTCTAGGAAAGCCTGTCAAGCTTAATTTATAAAAACGCTTTTAAGTTTATAATTGAACTATCAGAAGGCTGTTCTGAAATATCTTTCTGGCAGGCACGTTCTCTTTTTTTCCCCAACATAATGTGTTGTGCCAGGATGTTTTAGTAGCCTCTTCGTAAAGACTTGTCATGAAATATCATTGAGTTATGATTATTTAAGACTATTATACGGGATCGCTTATCTTATACAGTTTCACAGTGTTCCTAAGTTTTGTTAAAGTCAAATTCTGAAATGCTTCTTGGTAGGAATTTTCCGTGTTTGTGGTAAGATGAGAAGAAAATACTTCTGCACAGGTGCAGTCTGATACACCATTCAAACAAGACCCACAGAGGCGTGATGTCACAGGAAGCCTGTTTATCCTTTATTTTTCATTAATACTTTTGTCTGTTCCCTATTTAAAGGCAACACAGCCTCAGGGGATCACAACAGTCAGGTCAGCTCTCCCTGCAGCTTTCCCCATTTCCAGACATGAAAATCCATTGCTCAAGTGAACTGGAGGTAAACCTCTTAAAGATGAGGAGGTGATTGCAGTGTCTGGGAGCACTGCCATCAGTAGGATCCTGAGATCATGGCAGGAGAAAGCTGGGGAGAGCAGCAGCTGGGGCAAGGCTGATGTGTGGAAGGGCTGGCAGTGCTTGATCCTTCTCTCACTGATGGCACTTGCTGCTGGCCTGCAGCTCCTCCTAAGGATTGAGGAGATGTGTAACGCCATTGTGCAAGCAGCAGGAAAGACTAGGCAGAACAGATGAGAGAAGGATGGTGGAACAAACCCCAGGTAAACACAGCTGGCACGGAACGTGGGGCTGTTCTGAGCCCAAGAATTATCTTTTGAAAAACCCTACTCACAAGAATAAATGGGAGCAGGAGAGCTGCCAGTTAATAAAAAATGGCTCACAGAAGGAAATATTGGGGCTGAGTATCAGAAGCAACCTGATGGGAGGAGTCACAGTGCAATGTAGCATTGCCCAATTTCATATACAAGATGTTCTCTGTGCCAAAGGTGGGGCTTTCACATTGCTCTGCTGTGCCACGCTCACCTGCCCAGGGCAACACTAGGTGTGCTTCTGCCACTGTGCCCTCACCATCTCCCTGTGAACGGAGGCAAGATGAGAGGGGAGCAGAAGCCAGGCTGATCCTGCGGAGTTCCCTTGGGCTGTACAGCCTCTGCCTGTGCCAGTGCAATGGTTCCTGTGGTGACGTGGCAGACCGCATCAGGAAGCTGAGCCTGGTTAAACACAAGCCCTTGCTCCTCCCTTTCGGCCCGTCCTGGCCAGTGGGGGCTGGTGGAGCCAGACCGGGCTGGCAGCAGCGGTTCTCCCAGTAGGTGCAGGTTGCAGGTGCCTGTGGTGTGTGGCTCACCTGCCATTGCTCTGGGCTCATCAAAGCTGAGCCAGCTCCAGTTTGGAAACTTGGATGTCATACTCTCATAGCACCTGAGATGAAAAGCCCTGCTTACCCTGTACAGCTGGTGTGTTCCAAGGAATAGCAGCAGTGCCTTTACAAAGGTACTTTTCAACTTTAGCTGTTATCTTGCTTAGACCAATGTTTCTATGGATCGAGCAGACTGTAGCAAAAAGCTGTTTAAATAATCAGACTAATACTGCTCTAAAGAAGATATTGGTATGTGTTAGCATGTGGGAGTGAAGCCAAACAGAAAAAAAAAACCAGAAGAAAAAAGCCATAGTTCTCAGAAATCAGCAAGTAGGCCACCCTCAGTGCTGGAGAAGACAATCTCCAGTGCCTGGCAGTCTGACAACTGCTATCGCACCCGTCAGTCATTTGCGGGCAGTTCTCTGAGCAACCAGGAAAATCAGCGTGTCCCCTCCGGACACGCTGCAGAGTTTCTCGAATGTGTTCTGTCTCCATTAACATTTTGCCAGCCTGGGTCCTCATCTCAGCTGACAATGCTAATTACCCATTGCCTTGCCAAGGATGCCCCGTAGTCACGACCCAGCCTACAGTGTCTCAGGGGCAGGGACTGCTCTTGTGCATGATGGTCCCTGGAGGTGCTCCATAAGGAGGGACTTGCTGAGTACCCTGGCCTCTGCCCACATGCTCCTCTCCGGGATCATGTTCCCGATCCAGGGTGGAGGCAGACGTGTGCCTCTGGTTGGTCTGAACCGGCTTTCCCTATCACAGTGCAGCGAGTGTCCTGCTCACCAGGCACCCAGCTGTCATTTCAACAGCCAGTAAGATTCTGGAGATGAAGCAAAAGTTTTAAAGCTTGCTGCTTTCCGGAATGATACGGCGTTAAATAACTTTCTGTGAGGGTAATTGCTGCTGCTTTAGCTCAAAAAGCAATTGGCTTTTGGAAGGTTGTTATTCATACTCTGGTTACAAAAGCAAATAGTGGGCAATTCTCACCTGCAATGAGCTGACATGTCCCTAAGTGCCACAGGCGGGGAGAAACAATGAAGCTCACTAAGTTTTCAGGCTAAGGAAGGGTATTTGGTCACAAACAGCTGCCCTGTCCCAGCCTTCCCTATGTTAAACCACTCCGTTGCATTTTTTTTTTCTTACGGGCAAATCATTTACTGTAATTTAATGATCGCAACCACATGAAATTCACTTCCTTGTGGTAAAAAAAAAAAGGAAGAAAAAAAGAAAAAAGAAAAGTAGGATTAAATGTCTCAGTTTATCTTTCCACACAGATCACATGGCCAGAGCTGGTTGTAAAATGTTGAAAAACTAGTTTGAGGTGTAACCAGTGCCAAGTGCTGTACATTTCCGTATTCTCCCTCCCTTCCTATCGCTCACAAAGATGTCACAGAAAGACAAGGAAGTTTGTTTACTCAGGGAGTGGATTTTTTTTTATTTAAATTTAAAATACCATTTATTACTCTTAAATTTAATCCTTTTAGACCTTGGTGGTGTTCTGCTCCCAACTCCAAAAGGAGTAGACTGAGAAAAACTTATATGAAAGCCAAAATGTGTAACAGTCACTTAATCAGTGTCTCGAAACCTCACACATGCTGCAGGGGGGGGTGTCCAGGTCTCAGTCACCCTGGTGAAATTAAGAAATGCTAGGTGAGCTCAGCAGGAGATCCTCGAGCAGCACATAGGCTTTTTTGAAAATAGGAACAGAGCTCCCCGTGTTTTTGTGGTATCTGTTCACCCTTGGAGCCAGGCAGTGGGCTCAGGAAAAAGCAAGGTGGATGAACCTGGTAAAAACCTGCCTGCCAGAGATGCTGAGGAGTTGATGGTTTGAATAAGCATGTGTGAATTTGGGTCCTGAGTAAAGGTGATGGGCATAAAGGAGTTTGGGACTTGAGAGAATACAGTGCCAAACAGGAGCTGATTTTTCTTCCCAACTACAAATTAGAGCAGATTTCCATGATTTCTTTTTCCATGAGCAGTAGCTCATGTTGGCTGTGCTGGAAGCAGCTCCTGGGGTTTCACTGTTCCAGTGCTCTGCCAAGCTCTCAGCAGCTGTACAGTTGCTACTCGGGTGCCAGCATTTCGGCTGCTGACCAGGATTGTGACCCTCTGTGTCCTGCATGAAGATTGGTGAGCCAAGGGATCTGTCTGCCTGGAGTGAAGCCAAGCTTTAAGGGAATATTTAGCTTATCCATGTGGCCAGAAAGCCCTCTTGCATGGGACAGCAGCCTAAAAGTCAAAGACTCGAGAGACTCAAGATGTCCTGTGTACAGCCAGTGCATACATAATAAGTTTAATAAGTAACCCCTTGCTATTACATGCCCTATTGAGTGCCTCTAAGACACCCTGCTCCATATCCTACAGATTTGTTACAGGACTGAGAATTGCTTGTGGTAGTTATTGCTTCAAAGTTTTGGAACAAAGGACCTGCTCTAAGGGTAGGCTGTTTTGCCTCTGACCAATTTAAATGCATATTTCTCTCTGCTGCTTAGCTTGAGGTCACTCCTGTGGCTTGTGTAGGCTGTTTGCAGGGATTTATTTCAGCTTCATGAAGATATTCTGGCTTACCTGTGGCTTCCTGCTTCCCACCAGTGCATGGATTGCTGGCAGCAGCTGAGCTAAGGCTGAATTTCCGTGACATTGCAAAAACACACAAGGATGGGCTCAAAGTGCAACCTATCTAGAAAAAATTACACGAGTGTGTTTGGAAAGAGGAAAAAAAAAACCCGAACAAAAGCATATCTCACTTCAAAGTAAAAGTACAATGGTGTCAGCCAGAACATGAAAAGTGACCCAGCTTCCTTCAGTGTGGCAACCACCTGCATGCAGAACAGGAACAATCAGGATGGGCACCAGACCACAACCCAAGTTTGTGATTTTGTCTCTTCAATACCCTGGGGAAAGACAGCTGTGGGGAGTCCTGGGCAGACGGAGGTGAAGCCCTGGGGCCCAGCATGGGGCAGAACATAAACTGGTGCAGCCTATATAGATGAAGACGTCTGTCACTATGCTGGGAAGACACAACCATTTGGTACACATGGGACAAATGTGAGCACATCTGAACATTTTTCCCCTATGAAGTTTTCTAATACAGACACAGTCCTTGACTGCTCACCTCCCACATGTGTGATCTGCAGTTTTGTCTGAGTGAAAAATGTGAGACAGAGCTTCTGTCTTCTTTGATTAGGAAACAAGTGAACTCCAGTCCTGGTCTTCTGCCTGGAGAAAAAAAAAAATCTGATCTAATTCATCAGCTTGTCAGGAAATACTTCATGCGGAAATACTTCTACAGTACCAAATTTCTAAAACTTTCCATAGTCTCTTTCCTCTTTGGCAACTTGAACAATCACAATTGTATGGCACAGCCTGCCTTTGTGCCAAGAGGGAAGGACTTGGTGCCACAAAACTGCCTTTTTTTATTCCCTACCTTGCTGTTTCTCCCTGCAACACCCTTCCAACCGTTTTGGTGACAGGCAGGACTTGGCCCTAAAACTCAGTCAAGTATGATTCAGCATTTAATTGACACACTGTAGCATAAACCCTGACTTTTGCTAGCTTTTAGATGCACCGCAGAGGTATTTTCTCTTGTTATGAGGTAGGTCTGAAGTTTATTTATTTTACAGGTCAGTATGATGGTCCAGTTTTGTGGCTGATTGGCACACAGTAGGTATTCAGGACCCTTCCAGACCGGACATGTTAGGGGTGTAACACCAGCCACAGAGAAGGAGATGAGGTTCAGCATATACCTTTTTGGATGTATCAAAAATGCATTTTGCATATACTTTGAGTTCTAATGTTTATATCAATGAGATGTTCCTATTTCAGAGTGGTGCTAATGCACTTGAATTTCTGGTTAATCTGTTCATATAGCAGTTGCATCACAGTTGGTGTTAATGGGTGGTGTTTCCTGAATCAAGTCAAAGATGGTTTTTAGCAGTTTAGGACAATACCAGCCAGGGAAGTGCACGCCTGCTCTTCAAGATTGCCAAGAAAGACATTCAAAAAGGGAATGGGATCACCTTGGCAGCATTTTGAGTTGTCACAGGGCCTAAGGCCTCAGCAGAACTCTTGACATTCCCAAGGCAGCAAGGTCATCTTGAAAGAACAATTGCATTTCTCTGGTCTTGTGTTCGTTAATATCCTGAGAATGTCTTGTATATTTCAACCTTACAATGAGTTAATCATTAATGAAAATTTTACAAAACTGAAGTCAGAAATCAGCAGTCTAGGAAAATAAAGAAATTAACTTGTGAAGTGTATGTTTAAAAAAACCCGTGTAGATTAATTTTAATCTGGGGTAGCTTG
This sequence comes from Corapipo altera, assembly GCF_003945725.1. Classification (NCBI taxonomy): domain Eukaryota; kingdom Metazoa; phylum Chordata; class Aves; order Passeriformes; family Pipridae; genus Corapipo; species Corapipo altera. The sequence continues at coordinate 14,883,057 of NW_020884886.1, forward strand.
GGTAAAGGGAAAAGGAAAGAGCCAGAAACACATTTCAGTGTGGCACAGTTCTTCATCTCACTTGGAAAACACTGCCTCATGTTTGAACACCTGTAAAGGACCATGGTTTGCTGGGGATTTCTTTCTCATCCAAATGAATAATAGAATCATTCAGGTTGGAAAAGATGTCCAAGATCATTGAATCCCACTGCTAACCTAGCACTGCTGCATTCACTGATAAACCATGTCCCAGCTGGCACATCCACATGCTTTTTTAACACTTCCAGGGAATGGTGATTCCACCACTTCCCTGGGCAGCCTGTGCCAATGCTTAACCACACTTTCAGTGAAGGAATTTTTCCTAATAACCAATTTAAATCTGCCCTGGCACAACTTGAGGCCATTTCTTTTTGTCCTATTGCTTGTTACCTGGGAGAAGAGACCGACCCCCACATCGCTACAACTTCCTTTCAGGTAATTGTAAAGAGCAATAAGGTCTCCCATGAGCTTCCTTTTCTCCAGGCTAAACAACCCAGCTCCCTCAGCTGCTCTTCATAAGATTTGTGCTCCAGACCCTTCACCAGCTCTGTTGCCCTTTTCTGGACTTGGTCCAGTGCCTCATTGCCTTTCCTGTAGTGAAGGGCCCAAAACTGAGCACAGGATTTGAGGTGTGGCCTCACCAGTGCTAAGTATAGGGGGAGGATGATCACTGCCCTGGTCCTGCTGGCCACACTGTTTCTGATACAGGCATTGGCCTTTTTGACCACCTGGGTACACTAGTGGCTCATGTTCAGCTGCTGTTGACCAGCGCCCCCAGGTCCTTTTCTGCTGGTCTGCATTCCGGCCACTCTGCCCCCAGACTGTAGCACTGCCTGGGGTTGTTGTGACCCAAGTTCAGGACTCAGTATTTCACCATGTTGAACCTCGTAATGTTGACCTTGGGCCATTGATCCAACCTGTCCATATCTCTCTGCAGAGTCTTCCTACTCTTCAGCAGATCCACACTCCTCCCTAACTTGGTGTCATCTGCAAACTGACTAAGGGTGAACTCAATCCCCTCATTCAGGTCATCAGCAAAGATATTAAACAGGACTCGACCCAACACGTAGCGTTGGGGAACACCACTTGTGACCAGCTGCCAGCAGGATGTAACTCTGTTCACCACCATTCTCTGTGCTTGACCATCCAGCCAGCTTTTTACACAGTGAAGAGTACGCCCCTTCATGTCATGGGAAGCTAGTTTCTCCAGAAGAATGTTGTGGAAGACAGTGTCAAAGGCTTTACTAAAATCAAGGCAGACAACATTCACAGCCTTTCCCTCATACACTAAGTGTATGTACACTAAGGTCACCCCTGTTAGTTTCCTGGTTTCTCCTTCTGCCCTGTCTTGTACATGGATGTCAGATTTGATACCTTCCTGGCAAGTGGGACCTCTCTGGTTAGCAGGGCTTCTGGAAAATGACATAAAGTCATTTCTCTGCTGCCTCACACTGCTCTTCTCTCCAGAATTGGTATTTGCAGCAAATTTTCTTGAGGTGGACTTACACCAAGGATACAGCTAAGGATTCTGGAGAGCTGCAAATACTGCCAAGAGGCACAGTTTAGCTTTCTGTGCATTTGAAGCAAGAAGCATGTTGAGATGAAAATGATGTGCCAGTCCACAGTGCTCCTGCCCTGCAGTGAGGACATGCAACAGAGCTACAGGTGTTTGTGCACTGGGTGGATGGAAAGCACAGAGGGATGCCAGCTTCAGCTCCATCCACATCCAGGCATTGACTCTAAACTGGATGCAAAAAGAGATTTAGGCTGTTCAGAAGCTGCTGGAAGAATGGGGAGATACCCAGTATGCATGCTGGGGAGGTCACTGTCCTCTGCAGGTGGTGGGGTGGCGGAGCCAATGGGACAGTTCATCTCTCCTCCCTGCAGGAGATCATGGGGATTCCGACTGCAGTGTCCTGCTCACCTCCTGCCCCAAACGCCCTTTTCCCAGCTCAGAGAAGAGCACAGCCTTGGCAGAATGGGATGTTGCAATGAAATAACAGTCTCTGTTTTTAAAGAATGCTTTATTCACTACATCCTAGAAATGTACCGTAAATGGAGCAAGAACTAAATAAACTCAGAGGCTTCTGACAATACAGAGAACAGAGATACAATAAAATATCTAAAATATCAGCTCTTTTGAGAATAAGGCACACTGGCTTTGTTTTATATATATTTTTTTTTTCCTTAGAATAGTTTGTTCTTAACCTAGAGATGTTCACATTTCAAGTTATGAGACTTACCTCAGTAGTAGTGTACATGAAATGGTTTAGAAGAAAGTGTAAAAGACAGGCATGGGCGGGAGGCTCAGCATGATCTGGCTGCCTGCATTCCCCAGGTCCTGCCTCCATCCCTGGGTACTCCCTGCTCCTGCCCTGACTAAGGCAGCACCCAGTGGTGGCCTGGGGCACATCAGGGTTTGCCCTTATTGGCTCCTTTCTCTTCCTGCCACCTCTGTGAGCGGCAGGACTCTTGTCGTGCTGGCAGAGAGGATTACTGGGAAGGAAGCCATCACCCTTCCTCCCTCCTCTGTGAGTCAGCCATGACATGGGGCTGTAAGGAGGCCAGCAGGGGCCCAAAGTACTAGACTGCCTTTTCTTGCCCCAGGGATGTTTGTACATGGCCTAAGGACCCATGGCTGAGCCGTGGAAAGCCTTACCTGGAGGACGGGAGGATACAGCGCTGGAGTCCCCCTGGGGGCTTTTCCCTCCTGCTCTCCAGGCTTTGCCCATATCTCCTCCTCTTCCTCTACACAGGGGCAGGGCCTGGAGGCTGAGGTCTGGATGTGCTTTCAGATGGGCAGGTACAGACAACAAAAAGTATCCCGGGAAGGGGCGTGGAGGGGCAGAGTCCGACCTAATGGTTAACCTCACAGTGCTTTTGGTAATGGGTCGACAGGGTCAAGGGGAGCTCAGCTTGTCTGAGCAAGAGCACCTAAAATACAACTGCTCAATTTTGGGGCAAGCAGAAGAAGTGTATTAAAAAGGTCACTTAACTGAGCTGGATGCAGTCTGAGAGCGATTCAGTTTTCAAAATATACTCAATACGAAACCCCTTTGGTAGGTACTTATACCACAAAAAGTAAAGGAACATTTTTTACTGACTCCCTGCTATGCACCTTGTGTCACCAGAGCTGTGTTTGCAGAGCTGATGCACTTCATACAAAGGGCAAGATATTTCTTTACCATTTTACTATGTTTTACATTCACTGCACTACTAAATAAAAGCCTTTAAACAGGCCACAAAACACTGCAATAATATATTTACTTCTTAATAAAACAAACTTTTTTATAATATCGCAATAAAAGGTTTTTGTTTTGTGGTAAACCACATACTATGTAAATTTGCAACATAAAATGACTTTAAAAATGTATATTAAAAGATATTTACAAGCTCTATGTCTTAAAATCATTGGGTCTAATCACTCCCGCCTCAATGTGCATGTACAACTCCAGTTGCGGAGAATGGAAATTAAAAGTGGAAGGGAGGCTGGGAGGGGGGCTAGCCCCTGTTTCACTAATTCGAGTATTACTACCACACCTAGTACCTTTGAAATTTCTCATGGAACATGATGGAGCAATAGGTAAGTAATGCTGCATATCGTCTCAGTGAGAGCATGGCTGCTCTTGACAGCATACATTCTTAGTCACTACAACATATACTTCAAAGAATAAAATAAAGAGCATTGAAAAAGAGCCTAGGCTTTATACTGGATGAAGATCTAAGTCAAGACACCTTGCATAAAATAGCAGCTACTCATTTCTGCACATGTTCCAACTACAAGTAGCTTCAATAAATAGAAAATCCAGTTGTTAAGGAAAACTTGGAGCCTTTCCTTTGCTTAAGACAAGCCTGCAAATCACACTGTGAAGAGGTATGTGTGAGAAGGCTTTTTTTTTCGTTTTCTCTTTCTCCCAAACAGTCAGTATTAGTTACTTGTGATTTCAAATAAGAAAAAGCAGACTGTATTAATGCCAGCACAAAACTGCAGAGGTCTTGCACATTTTTCAAATTGCACTTTCCAGTATAATTTTTAAATAAGATACATGTTGTTTTTTTCTTAAAAAACAAAACAAAACAAAACACTAAGGTATGTATTCCTTAAATATTGAATATATTCTTCAAAATATATTGTTAAAACTTTCCCTAGCTGCTCAGGTGTGCTTTTTAATATATAGCTGATATATTATTAAAGGCACTACAAAATAGACATCTCTGGAGTGCAGAAATTACTAAAAAATAACCTTCATACCACAAATATATTGAAAATATAACTGCTAAAAAAAAAAAGACCCTATGCAATCCCACTACAATGCGTATAAATGCATGTCAGCGGTGGGCTGGATGCATTGAGGTCCTTTGGAAATGTATGAATATAGGCCTGTTAAATTTTAAAAATAGCCTAAAAAAGTTAGTGAAACCTTCAAGCATAGAAAATATTTCGAACACATTTTTCTATGGCATTCTTCACTTTCTGCATCAGTTTACCAAGCCCAAATATTTACTCTTTCGCAGACGGTTCTTTCTTCATAAATAGTAAAGTGTTCCTTCAGTGTGTGTTTCTCTGCCATCCTCCTCTGCTGGCAGTCTCAATACGTCTGGTAGATGTCATGGATGGGCACCTGGATGGTGGCAGCTGGGAAAGCTGGGGGGATGTAGCCAGCATATCCTCCATAGGCGGCAGCAGCAGCGGCAGCAGCAGCGTTCTTCTGTAGCGTGGCTATTGTTGCTGTTGCCGCAGCAGGTGCCGCGAATGGCACATAACTTGTCCCATAAATCCCGGCTGTGGGGATCCGCTGCACATTGGGAGCCATGGTGTACACTGGTGTGATGGGGCGACCCTGAAAGGAAAGGGTAAAGACCTCAAAAGAAGTGCTTAATTTGTTGTTACATCTTGCTTCCACACTCTGAAATGCAAACCCCCTAGAAGGGAAGCAGACAATGGGGGGATAGGCAGTGCATACCCTCTTGATTGAGAGTTATGCCATCATGGGAGGCTGTTCCCTCCCTCACAGTTTGGGTTCCCCATAGTGGGGAAAGCAGTCGCCCAATGAGCAGATGTCTAAGACAGGTCAGATGAACTGCAGGGCTGTTGGGTACCGTAACATCCTCAACAGTATCTCCTGAACAGAAGCAGGGTAAGAGACTAGTCTTCCCCCCACACATAGCAGGATGTATGGGAAGTGGGATGTATGGGAAGCAGGACTTCCATGCTGAGCTCACCTGGAAGGGAGGAGGCGTTGAGACTGCTGGTATTACAGCTGCAGCTGCGGCTGCTGCGGCAGCTGCTGCACTGGCTGGGTCCTGCTGGACAGCTATAGGGTTGATGATGTGTTCAACAGTGTGGATTTTACCGTCTTCCATCATCTTGGCTGGTGGTGCAGCCTGAAACATGGAGTACTGGGCACCAATGGCAGGGATGGCCACTAGGAGAGACCAGACATATCAGATGCATTGGGAAAGAGTTTCCATGACCTCATCTCAAAGAGCTCTCCCTCCCAGATGTGCAAACTCTCCAGCAGTGATCGTGTGCTGCTCTTACAAGGGCAGCTAGCCTCATGTGCATGCAGGAGATCTGGGGCACCTCTGTCCTACCCATGGGTGGGAGCACCATGGCTGATGCATAGTAATGGACTTGCTGCTAATTGCTTGTCTGGAGTTTTTCCCCATGATCCTGGCATGGATGTTTTAGGGCCAGAGTCCTGCTGGGCACTGGAAGCTGTGACTTGGATTTACACAGCCCCTTCTGACAACCTCTTGTCCTCCCCTCGACCAAGACTGTGGCCTGAGCACAAGGATGGATAGGAGTGTGTAGTATCCCAGTGGGGTCCCCACTCCAGCTGTTGAGATCAATAGGAAGAGCAGCTTCAGGACAGAAAAATGTGGTTTGTACTCCAGAAGTTACAGGCAGCAACTGGTCTGGTTTACATACCCTCTTTTGGCCAACTCTGTGAAATATCAGGTGATTTACTATTATGCATTTCCCAGGACTAGCTTGGCTAAATATGTTTTATCCCATCTGTCTGCTACAAAATCAATCTATTTAATGAAAAAAAAAAAAAGAAATTGCTCTTTGGAAGTCTCCATCATGCCAAAATTGAACAACATGAAATAAATTGAGCCACAGTCTTTCAGACAAAGGGAAAACACTCTGGTCAGAATGATAGTGTTCAGAGATGGTGAGTTTGTATATGGTTCAAAACAGAGCTTCATGGCATTGTTTAGGGAAGAAAGGTGCTTTGCCAAGCATTTCCAATAATCACAATAATTGCACATGACCCAGCAACATATGCTTGTAGTTCAGAAAGCCAGCTATATCATGGGCTGCATCAAAAGCAGCATGGCCAGCAGTTCAAGGGAGGTGATTCTGCCCTTTTACTCAGCTCTGGTAACTGTCCATGTGGAGTACTGCGTCCAGCTCTGGGAATGTGAACCTGTTGGAGAACATTCCAGAGAATGTTCAGAGGGCTGGAGCACCTCTGCTGTGAAGTCAGATTGAGACAGTTGGGGTTGTTCAGCCTGGAGAAAAGAAGACTCCGGGAAGTCCTTATTGTAGTCTTTCAGTACTTAAAGGGGGCTTACATGAAAGACGTTTTAGTAAGGCCTGTAGTGATAGGACAAGGGGTGACAGCTCTAAACTGCAAGAGAGTAGATTTAGATTGGATGTAAGGAAGGCATACTCTATGATGAGTCTCTGGAACAGGTTGTCCAGAGAAGTTGTGGATGCCCAGTTATTGGAAGTGTTCAAGTTCAGGTTGGATGAGCCTTGGAGCAACCTGAACTAGTGAAATACATCCCTGCCCATGGCAGGGACATTGGGTTAGTGGTCCAAAGCTCTTCACTGGCACTTCACGCAGCATTCAGCTTGCAAGCCTTTTAACAAAGAAAACAAAGTAATCAATAAATAATAGGTGATGGACTAAGAGGTGATGTTGGCACCTATGGGAGGTGCAGCCAGTAAGTCAGAAATGAAGCCAAATATGCACATAGGTTTCTTTCAGTGCAATGAAACTTTGCAATGAGGAAGTGTGCAATTCTGTTTGCTGGAAGGACGTGCCCGAAAGCAGTACTCTTGTTTTGATCCTGGAGACTGCAACCAGATATCTTTCCAGCAGAGATGTTTCCTCCACGAGTGGAATACTATTATTTCCTCAAGCAGAGACCCCCACTCATGAGATTTTCCAGTTCTCCTTTTACACCGAGTCCACCTGCTCAGCTCAAACCAGTTTTATTTCTGGTTTAAATATCCTGGATAATTTCTCACCAGGCAAAGGCAAAGAGTTCACATGCTCCATTCTGCAGTAACCTCTGGCAGAAAAGCAGGAACAGTCAGCTAGGGTATTGGGGTGACCTCTCAGGAATTTTCTAACCATTTGCAAAGAAATGAGCTTTAAGATTGTTCTAGACAGTAGGTAGGAAACTTTGCAGAGTTGGTACATCTTTACTCCTCTGTTCTGGTAATGTGCTTTCAGAGTCATACCCTCTTCATAAGAGAGGTAAGTCTTGCATGTGGTACCTCTCACTGGATCAGCTGATCTGGTTGGAGAAAACAGAACTGGTACTTCTGTGTTCAAAGGCTGTGCTGGAACTATACGAGCAGGGAAGATCTGATAAAAAAAATCTGAATCTCAACATGCTTTAAGTGTAGAAACATTTAGACTTGAGGTTCAAGCTTTTGTTTGGCAGTCAAATGGAATACAGACACTGCTAATAGGCATTAATTTCAAAGATCACCTTTCAAGCATCCTTTAGTAATACCTGGAATTCCTGAAGTATCTCTGCAAACAGACAAAGCGGTAATATTTTCTGATTTTGAGTGGGTAGTTTTCTCATGAAATCTGATCTCTCTTTGGAAATAGCTCCAATCTTAACAGCCTTCCTTTGTCTCTAGACTTCTCACATTGACTCACCCAACTGTTATGAAGAAATCTTCACAGCCTTGGACTTGATGATCTCAGAGGTCTTTTCCAACCTGGTTGATTCTATGATTCTATGATTCATTAGATGCAAGCTGTAGTTTTCACTGACAGTATGGAGCATGTTTTGGGAAACTACTGTAGCTCTATTATTAAACACTGCTTAGACCCTGCAGTTACAGTTTACATGGAAAGGAATGAGGAGAAGACATGAGGACTTCTGCAAGGCGGTTTGTCCCCATCACCTGCAAGGACCTTCTTTCCAGGCTAATTTTCCAAATAAAAATCTTTCCAAACAGGATCCTGAGTACTTGCAGATCTCCAGTCTTCTTCACGTGGGAATGGCAAGGGCTGGATAGTCAGCTGAGAAAGTGGCAGAAGGGGCCAACTCCTGCCCCAGCCCTTGGGCTGGCTTGCCACAGCCCAGAAGAGATGAAGACTCTCCTGTATGTACTGTATTGCTGCAAGCTGGACCCTGAGGGGTCCTTGCATTGCTCCTTCTCCATGCTGTTGATGGTGATGGAGGAGCTTGCCTCAGTCAGGGACTTTCCTGCAATGGGAAAGCCCCAGGTCCTCTTCTCAGCCTCATAGCACTGGAGAAAAACAAATTTAAAGGGGAGAGTTCTGGCCTGGGTGGAAATTTAGGATAGGAATCTCCCAGGGTGAAATTAGCATTGAAGACATTGAAAGAGAGGAAGATTGCTCTTAGAAACCATGCTCTAGTGTACATGACTAGATGGAGAGGAAAGTCTGCTTCCTCCTGAGGAAGTGGAAATGGGGACGGGAGGGGTGGGCATTGCTTCAGCCCTTCTTTTCTTTGGCCTCAAGAGTTCCCAGATGATCCTGTCCCCTGTCCTGCCATGTGCCGCTTGTTTGAAGAAAGCCTGGCTAGAGCCAGGAGGTATCTAGCACAGGGGAGCACTGGGGCTGTCCTCACCGCTGCAGTCGTGGGTTGGCCCTGGAGGAGCCCTTGCATGCCTGACAGAGAGCTTGGAGTGGAGACTTGCCCGCCACCCCTACTTTCCTCCCCTCCTTGCACATACTAACCTGCACCAGGCTTAATGGCCACCGGATTGACGGCTGGTAACTCCAAGTTGGGAACCAGTTCATATCCTTTCTCTTGCTGTTTTCCTTTGCCTTCATGGTACCTGCTGTAGATTCCACGGCCGGCAGAGTATCCTCCCAGGTAGGAACCCCTAGGGCCAGGGGCTCTGTTGCCAGCTGCACCTCGCCCTCTGCCTCGTATGCTGCCTGCTTATGATAACAACATAGAAGAGGATGGTGAATAACAGAGAGCAACAGCCCCATGGGGAGCATGATTGACCCCAGGTTGAGATCCAGAGGCACGTGCTTAGAGATGTGGCTGTTGAAGTCAGTATGATCTGAGTCCTAGTGAACCTGCTTAGGAAAACAGCAGTGCCTTAGAAGCAGCCAGCAAGCCTATACTTGTTTTGCTTTTGATGTTTCTGAGCATTTATACTGGTGCTCATTTATACTGTGCAACTCTTGTGGCAAGTGTTAAGGGTTCAATGCACTCAGCAGAGAGGATCCTCAAAGTGATTTCTGTGCATTAGGAACAGCTTCTGCTTTCAGCTGTCTTCCAGAGGAGACCCAATCTTTCAACTGGCCACAACGGGACCCTGTGGAGATGGTACCTGGACCCTCTACCTGGCCTTTGACCAACTTTGTCCCACCACTGCATATATTTTTACTAGTGTTGTTTGTTTTCTCTCTATTTTATTAGAAATGTGAACATAGCCCATCTCCAAAAATACTGCTTTTATTTATCTTGTTAACTCTACAAGTGTTACGACAGTACTTTGAACACTGCAGTATTAATGCACTCAGTGATGTTCTAATTGAATATTTAGGCTATCAGTCAACTCCTTCATAGTCCATGGCACGTACAAATCTGGAAATTGAGGAGAAGCTGAAATTCTTGATAGACTAAGGTTAAAAATACTTGGTTTATATAAGTACTTAAGAATATATTCATGCTAAACTGCCTGTTATATGGAAATACACATCAAATTTCAGGAAACTCTAACTCCTGGAATTATAATTATAATTGTGTAATTATAATTGTAGCACCAGGGGTGCTGATAGGGTTCTTTATGAATAACAGATTTTTTGATTAATTTTTAATGACTGTAACTGATAACTAATGAAAATATACACAATAAAATAATTATTTTGCACTCACGTGACTCCTTTTGCTTGTAGTTCTTAAATTACTTTATAAAGGACACAGCACGGCTGTCATTTTAATGCAGTGGGTAAACGATATCTAGAGAGCTCCCAGCTAAGGCTTTCCCTGACATCTCTCCCTTTGGATGACCAGGTCATCATACCCACACTTCCAGAGCACTCTGTCATGATTGCTAAAACCTAAGATCCAGCTTCCTTCTTTGGAAGGAGACATCAGAAGCTGGAATCCTTAGACCTACTCAGAGTTAGTACAGCACTCATAGCACCCAGATCTCTCTCTTCCCCATCCCATACTTGGTCCATTATCTCATTCTTAACCATATTTTTGATGCCTCCCTTCTACTAGCCTGTACGTTACCAATTATTTATAGATAACTACAATTTGTATAGTCACAAATTACAGTGAGACCAAACAGAAATATGGCAAAACATACCTATAAAAGAGTATTTAAGAAAAAATTGCATAGCACCATCTGTCCTTTGGCTCAGGCAGACCTTGGGTTGCATCAGCCTGAGATCAAACCTGCCCATCATATCCCCTAATTGTGCTTACTAACCTTTCACAAAGTAATCTCTGTTGGGCCCAATCAAGGCATTGTATGGATATCCGTAATATGCTAGTGTGTATGGATCACAAGAGTAAACATAATTAGGTTGCTGAGTTACTTCGGACGTTGCTGCAGCCCCTCCTTTTGCTGCTTTCTGGTAGCGAGTGTATTGCTCCTTGTCTACCGGCTTGGCCAAGGTAACCTCCAGGCATGAGCCTTCCAGTTCAATACCGTTAAGGTTGTTCATGGCATGAATGGCATCTTCCCTGGTTGTGAAGTGCACAAAGGCGTAATCACGTATTTTTTTCACTCTCTCTACACAGCCAGGGTTAAACTGACCAAAGACCTTTTTAATGGTGTCCTCTGTGGTCTCAATCATTAAATTCCTTACATAGAGAATTTTAACAGTCTCCATGACATCTTCATCCACATCTATCTCTGGTTCTGCCCAGTCAACAGCAATCTGATGTCCCCATAGCTGGATCCTTCCCGGCATGAGTTTCCTCCTGGCCATTGCTGCTGCTCGATGGCTCTCATACTCCACAAAGGCAAAACCTCTGTTTTTCATCTTGTCTGCGGCGCTGGCGTACACAATGACATCCAGCACACCTTCTGTCACCTTGGCGATCTCTTCCAGGATCTCCTCTCTCTTCTTCATCTTGGGAATGCCTCCAATGAAGAGCCGGCAGTTATCCACGCTGCAGCACACACCCAGCAGCCTGCCAGGGCGGATTTCATAGTTATTCAGCTCCCTGACTGCACGCTTTGCCTCGTGCTTCTGTGTGTACATCACGAAGGCGTACCCACGGTTCTTCCCATCAAAGTCCATCATCAAGCGCATTTCGTAGATGCGGCCAACAGACTCAAACACAGGGACCAGCTCATCTTCATAGACATCACGGGGGATTTTGCCCACGAAGACTTCACAGCCGCGAGGAGGGTGCAGGCCGTCCCAGCCTGGAGGAGGGCCACCGTACTTGCGTTGCCCATTCTCCTGGATCATGCTATATCCAGTGCGGGCCATGAGAGCCAGCAGAGCTGCCTCATTGGGCGCACCAGCAACGCCTTCAGGGACTTTTGTGGTAGACACATTGGTGGAATCATTGCTCATCCTTGCAGTGGAGTCCTCAGCGGTCATGGTGTCAAACTCATTCACAGCCTGATAAAACCTGGGCAAAGAAAGAAGGACACTTGTTAAAATCTGTTAGCTACCACCAGAATTCCACCTCTCTGTTTTGTTTTCCTATAGTTCTACAAGTTTGTTTTTCAAACTGTGACTAAGGTTGCAGAAAAGAAGAGGAACTAGCCACAGCAGCCTGAGGAGTGATACTGCAGAAGGAGTGTATCCTGGACATAGGCACAGCCCCTCTTTGAGGAAGGTGGTTGAGGATCACCTGCCTGTACCTCCCTGGCATCAAGAGCTGCTGCCACAGGATGCCAAAGTCATTCCTCAGTTAATATGCCAGGTGGCATATTCCATGGTGAAAGATGGCAAATGCATGAGAAGCATGTTCCCATAGGATAACAGCTCCTCTAGACCTTCGCAGTAACTGTTGAGTACAGTTGAGTACATTTCACACATTACATTACATATTAGCCTCAGGGGAGGACAATTCTTGTTGTCTTGTGCAAAGGGTGATCTGATAAGCTTCTGACTTGCCTGCTGCTTGTGTTACAATGTCTGACATGTTTGTCTTCCATTATTACAATAGGACTTCACAAAAGCTGAAGAGAATCACTCCCTTAAGACAGGCAACAGAGACCTGCAAGCTAAGCCAGCAAGAGGAAGGCAAATCTCAGAAACCTGATTCTGAGCATTTTAACACAGGCAAAGAGCAAGAAATGCAGATATACAGGGGGAGATGATCTTGCTATTGACTTTAGCTGCAAGGCAGTGGGCTTCCTCTCTGAGCACAACTAAATAACACACTCTGGAACTCTGAGAGTTGTTAATTCATTGACGTTTAAAACTGGAAAAATCCACCAGACTATTTAATATGAGTGATTGTATATGACATGGACCATTACATTTTATTGTTATTTGCACACTGAGTCTTATAATATTTATCTGAGTAAATCATATCTTCCAAAGGGACCTTGGCTTTAAGGAATCAAAGAGTTGTAGATTCCTCTCCTCCTTATACGGCATGTTTGCTAATCTCGTCATCAGACAAGCAAGTATGCTGTATTTCTCATGGGAATTTGTCTGGCTTTGCTTCCAGATAGGATTACTTGTTAAGCCTTTCTCTGATAGACTAAAGAGTCTTCCAAGACTTCAGCTTTTGTCTTATAGTGATATTTAAGTTGTGCAATCAAGCCACAACTCTATGTTTTTAATAAAACTTGCAGACTGAACTCTTCACCATTAGTCTTTTTTCACCTAAAATTGCTTGTGGGTCTTTGGGCAATTCTCTAGGGTTTCAGCTTTTTTTACTTTTCCTATATACAGGGATGAAGAACATTGCTACTTCTTCTTCCCACATTTCGGTATTGCCAAGGCTTGTTTCTTCACACCTACTAACAAACCACATGGAGTTGTTTTTTTTTTCCCCTTCAATTTTAGCCTCAAATCCTTTATAGAAGCACCACTTGCTGGTGTTATGTCCCATGTAGCAGGCATGTCCTGTGTTTATTACTCTTAAATGCCACAGCCTTGCATTCAGCTCTATCCCTTTTGAGTAGATCCCACATACTGAGTGCTACATGATTGGCTCCTCCTAATTGTTTTTTACAACTCTATCAGCCTTTGCTTCATCCACTGATTTATTTGTCATATTTTACCTTCATGACAGATTTGTGGATGGAACGGTCAAAATACACTGATCCTTGTAGGAAACTGCAAACCACCATAATAAATGCTCCTAATCTGGGTTTGGTAGGTTTATTTTCCAAAAAAAAGGACAAAGCTTTGACCAGATTTATTTATTCTATGTAGTTCTGTTATTCAGTGGGACACAGGTTTCTCTCTGTCCCACAGGGACTCAGATATATATACCCTTCATTAGAATGATTTGGCCATTGCATTGGTTACCATGCAGGCAGGTCCTTCACTAGTACAGCAATCCCAAGTCCACAGAAATATGGCACAAGATTTAGGCACCTAGGTCTGATTTGTATGGTCAAAAAAATCCATTTAAATCCTAGTCAGCTCAGTACCTCAGATTTTTTTTCAGTAAAGCTCTTGAGCTGCCCAGAATTGTGCTGGTCTGTACCCAGAGATGCCTCTGCACCAGCCAGGGCAAGCACCACTGTGTTTAGTTTAGGTCCTAGATGCATTTGGGATTGGGAAACCAGACCTCTGAACCATGGTCTGTGGTAGGACCTTATTCTTCATGTGTTTTTGGACCATGAGTGTTACACACTGATGCTTCTCAGCCATTTTAATTTAAAAATATGGAGAGCAGAGGGAAAGATAAAGAAGATGGAGGGCAGTAATACTGATGCTGATACTCAGCAATACTTTAGAAAACATAATTCCTTTGAAGTAAGGTCTTTCATGGAATTGCCTCAGTTTTGATAGCTTCTTGCTTTAAAATGTTGTTGATTAACATGTTTCTCTCAGATTCAAATGTTCCCTTGTAACAGTCAGACATTTCAGTTTTATTCCTGGGAATTATTTGCCATAATTAAGAAAATTAAGGCAGAATAAAACAGTTTCATTTGCCATTTGACAATTTGTTACTAAAAAATGTAATTTCACATTTCCCAGAATGAAAGCAAAGCTTGTTATACAAACACTTTATGGGGAAATAATCATTACCTTTACACGGGCCACCTGTTGGCAAGTGAAGTACTTATCACCCCAACTTTGTCTAAGTTTAGAAATGAGTAATTGCCATCAGTTTTGGGTCAACTTACGAAATAAAAGTTTCTGTATTCTGTTGTCTGCAGGGCTTGGTTGCTGAGGCAGAAGCCTAGAAAGCTACAGGTGAGCAGTGGGATTGCGGAGTGAGGAGAGATCAAGCAAAGCCTCTCCTGACCACCAGAAACCAGCTGGTAATTCAGTGACCATGCAGGAACTGGCATGTTCTCCAGCACTTTGCATCGCACCAGCAGGATGATTTCTAGTACTGGAAGCTGTTCTCGAAGCTGCTCCTAAGTGCTGATGGCCACCTTTGCTGCAGACACTATCATACACTGTTTGTGATAGTGCATAACTAAAAATTCCTAGTGAACCTAAAATGCATTTATTCCTATCTAATTTACTAGGAATCAAGATTTATGACCAAATGTGGTTTGGATTTTTTTTCCTGTGCAGCTCCATAGAGCTGGGTTTTATGAGTAAGTACTGCCTAAGAAAGTCAGCCCATGTAGCCCCAATTGATTTAACTAAATACACACAACAACTTATTCATTGCCACATGTCACAATCAACACCTTCACAGAGTTCAGATTTCATATACCCTGAGATTAGCTCAGTTGGTTAAAACTTGGTGCTAATAATGCCAAGGTCAGTGGTATTAATGCTAATAATGCCAATGGGTACAGGTCATTGACTTAAGAGTTGGACTCGATGACCCTTGTGGGTCCCTTCCAACTCAGAATATTCTGTGATTCTACCTTGATGAGAAAAAGAACACAAGCTTGTCTGGTCTGAGAGTTCTCCTCTCCTGTTATTACTGCCTTATAAAATGGGCTACCAATACAACCTAACTTTTTCATGTTGAAAAGCAATCCCTCTCAAGAAAATGGTTTCCAAAAATACCATTTTCTGAAGTGTTCAACCCTACTTGTGCACTTTTTTTAGTCCACGGTAAACTGGTTGTGAAAACTTGCTATCATATTTTGTGGGTGTACACAAGACATGAGCTAATACTATGGGTCTAGTGGCCTCAGTAAAGCCAAACTGATTTCAGTACATCCACTATGTGCGATGAATGCTAATAGAGGCAAAAATTTAAGCTACATTAAAAGGTAGTGTCTTACTTGATTTTTAGTCTCTGAGAAAGAAGGTATACCTGATCTTGATGACATAGATTCATAAAAGAGAGACAGACAAAAATACTGCTAATGAGAAAGGTTGTGTTTTAGAGACAACTAACTAGACAATGACTCATTATCAGGACCTGAATTAAGACTGTCTTCTTTTCTTCTCAGAAACAGGTAAATCCTGCTTGATTGTTCAACACCGTGTTAGATGGATGTTAACAACTGCCAGCCTACCAGGAGCCAGGCTTACGAGCCCCTTGGTTCAGCATCTCTGCTCTGAGGACTCTTCCTTGCACAGGTGAACTATTATAGTGGTTTCACTGAAACCATTCAAATTTCATTTTCCCTTACTTACAAAACTCCTTCCCTGTTGCCAGTAGGACAGGTGTAAATAGTTCTTGCCCTAAACATTAATTACCTTCTTTTTAATCTATATTTTTCACATTACAGCTCAGAATATTAAATGGGAAACTTATCGTGTTGGCAGTGACTGACCTAAAGCATACCATGAGCAGGTTGATTAACTGAGGCAGATCTTTTATTAAACAGAAATACCACACCTTGATTAACAACAACAAAGGGCCCAATACTGATGTCCCTTTTGCCAGGGCAAAGGCAGCTTGGGGCCCCAGTGAGAAAGCAATGCCCTAACTCCATATATCAAATAATCCTTGGGCTAGTCCAGATCTGGGCAGCGCCCTGTGAAGTTAGGCAGCCACGTGCTCCTCTGTTGATCCCGGTGTGGTCAGATAGGCTTTTACAAACACAGGGACACAGCAGTGTCCTTGGGGCAGTAACTGTGTGTCCACTTCACTCACGTGCTCCTATAAAATGAGGCTCTTTATGTTTGGACTTAATTCATCCCTCCAGTTTTGTACTGCATAGTACATCATGTGTCCTTTTGTGGGTGACACAACCTTCAGCCTGGGGATGGGTGCCAGCACCATGGGAGGCAGCAGGAGAGACCAGGGAGACCTATGTTTCTGTGATAACTGTCAGGGGGAGGGGATGGGGGTTCCCATCCCCCACTTGCAGACCATGTACTGAACAAACTCTGGCTGAGCTGACAGGGTGTGTCTTCATGGACAGTGCACAGCCATCAGCCTCTTTCAAGAAACTGCCACAGTTTTGCATTTTAAACCACAGCTGCTGCAGAGGGAAGGTTGGTTGCCGAAATTTTAAATACACTTTGTTGGCAGAGGGAAATAACAGCTACTGGTTTAGATGTGACCTTCCAAGTTTTTTAGTTGAAATAATAAGGGAAAATGTTAATCCTGCTGCTGCCTATCGTCAGCAGCTCTGAAAGCATGGCTGTCATTAAAGTTCTTTATTTTCAAAATCTAACTCTATTCTCATGACAACTTTATATACATAAAATATATACAAAACCAACAACAGCTTACTAAGAACAACTGTGTAACTTTATCACAAACATCAGATATCCACAGAAATGCTCCTGCTGAAAACCCAGTTTGCTTGTTCAGAGATTATTGGCTGCACAGAATAACTCAGGGGCCTTGTCAATTCTAACTACAGTAGTGACTTGAGCATTGCATCAAGTGTAATGTGCCAGTCACCTTCCTATTTAAAGATAACTAAAATATCATTATACAACAGTTTTCTTTTTCTTGGCAAGACTGTCACTCTGTTCCTGCTTATTATTCGCATAAATGAGCTGAACAAAGCAGAAATCTTTGAGATTGTTGCCGAAGCTGAGCCATGGCATGCCCAACTGCAGAACCCAGGGCCAGCCCAGCGATCCTGCAGCTGCAGGCATGGCAGGAGCTGATGAGCAAGGTGCTCCTTCCTAAACTAAAGGTGAAATAGGATGTCTCACTTCTTTTACAAATGGGCCTAACATGGCCACTGGTCCTGCAAGCACTCATTGCCATCCCATGTGCTTTTCAGCAGAACACTTTGCCCTGTGTTTGCAATTAGTTTAGGAGACATCCTGCTGGAGGCAGCATCCTTGGCTCCTCTCCACGCACAGTGCAGAGGCCAAGCAGGCAACAGGTGCAGTTAAAAAAGGGTCTGATCTTTGGTGCAATATCCATGCAGAGACTTTGCCTGATTCCAAATTAATTTATATTTCAAGTGTAAAAGGCTAGTCCACAGAGTGGTTTTCAATAGGAATTGGACCACATCTCGTTTTCCCACCTGCTACTTCTAATGAAATACCAGTGTCTGAAGCTGAATCTTGCGGAAGGTCAGTGCAAGAGAGCGCAGCATTTCAGCACAGCTTTTTAGTCAAGGACATTTTCTGAAGGTCTTTCATACAGGAAAGGGAAGGTTACTTGGGATGGATAATGTCTTCACACTTTTACAAAAAGCAGTACCTGAGGCCAACAGCCCATGACAATGTCTGCAGTGTGTCAGACATATTGCTTTGCCTGCAGCTGAACTGGGTGAAGAAGTTGCCCCAGGCTAGACTAAACACTTTGAAAAGGTGGATTTTCTTAATCTGGATCATTTTGGCAAAACTCTGTGGAGTAAGTGGTGGACTGCATCAGCAGACCTGAAGGGGCAGGAACATTGGCTGGCAAGAGACTTGATGAGTAGCTTGCAATGAGCAGCTCGGAAGAGAGTAATCTCAAAGATCAAATCAGCACTAGTTGTTGACAATGACATGTCTGTCTGCTGTGCAAGTCATCCTGCTGCTAGCACCTCTAAAGCACTGCTTACTCTCAACATCATCCATGTGCCTGAATTAGGTCATCAAATTTGTCCCTCTCCAGCCAGGGTCACCTGGAAGGAATCTTTTGGCTCAGGTGCTGCATGGAACACAATGAGATGTGTATGCAGCAGCATTTGCTGCACTGAATCATTTCCCGTATATGTTCAGGAGAACATGTACAGCAGGAGCTGTACACTGCCCACTAGAAGTACTATACTTAAATATGTAGAGAGCAGAAGTGTAAAATACCTGAGGGATAGGATAAGACCAGCCCACTAAATCCTCAGACTAGCTGCTGAAATTAGGACAAGAGGAAACAGTCTTAAGTTGTGCCAGGGAAGGAAAAATTTCTTCATTGAAAGGGCTGTCAAGCACTGGAACAGACTGCCCAGGGAAGTGGTTGAGTCACAGTCTCTGTAGGTATTTAAAAGACATGTAGATGTGGCATTTAGGGACATGGTTTAGTGCTGGACTTGGCATTGTTAATGGTTGGACTCAATAATTTTAGAGGTCTTTTTCAACCTAAAAATTCTATGATTTTCTGAAATTCCCACTTCTGCTAATGGTGACACTTGGCATCTTAACCTAGGGCCTATCATCAAGGTTCTGACTACTGATTTAATTGCAAGAGCTCATATTTCATGCTTAAATTTCAATCTTATTTTAGTCAGTTAGTCGAGTTGCCCTTATAAGGGGCAAGTTAATGTTCTGGGCCTGAAATGCAGTTTTCAGGGTGGATCTACTGCAGAGAGGGTCTGTGCACAGTTTTCAGTTGCTTAAATTTGTCCTAAGTGGCTTAAGCATGTTAAAAATGGTTGGTTTAAAACTCACCAAAACCTATTGATTTTGTCTTTTTATAGTATTAGATTCAAAGAAAGAAACAGAAAATGAAGTGTGATATTTTCAACAGTACTCAGCAAATAGTACTCAGTAGATAGCGCTACTCCTCTGACATCAGTTACAGGACTCTAATGGCTGCTATAATATTATATTTAAGACAGTGACGAGCACTACTGAAAATCCTGCTTTAAAAGTCTTGAAGGGATGGGTTATGTTCTCCATGAACCAATCAAAAGCAATGTATTTGGCTTAAAAAACTAACAAAATTACTAGAAATCTCTACTTTTGCTTCTTGCTACTTTTAAGAGGAAAACGCCTGAAATTATTCTGTAAATTAACATCCTGGAATTTCCCAGGTTAAAGTTTGAATGTTAATCAGATAATTTAACAAGGAATTTATACATTCAATGATTGGCTACAACTTCAAACCAGGATTTTAAGGTTAAACTTCTTATTTTCATCACTGTCATTAAGAATAATAACGATCACAGATCTAGTTCTCTTAGCCATATTATACCAGTTCCCTTAGCCTAGTAATCTTACCTCACAGCAATTTTATGTGCAATTTAAAAAATGGAGCTAAAATTATCCCATACAAAATAAAGTCACCTTGTATTGTGCAAACTTCCTGCCTATTCTGTTATCACCCCTCTCTTCATCCTTCTATGGCATCTTTAATCTGGTGTGTGATTCACTTTGCATTATCTGTAAGCACTGTCAAAGCCCAGCAGTGAACATTCCCAGTGTGAAGGTCCCTCAATGACCCAACCTCCTGGCTTCAGAACTGCAAAAATAGTATTCAATGAGGTATCAGAGCCACAAGGATCATTGAGTCCAGCTCCTGACCCTGCACAGGACCATTTCCAAGAGTCACACCATGTGCCTGACAACACCGTCAGGCTTCACGCTGTGACAACTTCCCTGGGCAGCCTCTTCCAGCACCCAACCACTCTCTGAGTGAAGAGCCTTTTTCTAATATTCAGCCTAAACCTCCCCTGACACAACTTCAGGCCATTCCCTCAGGTCCTGTCACAGATCACCATGGAGATCAGTTGCCTGCCCTTCCTCTTCCCCTCACGAGGAAGTTGTAACTGCAATGAGGTCTCCCCTCAGTCTCCTCCAGACTGAGCAGACCAAGTGACCTCCACTGCTCCTCATACGGTTTCCCCTCAAGGCCCTTCACCATCATTGTTACCCTCCTTTGGACACTCTCAAGAGCTTAATATCTTTCTTTTTCTCTGGTGCCCAAAATATTTAAGGTGAGGCCACACCAGTGCAGAACAGGGAGGGACAGGCACCTCCCTCAACTGGCTGCAATGCTTTGCCTGATGCCTTCCAGGACACAGTTGGCCCTCCTGGCTGCCAGGGCACTGCTGACTCATATTCAACTTGCCATCAACCAGGACCCCCAGATCCCTTTCCACAGCACTGCTTTCCAGCACCTCATTCCCCAGTCTGTATGTACATCCAGGGTTGCCCCATCCCAGGTGCAGAATCTGGCACTTTCCATCATTGACCTTCCTCTGGCTGGTAATTGCCCAGCCTTCTAATTTGTTGAGGTCTCTCTGCAGGGCCTCCCTGCCTTCGAGGGAGTCAACAGCTCCTCCCAGTTTTGTGTCATCTGCAGACTTGCTCAGTATCCCTTCCAGTCCTGTGTCCAAGTCATTTACGAAGATGTTGAAGAGCACAGGGCCTAAGACAGAGCCCTGTGGAGCCCCACTAGTGACAGGTCACCAGTCTGATGTTACCCCATTCATTGTTACCCTCTGTGCTCGACCCATGAGCCAGTTGCTCACCCACCACATGATGTGTTTATCCAGCTGTGTGCTGGACAGTTTGTCCAGAAGGATCCTGTGAGAGACAGTATCAAAAGCTTTACTGAAATCAAAAAAGATTACATCAACTGGCTTCCCTTGATCAACTTGTCATAGAATGAAATCAGGTTGGATAAGCAAGACCTTCCTCTATGAAGCCATGCTGTCTTTGACCAATGACTGTGTTGTCTTTCAGGTGTTTTTCAATAATTTCCAGAACAATCTTCTGCATAACTTTGCCAGGCACTGAAGTGAGACTGACAGGCCTGTAGTTTCCAGGGTCGTCCTCCTTGCAAATCAGGGCAACATTCACCAGCTTCCAGTCATCTGGGACCTCTCCAGATTCCCAAGACCACTCAAAAGTCCTTGAGAGAGGTTGTGCCGTGACATCAGCAAGCTCTTTGAGGATTCTGGGTCAAATCCCATCAGATCCCATAGATCTGTAGGAATCCAGCTGGAGCAGCAGAATCCCACACAATTTCAGACTCAGCTGGGAGCTGATCATTCTCACAGTCATGGTCCTCCAGCTCAGGGCACTGAGACCCCCTTGGTCCATCATCCATGTTGAAGATAGAGGCAAAGAAAGCGTTAAATACCTCTGCCTTGTCTCTGCCCTGTTTGTGAGGTGACCATCCTTATCCTTTAACAGGCTGATGATATTTCTATACTACCTATTGCCATTAATGTATTTGAAAAAACTCTTTTTATAGTCCCCCACATTTCTGGTTAGCTTCAACTCCAGTTAAGCTTTGGCCACATGAATTTTCTCCCTACAGGTGCAAGCAGAATTTCTGTATTCTTCTCAAGACATCTCAAATAATAAAGTAAGAAAACTTTCCTGAGCCTAGTTGTGCTTATTACCATTGCTTTTTGATGATCACAAGTGAAAATTTGTTCATGAATATATGGTTTTCTCATTATGAGAGTGAAAAATTAACTATGTACCAAAGGACCACCAATACCTAGAGCATCCTACTGACGTGTCCCTGCTTCTACAATGTGAATTCTGTCAATGCTATGTGTGTTTCTTGAGTGTTTTTATGCTACTGCAGTGCCAAGCTAGCCACCTCAGCTTGTACCACTTCTGAAGGAAGTTTGGGTAAGCAAAACCCAGTCTCCTCCCTAATTTTATAATCCACTTTGCTGCAAGTCATTTAGAACTTTGTCCAACAAGTTGTGTAACCCCTATGTTGTACTGTTTGCCCCAGCTATATTTTTTACTGAGTCCATTTCAAAATAATTCTATAACTCTCAGCTATTTCAATAGGACTGATCACTGGCTGAGGCCGAAGTTATTACCCCGCAAAGTATTGAAGCCACATGTTGAGGAAAGCTTAGAAGATGAGAGATGGTTTAGCTCTTATCAGCTAAATCAGGAAACAGCACAACCCTTCCTTTCTTCCCAAATTCCCATATTTCAGTCTAGTCAACATAAGCTATTATTACCATGGTCAGACAGGAAAATGTGTGACATATAAAGTTCAATGTAGTCACTTGGTATGTAACAAGTCTTTCCTATTTTGGATGAGCCATACTTGATGGAAAACTTTTTGTGGTGTTTCTTTACCACAAAGCAATTAAACTCTGTTCTTAGCAGAGATGCTGATACCTGTAAGTATGTCCTGCTTGTATTAACATTTAAAAGCATTCTACTTAGAAAGGGAGAAGTGTTTCACTCAGGGTGGACTAGGAGTTCACAAGCTTTTGCCATAAGAAAGATAGTAAAAACAATGTTCTGCAACTGAAAAACAAAACCACGACTAGACTCATCTGTTAATTATTATACAAGAAAGATAAGACATTCACTTGTTTCACTTCTTGCCTCTTTGAAGAAAAATCTTACATATGAACACAGTGATTTAATTCTATCATTGAAAATGTCTGTGAAAGGCTTTGCTGAACTCTGGAGTAGGGGTATGTGTGCATGCGCTTCTTTGTTGTTATAACACAGAACACTCTATCTGTCTGTCTACATAAACATTACAGTAAGATGTTCCACCCCACAGTGCAACCAATAGTATCTAAAAAAGTTCACAAACTACAGTTGCCTTTTCAGCTTTTCTGGTCCAACCTTTTCAGCTAACTCTTCCGGAGATCCCAGAGCGAAACATAACACATCCCGCCTGTTCATATAAAGTCTACTCGCTTAATCAAATTTATTACAACAAAAATAGCTTTGGACTTTTCAGTTTGCCCTAATCTCATGCACTATTTTTATTACAACATTCTCAATTTTGTGTATACCACGTGACAACTGCAACAATGGGGGGCCCAACCTGCAAATCTGCTTTCAGCAGGAGGCCAGGATTCCAGGGAAAGCTGAAAGTGGTTCAGTATGTTCCCTCCCCCTCAGGTCACAGAAATGAAAATCAACATAAAGCGAACCACAGTTGGGATGTGAATGCTGGCTGCTAAAAGTACATTAAACTCAAAGCATTTGCCTTAGTCCATGGTTGGCGTTTTTGTTCTTTTTTTTTTTCCCTTTGTGCACTGACATTTGACCCTTTTTATAATATGCACCTTGCACCACTGAAGCCCAGTTAGTTATTAATTAAACTCAGGTACCAATGGCTGACTTGTACATATCACGCTTTTAACTGCCTGGTGTTGCCCGTGCATGGAGGAGAGGGGGATGGAAGTCAATCGTCTTTGCTGTGAAATTCTGTCATATCGGCAGAAAGGAGCTGCAAAGTGCAGCAATTTGTACCTGACCTCTGATCTAAGACGTTTGTACAGACCTTTGAACGTTGGATTGAAATTGAGAAACCAGGTTTACAAGTACAAGGAAGAGGTTTCCAGCACTCGTTACCTGTGCCCAGGGTTAATATTATAAATTAAAAAAAATGTTTAACCAAGGCAGGAACTTTCTCAGGGGGCACCATTCCTGCACTGGGTTAATTCAAGACAATATGAGTCTACTGAAATTACAGCTCAGTTGGAAATACCTATGGTTTGGAAATGAAATTTCTGTTCACTCTAGAAAAGGAGTGGGATTTGAGGCAGATATAATTTGAAATTCACCTTTTGTTGACCTTAACTGAGATTATTTTTTTTTAATTAAAAGCTGAAGAAAGAAGACAAGGATCTTTTGATTCAATATAATTTCTTCAGCAAAGAATGGAGCTGAAATGCAGAATTGAATAGAAATTATTAAAAAGAGTAGCAAAATCGTTACTTCTTTGTTAACTTTATTTATTTTTATATAAGGCATTATCTAATCTTGGTTATACAGTATATGAGAAACACATGGAAAAATAATCAAACCAACAATATTATAACAAGCTCTTAATAGACAGTCATGTGGCCTTGCCTTGACAAGCAAAAAGGACGTTTTGTAGTTCTGTTAGATTAACCGTCTTAATTTAATTAAAAACCTCTCTCACCTCTTTCATACAATGGCAAGGTCTTTGGTTCAACATCATCAGCTAACCCTAACATACACCACTGTGGACCATGCATTGGGTGTGAAGGCTTTCAGAATCAGTTGTGATAACATGATTGAAAAAGATGCCCTTTCTGCAACCCAGCCTCTGTCCATGGAGCACTGCAAGGGATGGCAGTAACAGTTTGCCATGACATCCCTCACATGCTCTGAGCACTGGCTGTCATCCTCAGCAAGCTTGGATGTGCAAACAGTGAGGGAGCCCTTTATACACACATTTTGAAGCATGGTTTCAATCCCACCTAGGTCAGGACAGGACACCACTATATACAGTTGCTGCATCTGGTCCACATGGAAACTAACATTTTTGTCATTGATTTTAATTGAGCTTTACTTACAACATCTACATTATTTTTTTTCCAAGTTTAAGTTCAAAATTCATTATTCTTATCAGCATTGACCCCAATAAAACAATAAATTAATAAATAAATAAGTGCGAACAGATTAGTGTCACGTGTCCAATGTCATGTACAAGTCTTACACATTTCACATGCTGCTTAAGCAGAATATGAATAGAATAATATCAGAAGTTGATATTCTTAAAATATTATCAAATCTCCAGTATGCAGGATGAGTTAAATAGATTAATTTGCAACAATAATACTTGCATACATACCCTGTTTGCTTAACTTTCCCAGACACCTTCAATCCATAACCCCCAAATTTTGTACCAGAAGTTGATAATCCACTTTTAAAGTTTGATTTTTTTATGTCAATCTCTTGAAAAAGCAGAACAAAATACCAGGCAGCACAAACAGACAATGGCAGAGACGGACTGATTGAAAACACAACAGCAAACAGTTGTAATTGGCTACCTTTCAGTCCATTAATTAAAGGTAGTAGAAAAAATATGTTTGAAATATGATTTTGTTTTCTTCTGTCTAAAATATCAGCAGTTTAGTTTTCACTGTTCAGACATTTGCTTTGTTGTTTGTTATGCAAATTCTTTTAGATATTCACATGTTGATCTCTTAGTTCAAGCTTACAAGCAGTTGCTTCCTTCTCAAATAACTCCTTAGGACCCTCTGAAGGAAGGCAAAACCCCAAACCAACACCTTAATGATGATATACTTTTGGTCTCAACTCCCTGATAAAATAAAAACCAGATAAAAAGCCCTACAGAGCAAACAAGATTTCCCTTACCTCTCTGGTCCTGCGATCGAAGTGCAACAGGTTAAGAGGACTTGCGCCTTTGCCCGAGCAACCTTTCTTCCTAATGGCAAAAGCCGTGTAACCTGGTTATACAGTTTATGCATCTCTTTATTGGCCAGTGAGCGTTAGCCATTTAAATTCCTTGGGAGTCATTTGTTAAGGGCTCTTAGGCTGAGGCTAAGTGGGTGGGACGGGAGGGAGAGGGGATGTTAGTGCTGCCAGACACAGAGAGCTCTCCAAAGTGGTTTGAAGATTAATAGAAAACCATCTGCAAGGAAGGGATCTTTGAAGGGAGGGTTGGGTCCAACCTTCAGGGAAGCACAGGAAAGAGAAACTGTAACATTTTTGCAGGTAGGAGGAATTTGAAGAAAAAGATTTCATT
The DNA here is from genome assembly GCF_003945725.1 of Corapipo altera. Classification (NCBI taxonomy): domain Eukaryota; kingdom Metazoa; phylum Chordata; class Aves; order Passeriformes; family Pipridae; genus Corapipo; species Corapipo altera. The sequence continues at coordinate 14,908,980 of NW_020884886.1, forward strand.
CAAAATTCAAAACTTGGAAAAAAGGGAGTGAAACATGTACAAACAACTCCTTCCTAGCACAAGGCGTTGTGCAAATAGTTTGGGTTACTCACAACAGATAAGATAAGAAAAGGGCATATTTTGCTTGATGGCATGAGGCTTTTTCAGTGAAAATTTTTTTTTCTTTATACATGTCTGGCAAAATTATTTTAGGCTATACTGAATCAATTTATCTTTGGTTGTAAGAAAAACAAGGGGTCTGCAGCTCCTGGACTCAGAGGTAGATTTACTGATCACGTCAGCAGTGGGACGGTAGGAATAACTCAGCCTGTGCTGTGTACCCGACATGCACTGTTTCAGCAGTAAACACGGAACTCCAACGTGTTTGCTTGAAAGAAAAAAAGCACCCAGTGCAGAAGTAAAAGCACAAGGGTGGTAAAACATGATTCATGGCAGCAGAAATGGTCTGTACATAACAACGGACCATTAGGCCCCGGGAGCACTTAGGCAAAGCAAACAACACACCTTCTCAAGCAGCCAAGAGGAGGAACCACTCTGAAACATTCTCTGGATGATGGATTTGCCTGGTTGGCAAATAGTGTGCACAGTCAGCCAGCAGGAGAAGAGGGAGCAGGGCATGCCTTGGAAGATGGCTAATTTCAGGGAAAGGACACTCTCTAAAGGAGGTGAAATGCAAACAACATATTGCAGAAGCAAAACAATTACAGCTTTCAGTCCTTTTCCAGTTGTTTTTACTGGTATTGCCATTCCTATCTCTGCACACCCCCCTCATGTAGTAAAGCTTAGTCCAAATCTCCATCCAAGCAGCACAAAGGCTCAGGACAACAACCTCAGGGCAACCCCATGTGCAAGAAGAAGTGTATTAACCTCTTCATGACAAACCATAAACTGGAGTAGATTCTGCAGAGGAAGCACTGGCAGTTTGTATCAGATGGTTCTTCATAATAATTTATTCTTGTCCTCTGAGTGCCTTGGTCTGGGCATGTAAAACATAAGAGACATCCTCATACTGCTAAGTCAGAGGTTCATCAATAGGGAAGAGGGGTAGGGGAGTCAGCGGGTGTACAGATAAGAGTTCTAAAACTAGAAGGCTCCAAGTTAGAGAGAGAAATGTGGAAGATGGGGAAGACTGGCAAAAGAAGTATCTTTGTGGCAGTTTCTGAGAGCGAACAGGAAGGTGAGCTGTTCTACTTACACTGCAAAGCAATAGGTGATTGCTGTTCTGGCTTTTTATAATTGTTTATCCACTGTACTGCGGCTGTGGTGTGTTAGGCACTGTACAAACACACCTGCAGCCTGGATCCAAGTCCCAAGCCTGCAGACCAGGTCTACTGAAGTCCTTCAGCTTTAGAATTCATCTCTGCAAATGTTAGCTACAAAAGCTGCAGAGAAGCAGGTACTCCCTAAGGGCAGGGAAGCTACAGCATGGAAATTTAAGAAGTTTGCCCAAGACTATCGAAGGAATCAGTCTGAAAATTGGGGATAAAATCTAGGAGATTCTGCCACAATCCAATCCATGTCTCAATCCCACTGATCTCTATAGGGAAGTAAGTATAAAAAATTTAGCAGGTATGAATTTGCAAAATTTCACCAGATTGATTTTTAAAATCAGTATCTTTCTCTTGCTTTGCATTTTTCTGTTTGAAAACAAACCAAACTTTTAACCATAAGCATTGTAAAGTGAGCTTGTCTGTGTTGCATGGGGTCTGTGCAGATAGCCCAGCTGAAACAGGAGAGAAAAAAAAGAAAAAAAAAGAGAAAAAAAAAAAGGAAAGCTATGAGATCCAATCGTCTGTGTACTTAAATATCCAGTGAAAACTATTCTGTGTAACTGGAATTAAAAAGCATTGATGCTAGTGAGATGATGGGCTCATTTTTAGAAGGCTCTTCAATATACCATGTCAATTAGGATCACACAAGGAGGCTGCTCAAACACTTGGCTTTTATTTTGTACTTTCACTTTTAGCTGCAGCTTGTTGTTAGTGTCCAAGTTATTTCCCCGTTATTGTTTAAAGCAATGAACCTCAGCAGATCAAGGTGCAGGTTATTCTGAGGTGTTAGCATCCCCAGTGGCAGAATTTAAAAATATATTAATTTGTCCTTTTATAAGGAACTTAAGAAAGTTGGGTAGAATTCTGCGTGTCTCTCAGTTTTCCCTGACATTAGACACCTTGTTTCTTTTGACTTCATGCACACTGTGTTCATAATTATTGCAGGACTCTTCATGCACTGCTTTATGATGTCAGCTAAGGCAGAGTGGAAAAGTGTCAAGGGCAGAGCCATTTAAGTAGCAAGAATGATGTATTCTGTATACAGCACATGCTCCTCTCCTCATACAGCATCCAATGCTTGGGTGTAAGAATATAACAGCTAATGTACAGGTTGGCTACAATGGTGAAAACTCACCCTGTGTAACAATAATATCGTAAATATTTAGTTTTTTCATCTTTTTGATTATTGACAGTGAAGCAGGGGCCAAATCCTAAGAGAAGTGAAAGGGAACAGTCCAGACCATGCCCATGTTTCCCATAAACCTTCCATTTCCTTTCATTTGTTCTTGTGGTGGGATTGAAGGTGAAAGGTTTTTCCTAAATAACTATTCTCCTGAATACAGTAATAGAAAAAGCCGGATATTTCAAGAAAAAAAGTGAGATTCACTGGAATATGCTAATGCCTGTCAATGGGAACCTTCTCCCTGATGCAGAAAAGACTTCCAAGGAGTCGGTGTGCTTCCCATCATCTGTCTCTTTTCTACGAGCAGACACATGAAGTGCCTTTCCTGATGTGGTGTGCTGGGGTCCTCCATGTGATGACATGCACTAGTAAAGCATTGGATCTGCTTTCTGAGATTTTTAGAAAGATCAAACCCAAATGCTTTGAGAGATCCAGAGGCTGACCATAGACTCATAATTTTATTGGGGTGATGTCATTATCTGGGTGAGAGTATTTTTTATGATCATGGTAGTAAATAGGTTTCAGGAGATATTTCATGATGGCAGCTTAGCATCATGTAACAGCGCAGACATGAGCAAGTGAAAGGAAAAGGGAGAGTAAGGAGCGAGCAGTGGATTGGCCTTTGTGTTTTTATTTGGTCTTCAAAAACTACTAAGACACTGCAGTGCAATGAGAAGGGAATGTGCCAAGTAAAATATTTCACTGAAAGGACACATGAATTTAAGAGTGACCGGCAAGGTGTCTAATCTCAATCTCAGAAAGTCTGTATGGTTTATCAGTATATTTACACATAAGCCCATTCTTAGGCACAACACCACCACAAAAACTAGGATCTCATCATGTAACAGACAGCATTTTCTCCCCTTTCTTTCATTTCCTTCTCTTTTTAACAAAACCACTTTGTATTTGGTGGAACAGGTTCCCACACATTTATAGAATAATTTTATTGCCTATTTGAAGTTTTAAAGAGACAACACCACTTTATTTAAATGAATAACATGTTATTTTACACCTGTTCTTACACAATGTGAGTTGATACAGAAGAATTTGTCATTTCCTGACTTTCCTAAGCTACTGGAGACCAAAATCTGAGGAGATCCTTTAGAGAACAGAGTCAGTAACAGGTACCACAACAACTCGGGTTTTTTCAGGTGGACAGTACACAACAAACATACATCTAATTGTATGTCTCAAATCAGCTTTACTATATTGTCTCTAGAGATTTTCAGAGGTATTTAGGCACCCAGGTAAACACCTGGAGACAACAGCTTTACAAGTTCTCTCACACCAAAGCCCTTTCTTGCATAACCTATGTCAATGTTCTGACCTATATCTTGCCACGTCACAGAAGATTCCCAGCAAATGCCCTTTCAAAGACAGACTCCTTGTCTGCTCTGCCAGCCAGCCAAATACCCCATCCCACTACGGACATGACAAAGTCCCAGCCCTGAAGGTGGAGTCTCAACAGGGGGAAATTTGTTCAAGGACACCTTGGGCTTTCTCTTTTTGTTTTTTAATCCTAGGCTTCTCTGGTTCATGGGCAGTGAAAGTTACCCTAATAACCTTTTCAGTCATTAGGCAAATTTTTTTTTATTTTTAGCAAGCACTTTATTGCCATTCTGCAAGGAAAGTCAGCACAGAGGATCACCCTAAAGAGTAGGCTCAGTTTCCCCATGTGCAATGTTCTGCTTTTATTTAAACCTGAAAGCAGGTTTTAGGTTCCAAAATCTAAGAAAACAGATACTGAATAAACCAATGGAGTGGAACAGATTTTAATCAGCACATAAGAAAAGAAGGAAATCAGCAAATCCCAAAGTTTTTTTATATAACCATAGCCATTTCATTTCTGTGGCATGTTTGCTCTCTGTTGTAATAAATACAGGGAGGGTTCTGGATAGATATATCTACAAGGGAGGTTAATATAATAATTGCCTTTCAGTCCTACGGTAAATAAAACACTCTACGAGAAAAAGGTTTTGCCCTCACTAGCCTGATGCGGCTGCTGAAGACCACTGTTTCACACCACAGTCTCACAAACATGTTAAACTGGTGTTGCCTACGTAGAGTCTCACTCCATTCTTCCTGCAGCCACTCTGCATCCTCTGCATGTACTGCCAGAAGTGTTCGTGTGGCTGCACCATGCACCCACACCACCTGAGCACCCGTGCTGGCAGAGGGGAAAAAGAGGGTGGGACCTGTCCTTCTGCCAGCATTTCTGGCTTAAAGCTTTTGTTAGGTCACAACATTGAGCAAATTCATGGGAAAACAGGGGAAAGGTTTCTTTTGAAACCTGCTGAATCTAGTTTCACAGCACAGCTCCTGCAAGGGAGAAGACGATGAGATTCCACAGTGGGGTAGATGAGAGCCTTTCTGTAACACCAAGGAGCTTACTGAACCATTCAGAGACACCAGAGGGTAGAATAGCAAACTGCTACTCTTTATAAGTTTGTATGTAGCTGGTGAATTTTAGTTCTGTAGGTATTGAAAGGGTGAAGGTCCTGGAGGACTCTTATATTATATTTTATTACATGTTCATAACTTCCATTTCTCAGAAAACTAATTTATTGTCAGGATCATAAAAAGCAGCTTTTGTTGATGTCAATGGAGTCTGAACTGCCATGCACAGCAAAGGCACCATTATCAGAGAAGTCTGTGTTAAGCAGACTAAGCTTTATAACAGTCTTATGCTTGTCAGAACACCTGTGATGGGACTTCACACAGAAAAAAGCTGCTGTGACTGAGTCACCCATTGGTGGTGGGAGCTGCCATGAGTCAGGACTGGGGTCACACCTCTTGGCTCATGGCCATGTGTTGGCACAGCGGACTTTGTCCCTGTGGCCCGGCACGGATTCGCCCAATGTTGTCACATGCTCTTGCCTTACCTAACCTCAGCCCAGCACTCTGGCTCCTCCTCTGCCAGTGTCTCCATCCTGTCTGCTCCTCTCCACTGCTGACCTTTGCTATGGGCAGGCAGGACTGGGGCTGCAAACCTGCCTTCAGCTGAGCTTTCTTCTCAGCAGCCAACCAGAAAACATCTGCTGACATGCTGCTCCCAAGCCACTGTGTCCCAGCCTGATTTGGGGTGACTTAAGTTATGTTACTAGTCTAAGATGTGCTTCTGTAGTGTGGGAAACAGGATGGATTTGCCTGTTATTCCACCAAACACAATATCTAAAACACAGGCAAGCCCTAGAGCTATGTCTATACCAAGCCACTTGCACGGTGCAGAAACAGAAGTGTAACATAAATGACTATTGACAGGAACTTTGCAAACCCTGTGGTAAAACCACTCACCCTAACCAAACATGCTTAAATGGTAAAAGGGCATTTTCACCTCTGTGGTTGCACCTGGGCTGGGGCCCACCACTGGTGTGGGGCTCTTGGGCATCATCTCCCTGAATGCCAGAGCTGCCCAGGTCACCCTGTGGAGTAAAGCCAGCCTAATTAAACTTGAAAGTGTTCAAGGGATGTGTTAATGGGTAGCTCTCAGTAATCACAGGAAGGTGATTTTTACAGGACTACACTTCTGCTATATAACACTTCTTTCTCAAAGAAAGATCTCAGAGCGCTGTTGACATAACTTACCTCGATATATATTTGACAAGATAAAACAGGCAAGGTGTCTGTGATTTCAAGGACCACACACAATAGCCGAAATATTTGGGAATGATAAAAATGGTCTGAATGGCTGTAAATATTAAATTCATTAGTTAAATGGGTCTTTCCCTTCCTCAGTAAAGAAAATGTCTTGAGGCATTGACATTACTTAAGCGGGAGATGTGTCTCATTCAGGATGCACCTAAGCCTCACACTTCCGATCTCTAAGGGAAGGTTTGTATTTTCAAGAGGACATTTCCAAACTGGCAACAATCAAATCCTTAGATTCACATTTAGAAGCTGCATGAAAAGGGCCTGAGAGAGGGAGATACTTGAACTTTGGCTAAAGGAGGGGTGGGAGACACAAAATGAGCTCTTCTGAGTAGTATGTGCACTCTCAGCTCTGCCTTATTCATCTCTCAGATTTCTTATTATCTGCAGGGTGGATGCATGTAGACCCTGGAACTGCCTGAGGTAGGCACTGTAGTGGGTAAGGCCACCATGTTTTGGTGGGGAAGGAGAAGACTTCATCTAAAAAGTTGTCTGCTGTGCTGCCTCTGGGTTCAGGGACATCCTAGCATGTTTTACTTTTAGCAGAGATGTCACCCATGGGAACTACTGTCCTCAAATGTTGGGCAGAAATAATGCTCACTATGCACCTGAGACATGAGCTGTCTGCAAGGAGACATCTGCAATTGAACAGGAAATTGCAGCTTGTCAGTGGGTTAAATGAGTGACAAATGACCATAATCCTGCAGAGATACTCTCTTTTGTTTGGAAAAAACCAACCAACCAACCAACCAACCAACACCAACAAAAAACCCCCCAAAAACCCAAACAAACCAAGCCAAAATTAAACAAAAACAAACAAGCAAACAATTAAAAATCTTCTCAAAACTTTAAAAGGTCAGTGACTTCGCCCTTCTTAAAAACAAGCAAGGTAAACTCTTAAAGGAAGTACATTTAATTGGTGGGAATCCATAGAGGTTACATTTTAAAGGTAAGAGTGTTACCAAATATACAGAGAAAGAGCTGCTATACAGTCTCCATGCAAGCTAAGATGGTTGAAATCTGACCTTTGTAGCGCTGTGTGCTTTCTTCAGAGCACCACTGGAGGTAAGCAGAGACTTACATTTAAAGACGTTTCCCTTCCTATTACATTGCTGGAGAGTATTCCAAAAGAAAAATGCAGACATTTTTTGCAGTTTATATCAGTCTTACCCCACTTGTTTCACCAGTACATGATCCAGCACAGAATCTCCGAATATGAAGATGTAATATATTGTTGTCTAGTACACAGATTAATGTGGCAACAACCAGGTTGTCACCTGTCCTTCAGCTGTCCAAATACTTAGACTTCCACATCACTAGTGAGGTCTGAATTTTCTATCTGTAGAAGGAACTATTTGCTCTGTTTGTGTTTAGAGGTGTATGTAAAGAGGTGGTTGAAATATTTTTGGTGTATAAGTTTATCTGAATGAAGCCAATACATTCGTGGTGCCACATCATCATGCTTGACATGCACAGTGTTACATCAGGGATTTAATTTGACTTCTCATATGTTTCATGTTACGAAACTGGTGTTATGTACAAGACAGCGCATTCCAGAATATGCAAGTAAAGCCATCAGGTGGTGAGGTTTGCCTCGTTTTAATTTCTGGTCTTTGAAAAATGAAGCAAAACCTTTTTCTGAAGATGTGCCACAAGAACAATGAAGAGTAGTAAGGTCATACTGAGGTCATATTGAGATTCCTTTTCTTTGGAAATTCTCACTTCTTTTGGGAACAATTATTGCTAAAAGTGAAATACAGGTGGATTAAAATTGCCTTTCACATAATTTCTTAGAGTATATCAATGGTGCCAGCAAAATAAAAGTAATTTCTTTATGCTGTCACTAAGCTACATCATTTCAGAGAGGAAAAAACGTAATATTTTGACTTTGTGCATTTACTTCTGAAAAGACCATTTAATAGACTTGAAATGGTTATTTTTGGTCTGTTATTAATTGCCTTAGAAGATTAAACATAACATTAAAAGAGCAACGGAGTACAGTGTGAGGGTTGCTGTACATGCCATGTGAACCTCTGCAGCACAGAAGAACACAACCTGAAGAACAGAACCCTCCAATGATTGCCATTCGTAACAGGGATGCTCAGTTGTGCTCAGAGCATAATCAGCTTCACAAAAGGAAAAGCTTTCCCATCTAAAGCATAAGATGGTCTCCTGCACTTAGTGACCAAGACAGATTTCTTTGAAACAGGATCTTCCATAACCACCTCCCCTAAGAACACTTACATTGCTTTTTAGGGATCTACTCCTTCCTAAAAGGCTGAAACAGGTGTCTCACTGACCAGGCTCCCTCTGATCCCTTCTAAATACCACAGGAAATATAACCATGACCATAATACTGTCACGAGGTACGTTACTAACCTACAGGTTGTTCCTCAGCCAGCTGGCAGAAGCAGGCTCGTGCCCTGCTAAGCCGTCGTACACCTGGTGCCACTGTCACCGTCGCGTCCCCAGCACCCAGCCGTCCACTGCTTTGAGATCTCAGCCAGGGACTTCGTAGGTCACAGAGAAGCAGCAGAACAGACCTCGTGCTTTCAGATGCTCTTTTACTGAAACTATCAAGGGAACCTAAATCATTACAACCCCTAATGATGACTGGAGCTGATTAAAGGGCACTTTACAAAAGGTTCCTCCCTGTGACCGTGTTTTGCCAAGAACAACCAGCTCCTCTCCTACCTCAGCTGGCCAAAGGTTAGCACGCCGAAGTGAGCAAAGTCCAGCAGTAGCTCATGGTTAAACAGCTAAAGGCACTCTGGCTTACAGCAGGTGCTACAGCAGTAAAACTGCTGTGACACTCAAAGCTCACAGATAGAAACTACTGTAAAATTTGGAAGGGGAGGGAGTGCATTTTGGCACAGATGACAAACAGCATTTGCTGCTGTAACTGAACAAACAGGCAATAAATAGACTCATTGTCTTTGCCCAAGTTAATTTCCCTGTTTGCACATCCTAACACTTATACGCTGTTCCTGGTTTTGCTGAATGTGCGGTGTTCCGATCCTGGTTTCCTAAAAATTGTCCCACACCATGCCCCCCTCTCTGGGCCTACAAACTTGTGCCATGTCTGCCAGTCTTCCATCTCCACATTCCCATTTGTGGACCTGTGGGCCAGCTGCAGCCAAGCCACCTGTGGGTGGAGAGAGGTCTCAGAGTTCATGCAGCCTTGGGGAAGCCAAGACAGAGAGAGATTACATTTGTATGCAGCTGAGGGAGAGGCAGCCAGAGCTGAGCTTTTCCTCCACCCTGAGAAGCAGTGGCCAGCAGAGCTCTACACCATGCAGGTGAGGGCACACACGGCCCCCAGCAGTCACACAGCCTGCAGAACAGGGTGCAAAGAGGAGCACGGGAGAAATGCAAAGGTTGGGAGGATGGGAGTTGCTGGGGACATGGGCTAGAGCTGGAATTGTTCTGCATTCCTGGGGCAATATTGTAGAAAAGGAGATTTAATAAGTTGTGTTATTCATAGATTGGCCAGCTATGATATTAAATCCTCTAGTCCTTGTCTGTGAAATTCACACTGAGATACGTAGGAACTAAGCATGCTCAAGAGCCTTTGAAGACTATATGGGTGCCTAGATACTGGCCTGAGGAGGTCTGATTTTAAATACTCACATCTTAAAACAACAACATAAGGAACAACTTCTGCCTTTCAGACACAAACTTTAATTACTATATTGCCCAAGTCACAGAAACCTTATCTAAAAAAGCAGAGTTACTTTCTAACCCTGAGTAAAAGTCAATTTTCTGAGACTATGCTGGACTTTCATTTCATTAAGCACATAACATTTTTTAACCTAGACCTAAAATGGTTGTTCTGGCTTTAAAAACACTAAATTTAGGCTTCCTTAAGTATACTACAGATACAAATGCAAGGTTACTGGAATGCCACAGAAGAAACAATGAAAACATCTAAAAGTGTGGCCTAGAGCAGAGAGAGAAAAAAATGGATTTTTACACTTCTGAGACAGGAGGACAGGTATGGAAAATCCTGGGTGCTGTTTTTACTATTCTCAGTTCATTCATAGAAGCATTGTCTCCAGAGAGAGCACCTTTCTTTCCTCACCACCGTCTCAAAATGAAGACAATGCACAGAAGGAATATCTTGAAGGAGAAACTGTTTTTCTCTTATCTTTTTCCATTTTTCAGTTGCTCTTTATAATAGTGCCTAATTTTAAGGCAATAGTAACACAAGAGACATACTCAGAAAGAGCTGACCTTCTAATGAAACAAGGAAGTGACACCTAGGACAGGTAGAAATCCAAAGAGTAGATAATGTCTTTTAATAAGGGAACAATCCCAGTAGTTGTCTGCCTGGCGGTTTGGAAACCCCTGACAGCTAATGTACTGCATGCTACTGTGCCTTTATTTCAGCAAAGGGAAAACCCACTTTATTTATTATCCCATTATAGGGCTTTGTTTCTGATGTCCTCACACTCAAAAGAAGCAAAAACACCAAAACAATGTACTGTTTAATATCAAACAATACTCTTGTTTCTCATCAGAACAGGAAAGCCAACACTTCCTCAATTGCTCAGCTAGAATGAATATAATTACACAGTTAGACTGGCCTTACCAAATAAAATAAGGAACAGTATGGAAGTAGGGAAAATTTATAATAGGAGCAAGGGGAACCCGTCAGTACCTATTAGGATTTTCTCTAAGTGCTTGTCAAGCTAGGAGCACAGTGTATTATAAAACCTGGTGTCAGTCTCAGCTCAGAAAGGGGAACCAGCAGTTGGAGAAGTGGCTTGGGGAAAAGGAACATGTTGCAGTTCACTGCAGAGTGGCACACAAGTTGCACCTGTTGTAGCTGGGGCACAGGTTGCTGCTGGGATCTCACAACTCAGGTGGGTTCTCTGCCTTGCTTTGGAACAGTTCTTTTTCTTGGTTTGGCCTATATACAACATATTGGACATGAAAGTTCTATTGAAGCTGTGAGTTCTTAAAAGAACACTTTTGGTTCTAATCATGTATGCTCTCCACCAGAACTGTGTGTTTTGTTTTTAAAAAAATCTCAACAAGCTGTAACATAAGCCCATAAACCCTACTTAGCTCTTGTTTATTTAGGAGGAACTACAGATACTCCTAGAGGAAGGAGATTCCTGGTGGAGGAAGTGCTGGACCACTGCCTGTGCTGCACCTCCATCTGACCTGTGAGAGAGCACGGGAAGGTACGTGTCCTGTCCATTCCCAGCCGATGAAACCCTCTGCCTGCTTTGATCCCTGGAGCAGCTCAGGGCAGTCCCATGCCCTCTGCACATCAGCACCATGTGATAGCTCAATTCTCCAGGTCATTCTCTGTCCTGGTCTACTGAGCATCCACACTGTATCAATGGTCACTTTTGGGTCTTCTTTTAGAGAGAATCAACCTATTCTTCCTGAACAAAGTCCAAATATGGCCCCAGGGACAGACAAAATGGATTAGCTAGTGCCAGGTGTGGTTGCCTGGGCTGATGCAAGAAAGTCTTCCAAGAGGATTGCTGCACTCACCGGTGACCCTGTGTGACACACCTTCAGTTTGATGACACCCTCTGCTACACTTCAGGAGCTGCCAGAAAACTAAAAGCATATGAGAAATTATAACTATGCCTTAGGACTAGGAGGGTCATGACAGGTGCTAGAGAAGACACAGGGCACATGTTATGTGGATGAGCCACCCTGCTCTGAAGGGGTTAGCAGAGCACCCACAGTTTCTGATGTAAAAAATAAATTTATATCAATTTAAATTAATAAAATTTCTGCTACCTACTTTTTGTTTTCCCTTAAGCAACACAGCATAGTTAGTAAACATAAGTAAAAATTCTTGGCTACAAAAGTTACTCTAAACCAAAACAATGTCCAGGAGGCAAAATTAATTTTAAAATCTGAGGCACAAGCTGCAAATGTTTGGTGTCATACCTCCAAATGATTTTCTGTGATCCTACTGAAATCTGCCGGGAAAAACCTACCCTGGGCTCAGATGAGGTGAAACTTGTTTTCCTTCTGGTTTCTCAGAAGTGGAGTAGTTATATGACATGTAGGCTTACAGCTAAAAGGTTATTTAATTTATAAATGTGAAGAAACTTGCATCTAGCATTGAAGTATTTTAAGGGAAGTGTAAACACTATTATACACATCTCCATGCCTGCCCCCCTCTCATGGACAGTTGCAGTGCAAGTGGTTAAAAAACCCTACACAAATGGAAATGGAATCTTCCCCTAGGAAGAGACAGGCAAGCAGAGAAGACAGAGGCACATCATGGCACAGCCTGCTGCTGAGAACCTTAAATCACCAAACAATAGGAATAAAATACTGTGCCATGGCACCCAGCTTGCACAGAAAGGATCCCACTGCCAATAGGGGAATGGAAAAGTCATATTTCACAAGCAGATTTCAGCAAAGGGGTCATGCTTTGGAGATGAGAGGCTGAGCAAAAGAAACAGGCTATTTCTAAAAGTCAAGCCAAATGCTTGGAGAAAAGCTTTTAAAAGGGAGCCGCCAGCACAGCTGTGTTTATGGGTCTATTCATCCAGTGAGTAGCTGGCTCATAGATTTTGAGTGCAAGTAATGATTTAACATCATGACCCAAGCAAGAAACTGGAACACTCCAGAAACTATTTTGGCAAGGGTGTACTTCATGAGTCAGAGTGTCCTGTTACCTGATGGCGTGTTTTTGCATGGTGGGAGCTATTTTAATTGCTGTATAATAATCTGAGAAGCTGTGAAAGGTTGAATGCTTCCCCCTTCAGTATCTGCCCAGTCAACACCCAACGTGTTTTTGCATTGGGTCCTCCTCAGCAAGGCAAAATTGCTGTCTCTCCATTGGACCTATGTGGTCATACACCTGGGTATGGAGCCACCATGCACATGCCCACCAGACAGCTGGGACTGTGAGCTGGTCTGCAGCTCTCCTGCCCTTTGCTCTGCATTTTCCTTGCTTTTAGGACTGGGGAAGGGATCTCGTCTTCCAGATATTTGTGTCTGTCTTTTTCATATGAGCAGTCAGAGGAATAAATGAGAAATAAAGCATGTTCGTGAATCAGAAATAAATCCTGTTTGAAAGCTGACTTGAACAGATGATCCAGATTGGTACATTTGTTCTAGTGATGGTTTTCTTAAAAAACCTCACCTCCTAGCCTCTTTACTTGATCCCACATTAATTAAAAAAAAAAACAAAACAAAAAAACTTGACCTTATCCATCTCTTACTGATAGAGCTGACAGAAGACTTATACACACTATAAATCAAGTATATGACTACAAACTAATCCAAAATATTTTTATAAGAAAACAGGACAATCTATTGGATATAAGAATACCATCAATGTAATATGCTAATTTGAGGTCTCAAGAAGCTGCCCTCACAGTTAAAATATTTCACATTTATAAAGTTGCTTAATTAAAAAAGTAGCATGTTTTTTGCTTTCCTAATCAGATGAAAGTTAGATCTAGAATGGTCAAAAGCCAGTTGCTGAGCTATGTGCAATGGGTTTTCTGTCAGGAATTGCTATCTTCTCTAATACCAAAACTCCACCTGCAGATATTGGAGTATTAACGCCCTTCCAGAGGCAAGGTGATCAAATGCATTAAAGAGGAGGAGCAGTGGGAGGTTGCACTCATTGATTTGCTTGAACATTTGTTTGTTAGATCCTCGTGGATGCCACCCTGACACAAACTCACACACCTTGCATGCTAACAGTCTGAAGGACACAAACTAGAGACATTTTCAGTTCTTGCTGTCTTGACACAGAAACTAATCTATAAGCTAGAATTTTAAAATTCGCTGACAGAATCATAACACTAACTTTGAGTAATTTACATAATTACAACTCTGGAAAAGATGAGTTTAAATAAAACAGCAAACTCCCTGGAATTAGATTGGACAAGCAGAAAAACAAAAGAGAAGACACAGATCCTATCTCCCATAGCTTGCATTTTAGCACAACTCTATTCCCAAAATACTGTCAAAATTTGACTTCTTCAAAACAATTCTTTTTCCTGCCTTTTTTTTTCTTAACATACCTCTTCAGTATATTCAAGAACAAAACCATCAAGCCTCAAAGTTCAGCACCATTATAACATTAAGTGCCAGTTAATAACTTGCCAAGTAGAGCAATCATGGACTCTGGACACAAAGTCTATTGAGATTGCTGGAAAGCCCTACATATCAAGTGCTAATGAAGATCTGCACCATGAAGTGCTGTTATGGGGTGCTAGCACAGAGTCCCTTTCCTTCTTCAAATAGGAGTTTAGAAGGATGCTCACCTCTGTAAGGAAAGAAATGGAAGAATTCATGAAAGCATGAGTTTACCAGGTTTGCTAATGTCCATCAGAAATTCTAAAATTCGACTAACAATGATTGTTATGTATGGTTTGGAGATAATTCCTTCTTAACTTGTTTTTAACCTAGTTATTTAGTTTTCCATAAACAAAGCTCTAATTAGATTCCCGATGCAGCAAAGAATCTGGGCAAGTGAAAACAGTTTAAATCTCATCTACATTAACACATTTACACTATGTCTAAAATGACACTTGTGCTGTCTGGGGTGAACCCCACCTGCCTCTGACAAAATGTAGCCAGAGGTCTCAGTAAACTCCCTACCACTGCAGTTAATGAAGAGAAGAATTTTCACTGTGTTTTCACGCTGCCCTAAAGACACTCCCAAGTAATTCAACAATTTCTTTATTGAAACTTCCTTGTTTAAATGCCAATGAAGAGCAGAGCTAAGCCTACAGTGTTGAATGAACATAAATTGAAATGCCTTAACCGGATTTAATTTCCACGTCTTTCCTCGCTTTTTCTGCAGGAGAGATGTGTCATCGTAAAGTTTAAAAGAAAGCTCTCTATGTATCCTGCTTCTATTTACAGATGACTGCTCACGTTTCTATTTGCCATTTTAAAAACCAACTAAAAGGAAACATATTCTTCATCGAAACATAACCTCTAAATCTGTGCAGAAAGCAGTCACTTTGAAAAATGCTCAGTTGCAGACATGTACATTATTCCAGTCATAGCATTTGTATGCAACATCAGCATTAACTCACCATTTATACAGAAATATTCTGCAGCAGAAAATAAATTACCACTTAGAGTGAAAAAACTTAGCATATAGAACAGCACCATGTTCAACAGCTGTGCTTGACTCTAGTTTTAATGTGGGCTATCTGTAATGATGGTGGTTGTATAGAATCACAGTGGTGGTTTTCATTCTGGCTGATTTGAAAGAAATTTTCTTCAGCCTCATTGTAGCAACTGTACAGCACAAAATGGACCAGGAGGGTCTTCATTGACCTTAGTCCAGGGTGAAACCCCACTGGGCCTTTGAGGAAGAGGACTGTAGCCTGCTGAGCCTGCCAAAATAAGTTTCCACTGGATGTACTGATCATTTTCCCTATCTCCAGATTGTGAAAAGGAGGAAACTGTTGCCTACTGTCAAGGAGACAGGCTTGTTTAGGCCCCTTTTATTGCTCCTCAGCACTCTTGTCCTGGATTTCCACCTAGATGACCCCTCTCTACTATAGAGTATGATAAGCCTCTGAAAAAGGCAGCTCCACTGAAGTCCAGGCATCTGGACAATCTTATGGCTCCCCCACTCCCTTCACCCACCACTCTACCAGTTTGTTTCTGTGACATTGCTCCCTTTCATGGAATGTGTTTACAAGGTTTTCCTGATACACCAGGTGCCCAGAGCTCCTTTTCTGCCTTTCAGCCTTCCCTCGACTAAGGGCATCATGTCCTCTCCACAGAGACCTCTGGGATCAGCGATACTCATTTGGATAGATGGGCTTGATCATCTCACACTCCTCCCTATGATACTGGTTTTGTAGTCACCGTGATATGATAATGTCTGTAATTACAACATTGCACAGTTTCAAACAACGTACCCCTGGCTAAGAGTTTCCCACCTGACTGCTGAGACAGAGCTAAGCTTTATGTTTCTATACAGATTGACAAGAAGTTCTAAGTAAAATCATTGAGCTAATACCTCCAGTAACCTCCGCTGTACCCAGTGTCCACCATCCATACTGATGGTACCCACTACGAAGCCAAACAAGCTGTCCATGCAGTAATCCAAGACATCCTTCCTACATTTTCATGCAGGTGTGGTGCCTAAATGGGCTTGTAGAGGTCCAAAGGTGCA
Source organism: Corapipo altera (assembly GCF_003945725.1). Taxonomy (NCBI): domain Eukaryota; kingdom Metazoa; phylum Chordata; class Aves; order Passeriformes; family Pipridae; genus Corapipo; species Corapipo altera. The sequence continues at coordinate 14,925,220 of NW_020884886.1, forward strand.
TCCTATAACTTTTTCAGTACTACAACCTGTTTTTCCCTGGAATCCATTCAGAGCCATCCTTGACATTATGCCTATTTAATGGCCCAAGATGGCATAGCCCTTTCAGACATAGCATTTACTCATAAGCATACCCTGATGAAGCCGCTTCAGTATGCAGTATGTAATGGCAGTGTAGGTCTCAAGGATAAAGTTAGTATATATAAACATGATAACAGGTAGAGAAGGATTTGCGGAATCAAGATTTTATCTATTAATCCCACCAATTAACACCAATAGACAAAGTAATACTGTTAAATTCAACCTGAAGATGCCTATCAATGAATTTTCTATTGTCAAGCCCTTAGTTTCAGCTTTATAAAGTTGTCTGCCCACAAAGACCTAACTACTGGTGTGAAGAGCTTCATGATAGAGTGACTGCCCTGAGTATTGCTTGGAGAAGCATTAACAAAAGTGCCATAAACCAGGTTAGAAAAAGCTGTTTCTGCGCATTACAGAATATTTACTTAGCAATGTTCCTTTTAAAGCATCTCCAATTTTTCAGGTGAAAGTATTCTGTTCAGTAAAGCTTAGCATGATGCCAGCTGACAGTTTGTCTAAGGGCTGCTGCAGGGACTGCTTCCTGTTGCAGTAACAGAGACTTCCCAGAGTGAAGAAGATCCAAGAAAGATGTGCATTTTTTCTGGAGACCATTAAAAACTACATTGCTGCTATAGTGCCACAGCATTTGTCTGATAATATCTTTGCAGGAGATAGAAAAGACTGGAATAATGAATAATGACTGTTTTCTGCAGTTCTTCAGAAGGGGCGAGAAGTCAGTAGAGGATCACTCTTCCCTCAACATCAAAAAGTTTTGGTTTGAACAAAGCCTTTTTGTTTTTAACCTAAATACTCATTAGATACAAGAGAGGTAATCTGTCGACCTCTCAGACTTGTTTCTTTCCAAATACAAAGGTAAATGGCACTGTGGCATTTTTTTTTGTTTTTTGTTCTTATAGCCTGGAAGATTCATGGAAGAAGAGCAGTAAATCCATGAGTCAGGATACTGTGGTATGAGAAGTAAGCCGTTGTTTAGTCAGCCATTAAAAAGAAACATTTCTGCTAAAATTATTTGTTATTATTTCTACTTTTACCTTCCAGAGTGTAAGTCAGTACTGATACTATAGAATTGTTGTTTAATATTGGAAGTAAAAGGAAACATTTTGACCCAGCACTGGGGAGGGGAAGGCAGAGCTGCCATTCATTTGGATAGATATGTTTAATCATCAACTATATGCTGCACTCTGATCTGTGCAACATCTGACTTCTGAGCAGATAGAAGTTCTGAAAGTTATTACAGGAAACAACAAATTGCATAAAGAAATATTCTCATTAAAAGTACACATTGCAAAAAAGGAAAAACTAAATCAAGACCTAAGTGTTCTTTTGTCATTGGCACCATTGAGAAATGCATTGAGAAATCTAGCACAAATTAATTTTTAAAATTAAAATAATTAAAGTAACTTCATTTTGCAGAAATTATATTTCATCTTCAGCTGCAATTCATGGGTTAACACTTTGTGTTATTTTAGCAAAAATGAAAAGCTGGGGCTTCGACGCATTGCTAGCACTCCTGCTCAGACGGAAATGTGCAAGGGTAACTTTGCTTGTCTCTGATCACTGTTCTTTAAGGTTTGCATTTTACCTCATAATTTCATTCACTGAAACAGCTAATTGACACAAAAATATACTTCTGCAACTGTCTCTGAAAAGGTAAATAGTTTCCCTTAGAAAACTGTTACTCCTATAAAAGACAAAAATCCCCCAGCAAAATTCACACTTCTGCCTTAAGGAAATAAACTACTTAAATTCCAGTGTTTTAAAATTGCTCCCAAAGTAACACAAAGGAGCTTTTCTAGTCATGTGGGTGGTGTACAAGTGCACATCTATATAGAAAAGATTTTCAGTATTCAGAGAGAAAAGCAGGGAGCTTGCCTTATAGAAGGAATGAGACTTCTGCCAGAGACTGCAGAGCTGCTTGCTCTTCTGTCTCAAGCCCCAAACACCTGCAATGTCCTTATCCAGGTGCCATATGGCTGCTGTGTCAGGGGGAAAAAATAATGACTGTGAAGTTGTCCCTTGAGGTGTGTTCTTAAACAGAGGTCCAGCACAACAAACCCCAAGTTACCCATCTGATCCAGGTGATTTGTTGTCAACGTCTTTGTAACAGGGAATCAAGGAAAGCAATTGCAACATCTCACCAGTGGTGTGATACGTGCTACACAAACAAGCACAGTAAACAAATGTAAGCCACTGGAATGAGCACTCAGGTGCAGGAGGTCACTGAGCGCATGGTCCAGATGCTCCTCCTGGCACCCTCCCAGTGACAGCCCTGTCACCCCCCCACAGAGAGCAGGGACCGAGGCTACTCCTGCTTCCAAAAGGGCCCTGCTCACCATGTGGGGCTCTGGCACATGTGGGCAAGCTGGGAAACCCTGACACTTTCTGGGAGGGAGACAGTGGTGTTTTGGCCTGCCCCATTCTGTAATCCTGGTTGCATGGGGATGTTCGTTTGGTGGGGTTTCTTTTTTTGTCATCTGTTTTGGCATCTCTATTGAGGGCATCACGCCCTTATAAAGTATCTGAAGAGATTATTCCCAATTTAATATATCCCTTTAACGTGATAATTCCTGGTTCAATTACAAATAGGAAATTTAAAAAAGTGTCACTGTGAAATCTTTGTGAGATCCAGGACATTTTGTTTCATATAGGTCTAGCATTAATACCTATGTCACAGGGACTGCCTTGAATGGTGGAGAGACTTCTTTTTAATTAACAACTCTCTGTAACTAGCCCAGGCTAAGTATTATTCTCAGTCTTTCCACCTTGCGTATCCAGAAAAAGATTTTGCAGACGAGGCTGTCCCCATGATCCCTTGCACAGCCCTGTTCCTTTCAGTCTATGTACACAGGTTTAACCAACTGAAACTTGGTAAAAAGCTGTGCTGAGAATGAAGCACAGGGGATGAAAACAATTTCCTTCATTTTAGCTTGCAATAATATATTATTATTTGCTGAAATAAATTAAATTGTTCATAATTTACAGATGGTTATGGCCCCCTTGACCTGAAACCTACCTATCTGGTGATGGGGGTTTTTTGACTCCTTGATTCAGAGACAGAAAGGGATTGGTTTTGCTCTGAAAGAAGTCTTCTGTAGAGCAAACAGGACTCAAAGACTGAACAGATTTTGTCAACAGTCCTATACCTTACATAATCTCTCTTATAGTCACCAGCTAGAACCCTATCTTTGTATGCAAACAGACAAGATAACATTGTCATCACTATCTTTTGTTTTACATATTTATTTTTTAAAATTCAGTCACTGTGAACTCTGAGATAAGATTCTGCTGCTTTTTTTAGTCATTGCAGAAGAAACTTCTACATCAATCCAATTTACTGTCAAATACTGGAACCACTGTTCCTGGGAGGAGAGGACAAGAATCACACATCACTATGACACACATGAAAATCACAGGATTTAATCATAGTCATGCTTTATGTCTACACATTCACCAATAGATTGAAACCAATAGATTGCAGCCTTCACCAAATTTTTTCTTGAATCATATTTCAATCCTTTAAAGCAGAAATTTGTAGGAATCCAATTTATTTGTTGTCTACACTTTTCCCCTGCACTTTGCTCTAGTTTTAGTACCACTAAGAGCTGGAGCCACACTTAGACTACTTTTAATAAAGTAAACGTGTTACCACACTTCACTACTACCTAACACCCCTGAGCAGTTACTGAGCATAAATATCATGTCATGTGCAAGCCCAGTTAGCCAACACATCAAGAAAATCTCTGTCCCATCAGGGAGGACTGAAGCAAGCAGCGAGCACAGCTAGGGACAGACACTAATAAACTGAAAGCAACAGATTTTTTTTTTTAATATACTTCTTGCATTTTGTTTTGCACACAAAACATACTGTGAATTGTGAATACTGACTACATGCCCCTCACTTCACACTGAGCCCTCTTCAGGATTATTTGTCAGTTACCTGGGGTGTCAAAGGTAGTTTTTGAGGAGTCACTAACCATTTGTACTTATATAAAGACACATCCAGATCAGCAAAGTACACATGGAGGATGGTTTATGCATGAACGAGTCAGTTTTCACTGAGTGGTAGAAACTTTCAGTCACTGAGCAAAATTAAAACCATTATTGAATGTATTAATCTTCACCTCTCTGAATAGCATATACATTCTTGGAACTTAAATCCTGGTATTTTTCTGTGTCTACTGTCTTAAAACATGGAAAAAAATCTTGAAAAATGAAAAAAAGTCTTGAAAAATTAGTCACTTTGCCTATTTTTGCAAAGCCCGTTCAAAAATCAGCAAGTATTTTTCAGCATGAGTCACCACCCACAATCCTGTTGCAATAATTGGTTTACACATTTTCATTAGAATCTGACTCCTATTCCTACTCTTCAGTTAGAAGAAAAGCAGAAGCCAGCTGGTTTGAGTTAGTTATGTACTAATTTTGTTTGTTTAAAGATATAACAAAATCCAAACATCTAGCTAATCAGGTGTGGGTAATCAACCCATGCTTTAGATGACACCATGCAGTCAGCTACTGCTCATGAAAGCAAACTGCAAAACAACAAGACTAACTCCCCTTCTGACTTCCAAGGAGAGAAACTTTGGCAAACCCTATAACTCAGCACTGTTGCCCTTCTGCCTTTCAAAGCTGGGAAAATGAAAGTGGAAAACAGTACCTGGGGAGAAGTTGGAGTGTTCCCGTGGGTGCTGGCTGCTGCTGGGCTCCTGCTGCCTGCCTGCCTCCCTGAGCAGCCCTGAGCTTCCACAGCCTCGTCTGCCTGTGCTGGTCAATGTTTTACCAGGCTGTGAACAACACATGTTCCACCCTCCCTGCAAACACCTGTGGGGGAAGGCAGTGCCGGGGCATGGGTGCAGAGCCAGTGCTGAAAAGATCACCCCTCTTCTGCTTGCCCTGTCCACCACAGAAAGAACAAAGCACACAAAAAAAGGGAAACCTACTAAGAAGGGGACCTAGGAAAGCATGCCAGGAAGGGGAAAAAAAAAGTACGTAATTGGTGCTATTAATAGATAATTTGTGGCAGGTAAATCACAATAGCCTTTCTCCGTATTGTTATAAGGTTACATGCAAGCCTAGACGTGCCTTGCTGAGAGCTGAGAGGGAATGCCTGATTTGTGGGAGTACATAAATTTACAAGTAAATCTTTGGCATAAGAGAGCAGTCATTCAAATGACAGCTGAAACTTCAAAATGACAACAAAAAGACTTGAAACAGCATGATGAAATAATGCAAAGGGAGCCTAAACAGAGACAGAAAAGAAGCAATCTGTGATGTTTTACCTTGCTCTACTCCTGTGTCTTGGCCTCTCAGGAGTGTCTCAGAGTTAAAGCTCTACCTGTGCTAACCAGAGCTTTCCTACTCCCAGCAAGTTAACAATTACAAGCAGAGGGCAGACGAAATGGGCTGGCAGCCAAGCGCAGAGCTGACAAGGTGCCTCTGCCGCTCCCCAAGGAGTAAAGGGTGGCTGCTGTCATGGCACAACCTCTCTCAAGGACTTTTGAGAGGTCTTGGGAATCTGGAGAGGTCCCAGATGACTGGAAGCTGGCGAATGTTGTCCTGATTTTATAGAAGGGCAAGAACGAGGACCCTGGAAACTACAAGCCTGTCAGTCTCACTTCAGTGCCTGGCAAAGTTATGCAGAAGATTGTTCTGGGAAGTATTGAAAAACACCTGAAAGACAACACAGTCATTGATCACAGTCCCCACAGCTTCATGAGAGGAAAGTCCTACTTATCCAACCTGATTTCCTTCTGAGACAAGGTAACCCACCAAGCTGATCAAGGGAAGCCAGTTGATGTAATCTTTTTGGATTTCAGTAAAGCTTTTGATACTGTTTCTCACAGGATCCTTCTGGACAAACTGTCAGCACACATTACGTGGTGGGTGAGCAATTGTCTCACAGGTCGAGCACAGAGGGTAACAATGAATGGGGTAACATCAGACTGGTGACCTGTCACTAGTGGTGACTAGTGGCTCCATCTTAGGCCCTGTGATCCTCAACATCTTCATAAATTACTTGAATGCAGGACTGGAAGGGACACTGAGCAAGTTTGCAGATGACACAAAACTGGGAGGAGCTGTTGACTCCCTTGAAGGCAGGGAGGCCCTGCAGGGAGATCTTGATAAATGAGAGCACTGGGCAATCAGCAACCATAGCAAGTTCAACAAGGGAAAGTGACAGATTCTGCACCTGGGATGGAGTAACCTGGAAGTACAGACAGACTGGGGAATGAGATGCTGGAAAGCAGTGCCATGGAGAGGGACCTGGGGATCCTGACTGATGGCAAGTTGAATATAAGTCAGCAGTGCCCTGGCAGCCAGGAGAGCCAACCATGTCCTGGGAGGCATCAGGCAAAGCATCGCCAGCCAGCTGAGGGAGGGGATTGTCCCACTCTGTTTTGTGCTGGGGTGGCCTCCCCTTGAATATTGTGTGCAGTTTTGGGCACCACAACATAGGAAAGATATTAAGGTATCAGAAAGAGTCAAAAGGAGGGCAATTTACATGAAGAGCCTTGAGGGGAAGCCGTATGAGGAGCAGCTGAGATCACTTGGTCTGTTCAGTCTGGAGGAGACTGAGAGGAGACCTCATTGCACTTCCTTGTAAGGGGAAGAGGAGGGGCAGGCACTGATCTCTTCTCTGTGGTAACCAGTGAAAACAAGGGAATGGTCTGAAGGGGTGGTTTAGGTTGGATATTAGAATAAGGCTCTTTACCCAGAGGGTGGTTGAGTGCTGCAAGAGGCTACCCATGTGTTGGTTGCAACACCAAGCCTGACAGATTTCAAGAAATGTTTGAACAATACTCTCAGGTACATGGTGTTACCTGGGGATGGTCCTATGCAGGACCAAGTGTTGGACATGATGATCCTTGTGGGTCCCTTCCAACTCTGCGTACTCTGTGATTCTGTGATTCTATGTTAGCCTCTTGGTGCCTTGCTGATCCCCCAGTGGAAATAAGAATACCCTTCTATTCCACAGAGCTGCTTTGAGTCTCAGCTATACGGCTATCACCTCAGAGACCCCAGGCAGAAAGAGGGGTTTTATCTGAAAGAGCTTATCTGGGCTCAAGATGCTGCCTAACCAGCTCAAGGGAGCAGGAACTTCTCATAGCAGTCTTGCTCCACCTGGTAAGGACAGCTGCTCCCAAAGAGGTGCACTAGGTGAGGAAGGAGGAGGTCCAGGCAAGATGTTTCTCTTTTCTGCTTGGATAAGGAATTCATTCAAGATCTCTCAGATCTTCCCAGAAAAACCTGGGTGGAAGAGACAATGTTTCTGTGTAAAGGTCTGCTTTTGCCAACTTGGTGTTTCCTGGTTGCAGTAGGATTTCAGCAAAAGACTGGAGGAGAACTGCCCACACATCTGCATCAGGTATAGTTTTTATCACTGCCGTATTGCATGGTATGATCCAGTCTTTGAAAACTGAGGCTGTAGTGGTGAGATTTGGAAGTGGAAGAGTGGCACACTGGTACTTGAGTTATGGAGCCAGCTCAAATCTAGTTTGCCTGGCAGCATAGACAAGGTCACTGCCTGTTATGGGAAGGTTGTACAAATACTCACTTTTCCAGGGTGCTAATACTTCTACAAATCATGTCAGCCTGGTACAGTCCTAAGAGAGTCAAATAGTGTGTAGTATTGACCCCCCAAGGCCAAAGGACTTCAAAGAAACTCAGTTATCAGTTGAAGCTGCCAGGTGTAGCTACCAGAGAAAAGTGATGGCTTTAGTACAGCACATCTGTAGTTGTATCGTGTCACCCTGGGCAAACAGAGCAGTGGAAAATTTGATGGGTCCTCCTACTAAATCTGCCCTTGTAGATAAGCTGATATAAAGCAACAGAAACCAAATTTTTTTTCACTGTTGCACAAGCAATGAAAAAAAATTCTTCCCCGTATAGCTACTACCTTGTGAAAACTCAGTCTGTCATTCACACATTTTCCTCTCTCAGAGATGAGGTTTTCACAGCTGAGGTCTCAGAGAGAGGTGGATGCTTCTCAGGTGGCCAAGTCTGCCCTTTCGTCACCTGGTCCAAAGAGTCTCACACCATGCTTTCACAGATCACTGAGGGTGGGTTTCTGATTCATGCATGGCTGGCAGGAAAGTCTGTGACCCACAGAAACTTGGCATTTCCGCCTCTTCTCAGCATAAAACCTTTTTCACAGAGCACAGGTTTCAAGGGCAACGTAACACTTGCATATTTACTTACTGCAAATGGAGGAGGTGTTGGGTGGTACAGCACACAGACTATAAAGTCAAACATTAATTTAATACAGACATCATATAACTGCAGACTGGTTTGGGAGTAAGTAAAAGATATGGATGTTAAAAGTGAAAAAGCACCTAAAATTCAGAAAGCACTTTCAATGAAACACCAATTTACCTTCAAATTGTTAGCAACCTTAACAAAACAGAGAGCAAAAAACCAAAACTGAAATGTGGGGGATCATGTAACACAGGGGAAATTTCTGTGAATCTTAAATGGGGTTTAATTTTGTTCCAGTTCTCTTTCATCAGATGCATTTGTATTTCATCCTGCAGGGCAACACTTGCTTTGGAAAACACTGCAGGCAGATCCAGAGAGTCTACTGTGGAGGCTTTGAAAACTTTCCATTCCCAGTAAAGAACCTCCATCTGAGCACATGGGGCTATCAGGAATATGTTCAGACCCATCCCTACGCAACGTGTTGAAACCACCTCCCCAGGAAATACCGGTACAGCACTGATCACCTCTGACACGAGGTACATCCCCTCCTTCTGGAGCAGAAGGACTAGCAACTACCTGCTGCTAAAAAAACAAATGGGAGGGGAAAAATAGTCGCTGTGAGCTGTGGGAGATCTTTATCATACAGGAAAACAGAAGAGATCCGAAGCATGAATTGAGAGGGCTCTTTCAACAGTGGCCTGAACATGGCACACATGAGGACACCTTTACAGCTGTGGGTTTGACTGGCTGTCTGGGCTCTTGGAAATCCTACCTGGCCATGCCAGCAGTGCAAGATCTACAGCCCTGCCATACCTATTCATCCCTTTGGTCCACAATTTAGTATCTTGTGCTGAGCTTTCACAGCAAAATGCCCTGTAGATATTCATCTACTGGAGAATGAGTCCTTAGCACTGGACAGACAAAGTACTCCTCCAGATTATAAAAGAGATAGTAAGGGAAGTATTTATTAAATGCCACTACTAGCTGATCACAGAGCTCTTTGGCTAGTGGTTTCACTGGATAGGAGTTTCAGTCATCACTATTCCCTTGGAGGGAACAGACCTTGCAAAATACACAAGATATGTAAGAAAACTTGCTCATGATTCAAAGGGAAAGAGTATTTACAAGCAGTTTCTGTAAAGTTGCTAACAAAGAATATGCAATGCTGATATAAAATCATATGTCAGGCTAGAAAACTCCCTAAAAAAAGACTTTATTCAAAGAACAAACCAACACATCCCACCTTTCTTGTTCACTCCCTTATTGGCAGCTTTTTTTCAAAATAGTATTATAAAACCTTATCATCCAAAGCTTTCAGGGAGAACAGCCTGTTTTTACTCTATCTGTGTTTTGTAAGACCAGACTACACGAATGATTTAGCAACCTCACAGTGCAGACAAGTATTTCAAAATATTCCCTTCTTCACAGCTGTTCAGCCACTTTTACATGTATTGCTGCATTGCATGATGCCACCCCCAGTTGCTCTTAGGAAAGGATCATGGAAACGCAATGGTTTAAAATCACATATGTGCATTCCCCATGGATTTGATTTTAATGCAACTGTCTCTCAGTTAAGCTGCTTCTGGGATTTCCCTGATGGGACAATTTTGTGTGAACAGGGAGAATCTCAGGCTTAGGCTTCAGCGGTGCTGATTTAGTAATGATCTTTACTGGGTAGTCAGGAGGGGTCTGTGTGGTTTGAGTGCTTTAGTAATGTCCCCATCACATCCCTGGTCCCTTGTGTCCAGTTGTGGAGACCAGTTGCAGAGGAGCAAATGGACAGGTTATCAGTGGTCTGGGGATAGATGCCTCATGGAGCACCCATGGCACATGGAGTGCCTGGCAGGCACACCTGCTCTGGCACCCATCAGGATGGCATTGGGTGCAGGTAGAGGTGTCTGTAAGTGCATTGGTGTGTAGGGAGCACAACAGAAAAGTACACTGGCAAAGCTGGAGAGCTTTTCAGCTGCAGTGGAAAATCATTACTATTGCAGGGGGAAAACCAGTGTGCATTAAACTACATTTTTAGAAAAGTCCAACTCTCACTTTAGGTACCAAAATAAGCCTGCACAGAAAATGGAGATCCATAGATTATCTGGGCCACAGGAAGAGTTATGAAGAGGAGAGCAATTTTATAAATAAGATCCTTTGCCAAGGGGGCTGGCAAGACAGCTGGTACCTCTCAGTCTGTGCTCAAGCACTGCAAACACCAGCCCAGGCCATTGCGCTTCCCAAATTCCCAGTGTCCCACAGCATCCAGGCAGGGTCCATGGGGTGCCACTTACCATACAAATGTGCTGCCAGTTGTGAAGGACAGGTAGATTATACAGTGCAATAAAGTATTGCACATCCTTATAGGTTTCTGTGACTATTGCCTACAGAATGTGAAACTTTTAAAAATTAAACAACTCTAATATCAGCCCAGTGTCTTTACTAATTTTTCCCTTTAAACGGGTACTACTAGGAAGAGAAATTTTTTCCACCTGCATTTCAGTTAAAACATTTTTAATTACTTGGTTAAATACACTTATTATGCATATGAATTAAATAATTAGAAGCCACAACTTGAAACATAACAATTTTTTTCTCTGTAGTTCCTTTAAAATAGGAATACAAGTGTTTATGTTATACTGGGGAGTATTTTAATCAACATCTATAGACTGTCTGCCTATATCTATCTATCAATTTATTATTATCTATTATCTATCTTTATGTCAAGATACATTAGGTTTTAAAATGCTTTGTGAGAGCTGACTGGGCATGTGAAGCTCTAAAAAGGAAGAACTTCTAATAAAAGTGAATAAATGCATTGCTAACAATACCTTAATTTTACTTTCTTGGGCATTTACATTGGAACTGAAAGCCTGTAGCCTGTAGCCATTCTAGCATCAAGAAGTCTTCTTAGTGCTGTCCTTAGCGCTTTATGTCAAATATGAGCAAATATTTGCCATCAATATCAATGCCTAACATTTGATAACATAAAACACCTTCACTAGACTCCACAAATGCAGCTAGTTGCTTTGAATGAACCCAGGAGACAAGTAACATTTCTATTTTAAAACAACGCCTAAGAAGATAGTACATACAGATATTTTATAGCTGAATGGAAAAGCTGGGTCTGAATCAGCCTTTCCAGAACATACTGCCAAGTAGATGAATGAAATATTTTTTGTTCCTATTTGCTCTGCTCAAAATCTCAGAGGAGATTTTGATACAGATCTCTGTGAGACCAGTTCCTGAGGACTGTACTTACATATTTGGAAGCTATTATTTACTGCTTAATTATCTCCATGCAGCCCAAAATATCCCTAAACTTCAGTACACAGATGCCTTTAACAGCACATCCACCTCATCACCAAATTCAAGGCATAAGAAAAAACATTTGTAGAGGAGTGGGATGAAGGTCTGAAGGTCTGATCAACACAGTGGACCTCTTGCTTTGTGGTTTTCCTATCATCTGCCCATGAGAGGTGTCTGGCTGCCTCTCAGTCCTCTCTTTTGGGGGAACCCAACAGAGGGTTCCTGAAACAGAAACAGCTTGAAGGGAAAATAGTGCCTAGAAACAGCAGCATGGCTAAGACACAGGTGGAGGTAGATGGGTTACCACAGAAACATGAGTTAGACTGAGGATGCCTAGAATAGAGTCAGTGACTTGATAATTGTCTGAAAAGAAGTTAATAGAGAATCACAGAGATTAACGGACATGGTTCAGGAAGAACAGGAGTTGCAAACTGCTTACAGGACAAGTGATAGCTGCAAAGGAAGGCAGGGTAGAAATGGAAGGTGTCTTGCATGTAGAAGAGATAAGAAGAAATCCACAATTTCTGGAGGGAAATTAAAAAATAGGATGAGGCAATCCAGCCGCTGGGTTGAGGTAAATTGTTTTAGAGGGACAACTGATGAGACATAGTAATGCTTGTGAGAAGGGAGAAAATGAGGGTTGAATTGGAAAGAGGAACTAGTAAATACAGGATGTGTAGATGACAGCTCTGAAAAAATGCATGTGAGTCAGGTAAAAGAGTACTGGAAGAACATAACCAAAAGGACATTTAGTTTCTAGGTGAAGGAAAATTGCCTGCTCTCAAGCCAGGCATCTGGCACCATTGTACTGGGTGCTGCAAGCCATACTGGCTCAAAGGTGGAAGAGATGGAGTCCATCTAGAGAGCAACAAAAGGAAAAGAGCCAGAGGGGACAGTACAGTGGAGTCCAACCACAGAAAAAGGAGGTTAGGGACAAAATTACTTGTGTGGTGCAGTTGGTCCTGGGACAGCTGGAGGGATGCAAACCATTCAAGAGGAACTAATGGGAAAACCAAAGTGATGAGAGCTCAAATCAGAAAATAAAGTACCTATGGGGGCCTGATCAGCTGGTGGTCATTTTTGTGGCCAGGATAACTCATGAAGTGAAGCAAAACACTGAGGCTGCGAAGGTAGAAAGCTACCAGGGACATGGGACACCCAATGACAGCCACTCTGCTGAGAAATGAGAGATCCTCAGAACAGTTGGAGAGAGTGTGAACTGCAAAATATGGGGAGGAAAACAATAGGAAGCAGCATGTCTGCAGGTGGTTATCCAGAGGGAAGAAAGACAGGCAATGCTGGGTGTACGCTAAAGGGGCTTGAGGACACAGCAGTCCTTTGTTGACAAACAGCGGTGCAGTGTCAGAGACAGATGCTGCTGCTGCTGCTGCTGCTGCTACTGCTGAGGACTGGCTGCTGCTGAGGCAGCAGGGAGAGCTGGGGAGGACTGGACCAGCTGCTGCCAGGGTGAAAGGAGGAGCAGGAACTGGAGGGGTAACGGTCGAGGAAATAAAATTAAACCATGAATCTTTTTATTGTTTATGATAAAAATAGCCCCAAGCAGATTTTCATACTTATTAAAAATCTTCACATAAAAGGAGCCTAGGAGACCTAGCAATACCCTCTCTACAATAGCTACATCACATGTTCAAATAAAATATGTTGCTAAACTTGTTTTTTTCCTACGTAAGGACTAAAACCAGATATCATTTACTCCTATGCACACACAACCAGTAACAGTTTATGCTTGTAGAGTTCCTGTCTATTGTATTAAAACTAGAGAACTGAGTAACACAATGTTCTGTACCAGAAAACTGCAGCATTTAGCCAGTCTATCAGTTTCCCAGAGCAGTTTTATGGTATTTCTATTTTTTAAATCTTCCGTTAACACTGGAAGTGGATCTGTTTTTCCATGTGAAGGAATGATTTAAGAGATAATCTGTAATGCATACTCTGGCAAGCACATTGATGCATTTTCTGAGCTCAGTGGCAAATTGATCTTCAATCTGGCTGTCCTGAGGCTCGCAGCATGGCTAGTGGGAAAATCTTGATTCAAACTCCGAAGTTACAAAATCCACCTTGCTCCTGTTTAGATTTTAGAATTCAAAAACCTTTCACCAGATTATGCAAAATTCACATTGTAACATTTCAGTTTAGGCAGACACTGTATTTTGAGAGCTGACATACAGAACCCTTCTACTCACTACTAAGAAATCAGGAGCTGTTTGATACATGTATTTCAGTGAAAAAACTGCTATCTACTTATAAACACAGGTATGGATATTTGCAGTTGACTGGATCTCAGTCTGGATTAGCTGTAGGTTACAATTCAGCTTTGAGGCTTGGACTTGATTTATGTTAAAACTGGAATTACACAGTGTGCTCTCACTAATCTTTGCACAAGATGGAGGGACTCTCAGGACCTGCTTGTTCTTGCAAGACTTCTGCTTAGAACAAAACTTCCCAGAGGACAACAGTCTGCATTTGAGTTGAGCTTCATCTGTAATTGAGCCAGATCTTAAAATCATAGAATCAGAGTAGTTTGGTTTGGAAGGGATCTTTAATGGACACCAAGTCCAGTCCCCTTCAATGAGCAGGTACATCTCCAACTAGATTAGGTTGCTCAGACCTGTGTCCAACCTGAACTTGAACACTTCCAGGAATGAGGCATATACCTCTCTGGGCAACTTGTTCCAGCATTTTACCACCTTCATCATAAAAAATTTCTTCCTTATATCTAGTCCGAATCAACCCCTTTTTTAGTTTTAAACCATTACCCCTTGTCCTATTGCAACAGGCCCTCCCAAAAATCTGTCTCTATCTCTCTTTTAAGCCCCCTTTAGGTATAGGAAGGTGTTATAAGATCTCCCTGGACCCTTCTCTTCTGATGGTTGAACAACCCCAACTCTCAGCATTTCCTCACAGGAGAGGTATTCCAGTGCTGTGGTCATCTTCACGGCCCTCCACTGGACTCACTCTAGCAGGTTGATGTCCTTCCTGTGCTGAGACCTCCAGAGCTGGATGCAGTACTCCAGGTAGAGTCTCATGAGAGCAGAGTAGAGGGGGAGAATCACTTCCCTCGACCTGTTGGCCACATTTCTTCTGAGGCAGCCCAGGATATGGTTGGCTTTCTGGTCTTTGACAGGACATTGCCAGGTCATGTCCTTTCACCCACCAGCACCCCTAAGTCCTTCTCTACAGGACCGCTCTCAATCCCTTCATCTCCCAGCCTGTATCAATACTGGGACTTTCCCTGACCCAGGTGCAGCACCTTGCATATGGCCTTGTTGGGCCTCATGAGGTCCCCATAGACCCACTTCTTGAGCCTGATTCCTCCCAGTGGCATCCTGTCCCTCAGGCATGTGAACTGCACAACTCAGCTTCATGCCATCTGCAGATTTGCTGAGGGTGTACTCCTTGGCTTTGTAGTTTCAAAATGGTCCCCTAACCAGCGAGGAAGGAGAACTGGGATATAATTAACGCCAGAAATTAAAAAAATAATACTTAGTTTCACTATGGTTACTGTGACCATTTTGAGTGATACAATGCATTTACCTGATCTCACACATAGTCATCTACTTGTTAAAAATGTAGGGATGGGAAACTGGGAGTCTTATCCGCTTCTAAAGAATTTCTTCTTACTAAAGTACAGCACTGTCTCCAAGAGTACCAGCAGCAAGCACCATTCATTCTAGGAAAAGTCAGAATGCTCTCATCTATTTAATAATTAAAAACAGATCTAGATCATGAAAAATATTTCCATACCCTCACTCATTGCTCAGGCTGGCAGCAGGGGCATGAGACTGCACAAAAGCAAAGAATTCCAAAGGACAACAGGTCCAACACAATAGAGAGCAACATCTCTGCTGTGTCTGGTTTGGGGCCAGCCAAGGCTGCATCTGAAAGTTTCCTATTTACCACTTATATTTGCTTCATTAAAAGCAATAAATTATCTCCTGCAAGACACTGGGTCTGTTTGAGCCAAGGTAAGAATTGCTGTTGCAGTGTCTTTTGCAGAGGTACAGCACATAGCTGGCATGAGCCTGCCCTCCCAGCGGGCACTGCCTCTGACCAGCCTCACTCCTCTCTTCAAGCTCATGTCTAGGCTGGGGCACTGGTTCAAGAGCTGGACTTGAGAGCCTGCCACCAGGCAGATCTCTTGTGACTGTCTCCCACCCCAGTGTTTGCTTCCGGCATGGCCGGGAGAAGGTTGGGAGAGCAGGCAGTAGCTGGGGAGTGCCTGCCAGGCCAGCTGGGCTGAGCTGTAACCTCAACACATTCAGGGAAAGGTAAGGTGTTTCTTCACGATAGGCCTCTCTCAGGAGTGAAGGCAGTGGCATGTTGGAACACCATCACTTCTAGATAAAAACAAGTGAGGGCAACTCAGCCAATCTAAATAAATAAACAAACAGAAGCACAGACAGAGGAAAAATTGCACCTTTTGGATTTGCTACTATTCTTCATGTGCACATCTGACACTTATATGCTATTACAATGGATGCTACTGCTCAGTTATTGATTGAATCCCAGTTACTGAGCCCATTTCTAGTTCTTGATTGATGCTACTTCATTGGTAGGTTGAACAGAATTTCATTTGCTTACAGTTAAGTAAATCATCAGTTTACAGTACTAAGCTTACTAAAAACATGCACCAGGCAGAACGTTGGTGAATATAAACCTATGGGATCACACTGTGTATGAGCCTAAAATTCCAGACTGTGAATCAGTCTGTGGACTGTGTGGTAGAGCCTGTAGCGATCTTTTGCAAAAAATGGCACATGGTCTAAGACTTGCTGAAACTTCATTTTCATCAGCATACTAGTCAATGTTTTGAGCGTTAGCATCTTGCTGATTGCACTCTTCATTAAGGAAAAGAAAATAAAATGATAGCTCACAGTTCCTTTGGTGTGCAGATCTGCTACCTGTGATGCTGTATTTCTGAAGGAGGGAAGCAAAGGAGAGATGAATATAAAACCCCAGAGCTGTACTGAGGAATTGCCACTGTTTACACAGAGCTCACTCCATCCCTTCACTACTCATGATGGTGTTGGTTGTCAAGAGCTCTGAAAGCTTCTGGACTTCTGCAGCCACCAGAGCTGCTGGTGGGTATTCTAAGGGAATTTATTTCTAGTGAGCAAACAGTCTAACATGTCTCATGCCCTGGGTTAGCATCCCTTGAGTGCTGTATGGGATAAGCCAACACAGGGAATCCATGTCTGTTTAGTCTTAGAGGCTCTGTTCCTTCTATATGATAACTGGAAATGGAGGCAAGAGGATTGTATTGCCTTAATTCTGCTAAAATTCCTCCCTTGCCACCTGTAGGCCCAAATGAAGTAGTATATGCAAGCAAGGAAAGAAGATAAATGGTCCAGAGAGGACGAGAGGAATTCTCACAGTCTCATCAAAAGCACATATCCCTGGGATATAGAAATTAAATTTTCTACTGATTTCATTCCAATTGAGTGAAGAAGGAGACAGTGGGACTATGGCAGTCACTCAAAAAGAGGATTCAACCCTTTAATAATATTGGTGACATTGTTTTAGAAACCTGCGTCTCTGAGATCTTTTTTGCCTCATGAATAAGATGCCAAAGGAATGTTCAAGTTAAATGCCTGCATTTCTAACATAAAAAAAATTATATTGTGCTCAGTCATGCAAATTAACATATCAGTGAAAATCCACTGAGTTCTCTGGGATATCAGATTATGATTTGAGAAAACTTCTTTTAGCCTAATGAGTCTGGATGCTTTGTTAAAGCAAATTAACCATAATTCTACTAGAGTCAAGGCAGCTGTACTATTTCAGATGCCTTCTTATACTGTGCTTATCATCTGAGGGCTTCACAGCAGAGCTTCAAGCAATGGGAGTAATATCAGGAATAAGTTGCTTTATCCCCTCTGAGACAAAACCCAAAAATGCTTTAGCAGTTAATGTAACTTAAGCAATGCAGATACCACTTATAAAACTTCTTATAAAAGCCTGTATTCCAGAGAGTACAGGTTTGTACAGATCTCAAAAAAAGTCCACATGAAAATATGCCTTAACTGCCTATAGCCACAGCAAGGAAACTCACAGCTTATGATGACATGTATCTGTGCTCACATTTGACACAATGCTCATGATTTTGTGTATGTATGTGTGCACAAAAACCGCAGTATCACTTTTTAAAAAGTGTTTGTAAATAGAAATTATTTATTATATTTTTTAAATCTTAGAATGCTTATTTCAATATTTTTTCTAAATTACTGAGCAATAGGAATATCAGAGTGATTTTTTTTTTATTTCATATTGCTTGTACTGTGCCATACTGGCACTCAGATGATAAACCAGCAAACAACAGTGCGCCAGAAACAGCTTGTCAGAGTTTCCCCTTCTCACAGCTTCAGACTTTAAGGCAATGGAATTGCACTGATGCTTTAACAAAGTATTTATCATTGCTGCAGTATAAAAGAGAGGGATAAATAATGCTTGTTTTTTCTGGTGGTCTGAAGATAAGCAAGTTAATTTAAACTACTGAGTACAATGTTCCGTGCTCTATGTTCTCAAGCACAAGGGCAATACAAGTTTTGCTGTATTGCTGTGATGTGTGTTTTACTAATTTAGGGGACGAAGGAAGAACTTGGGGTCATTTGCTAACCCACAAACTTTTCAAAAATTATTTTAGTTTCATATAAGAAAGCACAGAGCTCAGTTCTGAGCCTATGCACAAAAAGGACAAAATGGGGCAGAGGACAGAGAGCAGAAGGTGCTCTTGGCTAGATCAGTCTTGTCAGGCTAGTTTAACAGGGTTAAAAAACCTTCCTAGTGTAAATAACTGGGAGCACTACTGCACATGTGGGCCGCATGGCTCTACAAAGCATAGCCTGCATCTTACTGGACCCCCAGGCAAAATATACCACCATGCAATGCTGCTCTTGCCACTGAACCCTACTCCTACTATCTTCCTACACATCTAGTACCTATAGCCATGGTGTAGGCTGAGGGAATAACCTGTTTCGCCACAGGTACTGTGGTACCACTGCTCCCTGCAGTGCTGTCCCCTCCAGCTCAGCCATAGATGGGAAGAAAAAACACCTTGAATTCATCTACACATCAGAAAACTGGTACACAATTGACTCACCATCCAAATAAAAATATAGGAACAATGTTATTTCAGATTTTTGGAGCTCATGTAGCCAAGTAACCTGTCTGCAGCAGTGACCACAAACTGATCCCTGCAGAATAGCATGAACAGAAGCGATCTTGTCTGCAAGTCCTCTTCCAGCCTCCAACCATTTTCAGCTTAGGGGACTTCTTGAGCCTGATCTAGTTTGCCCAGTGGCGGACCTCTCTTCCAAGTACTTGCCCAATCTTCCCTTGAGTGTTTGAAAAAATTGTCACATGCTTTGGGAAAGAGTTTCACAGTTCCAGTATTGCTGCATGAAGAAATATCTCCTTTTATTCTGAAAATGGCTCCTAAAGCTTTGTCTAACACTTGCTACCTCCTGCATTGGAAGAGACCATGAACAGCTCAATCCTACTCACTCACTCCATACCACCCTGGATTTTACAGACCTGAATCAAAGAAAACACCCCACAGTGGTCTCTGCCTGAGCCTGACCTACTCAGCCAAAAGCTGAGTATCACATGTATGTTTTCACTGCTTGTTTCCAAGGGATTGAGGAATTTACTAAAATGTTCTTGTTGCCCAGGGTCCCTGCACACCTTGCATACTGGTTGGACATTGAGCATGCTGAGCACAGCAGCCACACAAAGCTTGGTGTGGACCAGTGACCCCAAATATTTAATCACCAGCGTGTAAGTGCTGAATTGCTCTCTTCTCACAGTTACTCTCTTCATAGTATTCTGCGAAGTACCAGGATTTTGCTTTATTCGGTCTACTAAACTTGGGCTATTAAAGCTAGAGATCCCCTCATTATTTAGAGGCACTCAGTAGCTTTCAATTATACTACCTGGCATCATGTTTCCTTTCCATCACATCATTCTGCCACATTTTCATTTGGCTTATGGCTTGCTTTCAGTTAGCTGTAAGTAAGACAGAAAGTGGACTTTTTAATAATGTGAACATCATCAACACTGCAAGCACTCAGATATTTATTGCTGTCTGCAAATTCTGCATGTGATGCTACTGAGACAAATAAGACAACTGACTGGACTCTGTAAGCTCTTCAGTTGCCCTCTGAAAGTCATTAGGAAATGAGCTCAGTCAGCAGACTTTTTTAAAAGCTGGCTTCCTAAGGAACAATTTCTAATATTTCATGTTTTTGCTATTTTAACTTCTCTCAGTAAGTGGTCTGCAATGGAAATCCTGCCTGATTGTGCAGGTCTTGTTCAGGTAACACGCCTTCAATTGATTTTACATCCGTTCATCAGAATGATTTGCTTTAAAAACTGATTTTATGTCTAGCTAGAACACAGACAAATATGTTTAAACCAGGTATCCTCTGTTTACATGTACACCATGTGGCTGCCCAGTTTTCCTCCCATACAGGGACATGAGGACATTTTACATTGTTTACAGCAGGGGTAGCTCATCATAACCACATGTAAAAACTGCTTGTCCAGCCATATTCCACACAGGTCTGTGGAACCTAAGGCATCCCCAAAGGTTGTTGTGCCCTGCTCACTATGTAAGCCTTCCAGGCATCTGCTCCCCTGCTGAGGCAGGGCCACCCGGCTCTGAGGGTAAGCACTGGCTTCCTAAAGAGGAGCAGCTGGAGCCAGGAACAATCATGTGGAGAATGTTGGGAGAAATGTATCAAATACCTCAGGTTAATTGGCAATCAATTAAAGCTGATGCCCAGGAAAGCTCTCATGATATTGCAAAGTCAAGCTGTAAAGGATAGATGTGGAGGGCTCAACTCTCAGCAACTTCAAAATTAAATGAAAGATGCTGATATTATTTCTCACTTATTTATGTCTGTGTTTTGAGATTCTCCAAAGTAAATGTTAACATGAGAATAGGCCAAAAATAACTCCATGGCAGTACACTCAATGGGGGTGACTTGGTCAGCATTATTCCTACTAACACAGATGTTTCAAAAACTCCACAGTGGCAGACACAGCAGAGGAAGATAATACTGCTGGAAAAGTGCAGTGAAGTGATATCACTGTGTCACCACTTACCGCCTTTCCCTCCAGTCTCAGCTAATCGTGATATTGCTCCTGTTTCCCCAGAGACCTGCTTGAGGAGCACTGCTAAATGCTCCACATAGCCCCACAAGATCCCTCTGAAAGAGACTGCTGGAGAAACAGCTTGGACCCAAGAAGCACTTACGGTTGCTCATGGGTGGGCTTTGCACAGCATGGCCCTGATTCTGCGGAAGAGCTAGTCCCAAGTTAATAATTACATGTTTAGCATATTACGCAAGCATTTTACTCTTGCTTTTTCACCGGTGTACATTCTTCCACTTTGTGATTGTCACTCTTTTTCTCATTGATTTCATGCACCAGAGGAGCACAGGTCCCGTTGGCATCAGCATTTTCCCCCCAGGACTACCTGTCCTGTAGAAGTGACTCTGTGCTTCCTGGGTTAGGACCCATATGCTGCTCAAGCCATATTTCTTCTGGATTCAAACTACTAAGATCAAAAGTTCGGCAGGTTCAATCCTCAGTCTGTTACTGTGTTTATTTGTTCCAGTAACCTGCCAGGTCTTCACCAATTTTACCAATCCCACAAGAAGATCCTTGCCTCTCTTCAAAGCTGGCTTGACTTTTGCAAGCACAAACTGAGGGGCTGCTTTGGAGGGAAAGCAGAGATGAGGGGCTAGTGAAGGATCACAAAACACTGTTTGGAGCCAGCAAATTACCATTAAAGAATGTTGCCCACTTATGTAGAAAAACTGGGTACCAGCCACTCATTGACCCTGCTATTCAGGTTCTGCAGCCTGCAGCAAAGGGCTCCTAGAATTAGCTCTACCAATCTGGTGGAGAGACACCTCTGATGTCTGAAATGGGTTTGCCTTGGGGTTGTTAAATACCAGCTCCATGTGATTGGGCTAATGAAAAGTTTTTAGCCAAACAAATCCCTGTTTGTGAGAGTATAAGAGCTAAGAGGATTAGATGTTAGTTAAACTAGACATAGCTGAAAAACAAAGTTATTGCTGTTAATTCTAAAAAATGCTGCCCTAGTGTGTGGGAGTGAAAGGAATGGATAACAAAATTAATCTGTGAAGAAAAAGATGACAGTTAAATCAGTTATATCCCATCAGAAACAGTGCTCCCTTGAATTCAATATTACCATGTAACAGGGGAATATATATTTATTCTATGAACAGATGGCAAAACCAGTATTAACTAAAATTGCCTTGATCTCCTGTATTCTTCTTGTAAAGGAAATGTAGGTATTTTCTGTTATTTTGTAGGTTTACTACCATAGCCCATTGACTGTACAGGTATATACCAATAGTGCTAGAATCTGGCTAAGCACAACACAACTCCACAGTTCGATCAGAAGGATTGTCTGCTACTAAATTGGGAAACTGGCCGAGTCTCATTGCTGTTGCACTGACCAGCTGAGAAGTCAGTGCCTCTCAATGACTTGCTACCCTGTTCTTCCAGGGGTGTCTCAGCTAAAAAGAACCAGCTTCTTTTGCATTTCCATGGGAATCAAAAGTCAACAGTTTTCTTCTTCCGATAAGGAATTGCTTGCAATAGCACCCCCAGTAAGGACAGATTAGGGAAAATTGAAGTTAGAGTAACAGTATATAACAAATGTTTCCTCCCTACAAAAAACCCCCACCAAAACCATGCTATTAGAGCTTTCAGCCTCCTCCTCCCACTTTGAAAACAGACTCATGTCTTATGCCTGCTTAGAAATTCTTGACTTTACTCCCAGTGAAACTGTTTGGTTCAGCAGCAGCCAGCAGCCCTCTCCATCAGCATCTGCTGCTACCTGTCATTCTGCCTTGTTTCACTGCTCTTTCTGGGCAGACATCCCATGAATCTCAGGTTCTTATCTTGATGACTCTGTTCTCCCCTACCAGCCTCATTCTAGAACACCTGCTAGCACTAATTATACTTTTATTTGAATATAAATACCTTGCTTGGGGACATAATAAGTATACACCTGATTTTGGAGCCTCTGAAAGAAGGCTGTTGTGCTGATCAGTGCCAATAAGGAAGAAGATGTAAGAACTACCTCCACGGAAGTAAATGAAGTCAAATAACGTCGGTGAGCTTTCCTGGATGCTGGCAACTAATTGCACCTTGTAAGGTCCAGAGCAGTCCCCGGCACACTTTGGACCTGTGTCATTTAAATACCAGTTGCCCAAACCAGAAGGCAGATATCACTCTCCCAGGCAGAGGCTGGGGGTTAGGGTGAGCTCTGGATTGTTCCTAGCACACAGTTTGGTTGCAGTCATTTGGTTTTGGCAGGCGAGACAGCATCCTCCTCTGGAGGCAACAAGCCTCTGTGCCAGAGAGCGATTCTAGGCGCGTTTGATTTACTAGAATCAAACTAATGGGGAACAGAGATAGAAAACCAAACCCCTCCTATAACAACCAGAACAAAGAAATCTTTTACATCTGGAAATATTGAGGTAGATCAAATAATTAGCACTGCAACACGTTTGTACTGCCTGCAGCTAGAAGAACTGCTCTCTGTGGAAGCAGGAATGTGGTTGAGCCTGCAAAAACATGATAAGGGATCTATACCTAATATTTTTGGATGATCTGTGACCATCACAAGTAAGTTTCCATGGAGCTGAAGGAACATTCAGGATTGAACTCCCAGGGAAAATTTGCCTACTCTAACCAGCAGAGGATGGCTTGGCAATTGAGGGCCAGTGCCACATCTTTACTCCTTCTGGTAAAGTGAAAGTATCAAAAATAGAGGTGTAGAAACAGCCTTTTTTGTTTATATCACAAGCTGACTGTGGAAACAACAATAACAAATATTCTTTTTACTTGCTTTTCTCAACCAAATAACAAAGTCAATTTCAGTTTAATTTTTTTCTGTAGCACTTTAAAAGTTTCTTCAATTTCCACATAAAGTGCTCCAAATTGAAAAGTGGAAATATTTTCCTTGGAATTTTTATTTTTACACAATCAGACTGTTTTGCAAACTTGACCAGAACTTAAAAATGGTTCTATTTTTATGAAATCTTCACTTTTTGGTAAGTATGCTGTTTACACATATCTTTACCCCAGTTGGAATCCTGATGAGTTTGCATATCATAAGGAAAAATGTACAGGTATGGATTTCTATGCTGATATTTCATCACATGGGTGGGCTGATGCTGGCTGTAGCTATGAAATACAAATGTAGTATATACAGATCTTGCTGATCTAGTAGAAGTATTAAATAGCACATCTCCTGGCCCTTTTACAGAATGATGATTCAAGCAATCCGTAGGTTCCTAGGCTGCTGCACAAGATCACAGCATGATCACACGTGTACGATGGCATAAACAGATGAATAATAGCAACTGCATTTTCAGTCCCACCCACATTTCACCTTATTTTTTAAATCACATAACACCTACACACAATGCTTGGCCAAGACTGACAAACACAGAGCACAAGAAAATCAATCTGTCGTTGTCTGTATGTGTGTATTTCGGGAGGAAATAATAGCTGGGGTTTCTTTATCCTTTTTTTTTTTTCCTTTTACTTTTAAATAAATAAATCTGAGAAAACAACAGACAGGTGATAAAAGTCATTAGTTGCTATAGGACTTCAAATGCTAAGTCCTAGCACAAATGCAGGTAGGATTGGACCAGAGTGGGAGACCGCTGATCTATTAAAAAATATTGCTGCTTGGTTTCCCAGTTGGGTTGCCATAAGCTCCAGCACACACCATGACCTTGCCTCTGTTGAGAACTGGAAGAGTATTACCCTTGACTTGAATGGAAGCAGGATCAAGCCCATCCCAGACAATTTCATGCGCTACGTGTTGGTTGTGCATGCCAACATTATGCAATGGGGTGAAAAATGAAAACCTGTCAGGCACAGAACTGGTGCACGCAAGGACATACTGTTATTTGTTTTGCAGCTTTGCCACTCTAACAGGGATTAACAACATGCCATAGATAGCTGCCATAATAAAACCAACCAAAACGCTTCATTTTCTAACTTTCAGAACAGGATCTAAACTTTTGAGGGAAATGGTTTGCTTGGCCTCAAGTTTTTATTAAAAAAAATCCTGAGATAGTATTTACTTTTTCTGGACTTCTCTCCCCACTTTTCCTCTCCTTTGTCACCCAGCTAACAGAGCAGGAGATTGAATGCACCTCCCAATTCCTTTATTAATTATTTTTTCAACCAAGTTGGTAGGTATTGTAAGTCGCCAACCTTCGCTTTCTGGAAATTCTTTGCTGTATTACTGCATAGCAGAGTGGTGTGACAAGGATAAAGAGATTAGAAGTAATTTCATATAACTCCTTCTGTCAAAATCTGTAGAGGGCTTTTACTGGTAACTCTGAGTGTTGCTGAAATTCTTCATTAAAAACTTTCAATACATGGGCAGGAAATCCGTAAGCAGGGTAACCAAAAAAGAGGGAAAGAAGGAATTTTGAATTAAAGTCTGAACAGAGAGAATACAAAGGAAAAAAAACCAAAACATTGCTCCAGTGCAACAGTAATAATGCATGTTATCTCCAAGCAAGTCGATGCCAATTCAGCTTTGCAAGCCAGAAAACTACATGCTGATTTTCACCAGTTTCAAGTAATTGACCATAACCACTGCAGACACAGGCTCTCCCTGCCACCATTAGACAACCAAGGTAGCTGTAAGCTTCTGATGAATGGTCACTACTACAAGCTGCCATAGTCCACGAAAAATTCAGACTTGTGTTTTCCCTGTTTGTTGTACCAGCATACTGCACATACAGTCTAGACAGGCAAAATCTGGCCAACAGATCAGGATCTTTTCCTAGTAAGGTGGTCAGGTATAGCCCCTAGTTTTGTCAGTGTGGGAAAGCAAGAGTGAAGCACAGGGAGAAGAAGGAACTACATACGATCTGGCCAATGCAGCTGGGCCAGCCTGCAGACCTGAGCAAAGCTTTGAAGATAATAAGAGGGTGACTTGCATTTTCTATGATTGTCCTGTTAAATGAACAGGGGAGTGGACAGACATGAAATGACAATGACAATCCTTCACTTTTTGAAAAGCTACTATCATGTGTTACAAAGCAATCATCAGGCATTGCAAGTCCTCCTCAGAGCCCGTGACCTTGCACAAGAACAGAGAGTGCCGGTGAGCACAGGCACAGGTGCGTGAAAGGGAACACACCGCTACCACGATGGGTTAGGAGAAGAGTTTAAATGCTTTGTCCCCTATTAGAGGTGCAAACTCTTCTTCTGCTTTTTTTAGGAGGTCCTTCTGTCATTCACCCATTCTCCTCCTGTCCCCACAGATCCCTGACTATGCAGTGGCAGAGGGCTGGCATTTCCCCATCCCAGCCACTTGCTCTGGCGCACCCTTACACAGCTCTACAGCCCAGGAGCGACTGAAACATTGCATGGCTTTCCTTGGGTACCCTCCAACCTGACAGGCAGTACCACTTCCCTCACTCCCATGTTTCACCAAGTGAAGGTGCCAGCCTGGGTTTGGATGTATCCTGCAGACCTGTGCATGGGAAAGCAAGTGGTACAATGTGCTGATTCCCCTGAGAAGTGCAAGAGGTTCCCTGGATCACTTCATATCTGGAAGATGGGTGCTGAAAACTGGATTTCACACTGCTCTGGACCCTCATGGGAGACAGTGGCCTCCTTTGCTCTCCATGCAGTACAGGGAGTGGCCTTGCTCCTGCAGAGAACCTGGACTCGGGCACCAACAGTGGCTGCTGTCCCCACATTGCGCCAGAGGCAACAGGGTGACACAGCGTCTGATGCACTTCGAGAAAAGGGAACTCATAGCTAAGGAACATAAAGAGGCTCTTGATGGCAGCTTTCTGCCCTCACCCTGCACATGGATCCTGTGTATCACTGGCCAAGTCATTTGAACCAAGCTTTGTGCAGATGGTGACCAACTGCATGTTCCTCGTTTTCATATGGGAACATTTTCTGGTCTGCAATTTGCTTGCAGATGCAACGAGCACATAGAATGCAAACGAACTGGCTGGGAAATGCACTTTGAAAATGTGTATCTTAAGCAAAACTAAGTTTTCTGGAAAGTAGAGTCATGAGGTAACTAGTGTGACTGACTCATATTGGTAACTGAAGTGCAAACAAAACAAGAAAAGGAGGCAATTTGTTTTGCCTCAAGGTAAACATTTAATTTTTAGATTCTCTACCCCATTTCTATTGTTAAATTTGGCGAAATTTTTTTAAATGAAATTTCATTCTAAAGCAAAAAAAATGTGGTTGCATTATTTTGAAAACATGGAAATAACACGTTAACTTATTTGCATAATTGTATTTTTGATCACCCAAAATAACCTCTTAGGTTGACATAAGCCCATAGCTAGAGATTGTTTACCCTAAAGCATATTGTTCTGTGAAAATAATCTTTATCTAAGCAAGTTCACCTGTGTCTGACCCTAGCATCCTAAACTGTATGGTCAAAACTATGGTAAACTTCTTAATTTATATCCCGTGTGCCTATTTTTTTAGTAAATAAATATCAAATGATTGTTGTACAGATTATCTTATTACTGTTTGTAAGTGTTTAAATGTTATAGCAACGAACACCACTAAAAAGTCCAAGAGTAATAAATCTCTCTTTAGAGCAAAGCAATACAAGAGCATGAACAGCAGCAGAAAAAAAAAATTAAATATTTAAAATCCACTGACCATCCTCCTTTTTATGCATGGTGTATGACAAGGATCAGTACTGAATGTCTCAAAATCAAACTATAATAATACATACCAGAAGGCAAATTAGGATTGTGCAGACTATAAATCTGGCACTATCTGAATTCCACACTTCATATTTTTTATGAGTAGGATATAACTGCACAGTTTCCTAAGCTTCTCTGTATCTTTTTTTTTGAAGCAAACTGAAAACCAACCCCAAATTCCATCATGGGGCATCCTGCTGATGCGTGTGCCACCAGGGGGGCAGCACATGAGATTTACTGCATGGACTTCTGTTTCACAAAGTAAGAGTAAATGACCGAGGCAAAGCAGCAGCAAGAGGGAAGAGGCAGGGGGACTCCTTCTAGTTTCCTAAGGGAAAGCTGGAGTGGAGAAAAGCCTTGTATTCACATCCCCAAGCACTTTTGTTTGGGTTTCGTCCAGAGTCCTTGGATGACCTGTCCCTTTCTAGTCCTACTCTTGTCTAATACCAGTGCCCCAAACTCACACCATTTCCTTCCTCCGCTCATTGTCTCTAGCCCTGAGACCCTCTGCCTGACTGGCTCTGTTTGCAGCCCCCCCCCATCAGACTTTGCTCCCAAATGTGCTGTCTTCCTGCCCAGACACCAGTTCTCAGTCACTATGGTTTAAGTTATCCCCTCAAATCCCTCTTTCCATCAGCCTTCTGACTCTTCATCAGCTTTTCCAGGCAGACAGTTTTCTTTCCTCTCCTACCTCCATGTCTCTCTTCTCTCACTTCTCCTCCCTTCCTGCCTAAAGCCCCAGTACCTGTTTTTTGCTTGCTTTACCTTTAGATGCCCTATATACTGTTCTTGAACTCAGGGCACAGAGCCCAGCAATCTCACATCAGACCTGCAAATCAAGTCTTGGTCAGAGCATAGGCAGTGTGAACAGTGTTTTCTGGGACTTGGATGTTAAAAGTTGAAGTTTCTACTAAACACATGGAAACTGATTTTCAAAGGTTTATATCCTGCTTAGACTTGGGTACCCCTGCACAGGAGCGACTTGAGGTCAAGTCACTGCCCTAGGAAGAGGTTGCAAAGGTTTGAAAAAAGCAAATTCTCTAACTTTGATTTTCAGAAGCAGTCAAAACATTTTAGGCTAAGAGACTCCTGGGCCTCTATCCAGGAAAATGAAGAACAATTCACAGGGCCCAGGCAGATATTTTGCCATGCAATGTTTCAATGTAGGGAATTAAAGCTTTGCAAAATTATGAACAAATGGAAATACTCTCCTACTAGAAAACTCAGGACATCCTGACTAACCAGAGCTGCTCTGTCTTCCTTCTTTTACATTTGCTTGTACAATGGGAACACTTGGATGTAAAGTTTCATGCACTTGGAGCAGTTACAGTCTCAGATCTCTGTAGGTTATATTGTGTGCAGTTTTTTTCCACAGTGGGCTACAACAGTTATATCTATTTATTAACACTAAAGCTACAGGTCCTTTAGTCATGCATTTCAAACTGCTTTTCCAAAACCAGTGATTTGAAGCAGAAAACTGGGACTTATCACCACCTTCCCCCTGGGGACTCATGGTTCTCCTCCACCCATGGAGTTTCACAGCAAGTGCTGCTCACTGCTCTGGCAGTGGGACCTTGCTCTCACTTCACAGGGACACAGCTGGATCATGAAACACAGTCGGCTGGGCAGTTCCTTGTCAGCTTGCACTATCGGTGGTTACAAAGACGCATAAAACACCAGCAGTGCTTTCCAGAGTCCCCCTCACCCCAGGGCTGTGGGGATGCTGAGGATAGTGTAGGAAGAGTGGGTGAGAAAAGGAGCCCAGGGGCTGCCAGCGTCTTGGGTTATGTGTCCAGCTGTGATTGGCACCTTCCCTCATCCTTTCCCAAGGCTCTTACAGCACAACTGCCCATGCAAAACTGCCCAAGCCTATCAAAATGGAGGCATAAGCCACACACAGAAAAATCCCTGAGATTTGCCAAAGCTCCCCACAGTTTGGCCATAGCAGATCCTGCCGCAAGATGTCACAACCCTATGGGATGTTCAGCTATAGTGCAGAGACCAGTAACCACAAAACAGATATCCACAGCAACCAGAAACAACCCACTTGACTGTGCCATTGTTAACTCGGGTATGTCATTTTCTGTGGAAAGGCAGGGATGTGAACCCAGGTTTCCTCAGTTTACACGGGTGCTTTTCCTGCAAAACCAGTCATTCGTATACTTTTCACTTCTTGCCTGGCTTGTTCTACACCTTGTTGCACATATGCATACAACAGTAAATGTGAATTCAGAAGAAACCTTCACTTAATGGTGATTGACATTTGCAAGAGCTTTAAGAAAGCAATGATTTTGGCATCAGTTACTTTCCAGGTAAGGATTAACAAACCGATGAGTTAACCACCACCTGATGTTTTTTGTTTAAACCAGGCCACGTTTCAAAATAGAGACAGCTTTGGGATTTTTTTGCAGAAAGATTGTGCTTTGATTTGGAAATAGGGAAGCACAGCAAGGATTGTAACATGAAACCAATAAGATTAGACGAAGAGAAGATGCGATAGAAGTGGTTTGGATCTATAGAAGGAGCAACAAAACGCTGTTCATCTCACATTGTCCATGTCACAGTGCTTGACTAAGAAGACACAAAAGCAGTGCCTGCTTGTCAGAGGTCAGGTACAAGCCCTTCCTGCATTTTGGTGGCTGGAACCCAGATACAAACAACGTGGAAATGCAGTGAATATGAAAGACTGGTTCCTTCCCCTTGCCTGTCATTCAAAGCTCCTGATGTTGGCAGGTAGGGGGTTCATCCCTTCTGCTTTTCCATGGTCTCAACATCTCTGCATCCAGCTGCCTAATGCTCTAAACCAGCTTATATAAGCCCTTGTGCTCCACAGACCACTCACTTTGCATTCTTGCAAACGGATCCCCGACCACGGACCCAAACTCACTGACTGACACAGAGAGAGCCAGTGGAGAGCATGAAAGTCCCAGAAACTGGCGCCAGTGCCAGAAGGTGAAGGTGAACATCAGAGGATGGGGAAGTGGTGAGCGAGCAGTAAGTGCTCCTGATGGCTGTATTGCACCATATGGATGGAGTCCAGCCACAGAGGAGTTTTGATTCTGTGGCTTTGGCCAAGTTTTGCTTTGAACACAGAACTCTGAAAGAAACTTGCACAACAGCAACTAGCAAGCTTATCTAATCCTCTTTGCACTGGCCTCAGCTCTGGAAAGGGCTTGTCCAACCTGTTTGTGGGTATTCCTAGGGCACAGGGGACAGATAGCCTCATATCCACCCTGTAGTGGCATGATTACAGCTCCCAAACTGTAGCAGGATCCTTTCTGGTTACTTTGGAGTACAAGAAAAAGAGAACATACAGGTTGCCTATGTATTAAAACCATGAAGGTGTGTCCGAAGTTACTATGAACTTACGTCTGGCTATCAAATCCCCTGTGCAGTGCCTGTTTTGGGTACCAGCAGCACTCACAGAGCTGTAGTCTTTAACTGATTTTCACTATTACCAGTATGAAGATTTTTTGCAGACCTAACCTTCTAGGCTTACAGATACATGGTATTTTTCATAAAATTAGGTTTATTACAGGTAAATAGACCGCACCATCAGCAGTTTTGCATTAATTTTCTTTGGACGCCCTGTGTTTTTTACACAACTTATTTATTTAGATAAAAACCTGTTGTGTCAGTTGGAAAACATAGAGGGAGAGATGCTTCATGATAGAATAAGGTACATCCCTATTACCTCTTCTATATATGCAGTATATTCTTTAACTACTTGTCTCTTGTGGCACTCCTCAAGAGTGTATTTCTAGTGTATCACAGGAGGAGAGGGAAAAAAATACATACTTCCTGTCTCTCAGTGGGGAAACTATGGCACAGTGGGGGAAAATGATCCCATCGAGATCATCCCCCTGAAAGAGAAGTAAATATGGTAACCGACAGACTGATTTGTATGGATACGTACAATGCATATACTCTTTATATATTTTTATAAATATACAAATAGAAATAATTTTTTTTAAAGATCAACTACCTACAAATGGAAATGCCAGGATCTGGCTCATATTTCAGTTTCCTTGGTAAAGGCCAGTGGGATGGACACCACAACAGTGGCAGCAACCTGTTCTCAGCAATCCCATAGCCCAGGGGCCAGCGGAATCACATGTAATGCCTTTCAAATTCCTAACATCTTTTAATGGTGCCTCTCTTACCACTAGCACACCACCACAAACTCACCTTTAGGAGATGAAAGGAATCAAAAGGATGCTGTTAAAACTCCAGATAATGCTCTAGATGGGAAAGGTGGAGGGGGGATGGACACAGGGGGAGGGTGAGGAGGTGGAGGGGGGAAGGTGGGAAAGCCCTGGAACTGCTCTATGAGAAAAACACTTTCCCTGGGCTTTTTTCATTCTGATACAAAAGCCAACAGACAAGGCCACCAGTGCCTCCAGTTTAGCAATACTTAAACGCACCTACTCAGCTTCTGGCAATACATTCCACATCCCTCAGAGTTGCATGTTTTATACAGAGCCCCGTATATCAACCAGACAGTGACCTGATAAACTTTCACCGAGACAGGTGGCCATGGGAATGGCCAGGAATTTGCACAGGAATTTCAACAGGAATTTTCCTACTTAGACTCATAAGGTCAGCAGACAGTAAAAACTGAAACTGTTTGTCAGTCTGTCTTACTGCTTACCAGAAATGTAAGCTTGCAGACTACCTGCAGAAAACCAGAGCTTTCCAAAGAAATAAAGACTGACCATGGTCTCTGCAACAAGGACCTGCAACCACCTGTGACAAAACACAGATCAGAGAAAAGACCTTCCAACATCACTGGGGGCTCCAGGGGCCACAGGTTGGTACATTACAAGGCAGAGAGGAGCAGAGCAGCACAGTCACAGGAGTGTTCAGGAACTGTTGCCTATCTTGGACCCTGTTCCCACTGATCATACACCACAGGAGGCAGGGCACTCTCCTGACATCCCAGACACCCCTTGACACCCCTATGGTGCTTAGGAAGATTTATTCTACACCCACATGTCTGACCTGTGACTCACACAGGTAAGTTGAGACTTGGAACTTCAGTATGTGTAAGAAGCACGTAGAAGCCTTTTTGTTTATTATTGCTCAATACAATTATCCTCTATGAAAAACACTTTTTTTCCCCCTTCCTTGCAGGACAACTGTGGCCTGTTAGGGCCATGCCCAGGTTGAAGCTTGCTTCTGGGCCCTGGGGTTGTGCAATGCCGCTGGGTATGTCTGCAGCCACCCTGGGCCTGGGTGCTCAGGGTGAGCAGACAACCTTGTCAGCAGCATCTCCTCTTCCCATTCACTTCGTAAACACTGACTAAGACACCACACACGGCAGCAACAACAAGCATGTTCAGATCTCCTCAACCCAGACTGGGGTGCCTCCAGCTTACTATCCACTGAACGTGTGCTCTCAGCAAGTCAGTGTCTTTTCTTCATGAGGCCAAGAAGCCAAGGGCAGAGTCCCTCTTCCAAAGCCACAGACTGTATGGTACTCCCAAAAGTTTGAATACATTGACCCATCAAGTCTACCTCTGCTTGCAGCTTTACCTGTGACTATGCTCCTGTGAGCTTCAGGCACTGTATTAGTGCTACCTTTAAAAAAATACTAATGACAGTGAAACACCTCCTGTGGGGACTAGCACTCACACTAGGATGTGGATAGCAGTTAATGAACTCTGGTGGAATTTCAGCATACACAGTCAACAGAAATTTTACTGCCAGAAGCATGCACATGACATGGACATGGCCTCAAGTCACGGTAATAATGTTAATATTTTATTGAGGTGAGCTGAACGTGCTCTTTTGTTGCAGAAACATTTATAGGACATGTCCCTGCGTGCATGTTCGTGTTTGACTCTGTCTTCTCTCCTTGTCTTTCATCCCTTTTTTCCTAGCTCTGGTTCTTACTCCCTTCCCAAGCTGGAGAGTTCCCTCGGCTGCACCCTGCTGCTCAGTCCTCATGACCTGTTTGTCACCCCAGCACACCCTTCAGCTTTAAAGACCTGTTAGCCAGTCTCTTCATACTTCCCTCCTTACAGGTTCTGAAATCTTGAGCATGGCTTTCAAACCCTAATGAAGTACCTCTCTCTCACGTTTTCAGTAACTGGGATCAGACTCAGTGAGTTGATGTTTTCCCTGCCCTATCCCTCCTCCTCCTCCTCCTCCTCCTCCTCCTCTTTTCAAGGATCCCTCACTTCTCATTTCCTTCCTTCTCTTCACAGCAGATGCCTCCCCTTCCTCCATCACCTTCCTCTTCTGGTTTTGATTCTCAGTTTTTCTTTTTTCACTGTTGTTGATTTATGCTGGTGACCCATATCACCCCTCTGTCATGTTGTATCCATCTCACCTATTCCATTCTCTGCTGCTCAGATCCTTTTCTTTTCCTAAAAAAATATCAAAACAACCCCCGCTTCCCTCTCCCCCCCCAAAAAACCCCAATAACACCTGAACAACAACAACAAAAAGCCTGTTTATTTAGACAAACCTGTTTATTTGCCATGCACTGTTCAGGTTCCAGGGTCTCTACTGCTGCATTTTCTCTGCACTAACCTTCAAGTGGTCCCATTCAACACCATCCATTAGTCTCCCCCATTATGTCCCACCATTCAGCCTTTCTGTGATTTCCACTCCATCAACCCTGATGCTTTTTCTTTTGCTTTTAACCCTTATCTTTCCACCAAGTTAAATTGCAAATTCTCCCTACATTTCTATTTCCTTAAATTTGCTTCCCCACAATATCCAGTCCAGCCAATGCCCCTAACCCAGTTTTTCTGACAGAAAGAGTGAAAGACTAGCCATTGCTTCCAGCTCAGCATGCATTAAACAGTCTCTAATACCCCCACTCTCAAGGGATACCCAAAGTCTCTTTTCTCTCCTTTCCACAGAGACCATTTCTGCTCTGTTTGCAGGCAGGGCACAGTGTTTATTTGGGCAGCCTTGCTTTCAAGGTACAGCTAAGATCTGTTGATTCTTTCCACTTGCATGTCAAAGACATTGACTATCTATCTGCCCTCATAGTTTAGACAGTTCTCTGGGGTCTCATCCTCACATTAGTTCATTAATGGCAACATTCTTTCTTCTGCTTTCATAACTGATCTGCTGTTGATCTACAATCTTGATCCACTGTTTCATCTTCAAAATACTATTTCAAGGGTCATTTTCATAGCTTTGAGTGTGGCATTCTTTTTTTGTGCTCCTGTTGACCATCTTTCCATTCTCAAACAAGTAAAATAAAAGGTGTCCTTATGCACAGCACTTACAGAGGCAGGCAGAGCTGAATAGCACAAATGGGTGCCTTTTGGAGCTTTTGAACATCCGCTTTATGCTTCCCAACAAGTGCCTTTCTGTTTTCCCTCATAATTCCTCCCTTGGACTACCTCCCTGGTCAGAACTGCAGAGGAACTTTGCTCACCTCTCCTAAATTCCTTCTAAAATCTTTCTCTTGCTGCCGAAATAGTACAACAACAGCCAGTCTGCTGGCATGCTGTGCTCACTCTGTACCCAGCTGACCCTCTCACCACTTCCTTGTGCTCCACCCACATCTAATCCATTTCTTGCCTCTCACCGGGTATTTCATGCATAAACCCCACATGGCAGTGACAGTCCTTCCGCTCTGCCTGCAGAGCAGGTACACGCACAGCAGAAACACCCAGGTCAGGAATCCCAGGTCTATGACACAGCAATCATTAATGGCATCTTGAATGTAACTGAGAACTCAACTTGTTGAAACTCAACCTACACCCTGACTTGTGATAGACCTTACTAAGTTTCTTTAATAAAAGATAAAAATGCAGAGGAAGTATTTCAGTTTATTTCAAAGGCAGAACTCAAGCACATCCATTAGGTACTCAAAAGGCCAAAACATGAATGCAAACCCTGAGCTACATCACTTGGCATTTTGCTTCTCCAGAGTAAACCTCCCAATGGCCCTCACATTGGCCAATATAATAGAAAGCATTTTGGTTGTCAGTGGTTGGCTAAGACATTCCCCTTTTGGAAACAGATGAAAGTTTCTGTTGTCTCATTATTGGTTGAGGATTCTTGTGCATTTGTAGTTTCTTTCTATCTCATGATAAATAAGCGTGTCTGTGCTGATTTTGTCTCAGCTTTATGACCTAGCCAGGTGAAAGATAACATCCAGACTCTTACTATGTAAAACACACTTTAAAAATATCAGAAATCTCTTTCTCCTTTTCAAATAAAATCTTGCTTGCGATCGTGGCAAATAGAAGCCTCAAACGGACAAAAAATGCCCTCAAATATCAGGTAGTCAGCTTAGCAGTTACTAAGAAGTTGCTTTGCTCTGTTGAGTTTACTGTGTCACCAAAACCCCACCAGCCATAGCTATACAAAGCCTGCATTGTCTCAGCAAGGCTACTGAGATGTTCCTGATCTTGGCAAGAGCTAGGTGTACCCAGAAGCATTTTACTGAAAAAAATTACAACAGCAGAAAGAAATATTATTTTAGGTCTCGTACTGAAAAGATAAAGGTCAGAGTCCTTCCTTCTGCTAAAGGAGTCTACAAAAATATTCCATTCACAGGATTCATTTTACAACCTTGAAAATTGCACTTAAAATTCCCCATATGAAACAAATTCTGAAGTGACTACAATTTAATAAAGGATTTGTGAGTTTAGGTCATCAGCAATTGGAGATTTCAACTTCTTGACAAAAAAGGTAACTACACACACCCATATACAGGCATGGAGATAGACTCTTCATAGTTAATCTGTCAGATCTGCTTCCTTGCTACAAAGCAAACCTGATCTTTTTGTTCATCCAAGTAATTGATTTTTTTTTCAACAGGAACAGGATGTGGCAATGTTTCTTCACAAAGAGCACATACTTGCCCCTATTAAATTTCTCAATAAAACAGAGCAATGTTGTTTTGGGAAGCTATGCACATATGATCAGGGCCAGCAGTTTGAATTAAAAAGCCAAGATTATGGGTTTTTTTCAACTGTAGGTGTTGTATAACATCTGCTGGAGTTTGTCACTCAAATAGTGCTGTGGGCTCCTATGGTAAACAAACAGGTACTCACATACCCACTCCAGAGTAACCCCTAGATCTTCTTCTCTAGCTGTAGGATATTAATAAGTTTTGACTATGGCATTGCCAACCCAATGAACCCAGGAATTCTGTATTCACTTATGACCATAAAAATCAACTTCGTTTGTTGTCAGAGCCACTAAAAGCCTATGATGGTAGAAGCAAGAATTGGCATCTATGTTGCTTGGATTAAATATTTTTATTCAGCTACCAAAAAAGCATAATTTCCAGCTTTTTACCCAAGTGATCTTAATTTTTACAGGGGGAGAGAGCTGACAGTGGGAAAAATATATCCTAACAAGCAAAAAAAAACCCCCTTCTGCCTTCTGTCAGATGGTGTCACAGCTTTCACGTAACAGCGTGTAACATTTCACAGAGCTCAAAGTGAAGGGGCTCTGCCATGTGAGGAAATCAAAATTCCAAAATGTGGGAAGCTGCAACAGCAGACCACAGTGCCAGGGGTAGCCCTGCTGAAGCCAGCCAGGCACAGGCCACACAAGGTCAAGGTTTCAGACCAAACTGCCATAGAAACCGTATTCCCTGAAAGCTCTACCATCTCCACTGCTTATATTAAATACTTTTATTCCAAGGTTTTCAACATTTTTTAATCTGTTGTATTGAAAGCAGCTCATTTCTTTACTTTCTAAAACTTCAAACAAAGATTTTGCATCCTCAGCTGTAGCAGGGATACTCAGAAATTATTAACAACCCTATTTACATGCCAGTCAACTCCAAATATTTCCCTAACCACTCTTAGTATGTGTCTCAGAAGAAGTCGGACCTCTAAAAGCAGGGGAGGGGGCTGGGTTCTCCCCAGGCGAGAAGGCGAGGTGGGAGCAGCTGCCCTCGGCTCCCAGCAGGATGCACAGCTCTGAAAAAAGCCAGGAGAGCAACCTCTCCCAGGACGGGAATATGCCGAGGAGTGGGGGGAGAGAGAATGAATGTGCAAAATGAGTGTTTGTCTCTTGGTTTATCTCCCAGACAGCAGTCTGTTAGCTTTAGCTTCGAGTCTGCCGGACACCAAGCGGCCCATTCCTGGCGTTATCTCCCTTTGCTCTCTAAAAGTACATGCTGCTTTCCCGTTTTCCAGCTATATACCAGGCTCCGCTTAACACCGCCTGTGACCTCTCGCCCCCTCTGGCCCGGCACCTGCGGCGCGGGGTCCGGGGCGCAGCCCCCGCTCCGTCCCGCGGCCTCCCGAGGCCGCCGCGCTTGCGAAACGCACCCAGTTCCCCCTCTCGCATCATGTGAACTCGGCCCGACTGGTAAAAAATAATTGCAGGCTTGTCCAAATTATCATTACCAAAGTCTAGGAGGCACATAAGAGCACCGATACTCAACTTACGTTAGCCTCAGGCGGCTCATTTCAGCCTGGTCTAATGCTCCTGCCCTTTGCCGGGTCAGCCCAGTTGAGCTGATAACATTTAGGAGGGATTTTGCGACCTGTTAGGTCCCAGCCCATCTTTAACTATTACAATAGTTTGGCTTTAGCTCAGAGTTTTCTTTTACATTCCTAAGAAGAAATGAGCTGTGTAACCTTACCTCTAAAATAAAAAAAAAAAAAAAAAAAAAATCTGCTATTTTTTTAATGTGAATAAGGAGACCTGGTATTTCTCATCTAATCACACATATCTCAGCATGAAAAAGATGCTTGACCTCCTGATAGAAACATGGATTTTAAATGGTCTTCAGAAACTTTTCACAGATAAGATTCCATTCTTATGCTAATGTCTATAACAGACTGGCAGAGAACAGCTTCAGAGCCCTCTTGTCACTTCCCTGTCACTTGTACCACCGATCTGCGTTCTGTGTAAATACAGTATTTTAAATGTTCAAAAAGAAGCAGCCATACAAACAAACTACTCCTTCCGAAATTGACTCCAAAGACATTAGGCACATCAAGCCGTGGTTCTTCTTTGACAGGGAGCAATATACATCTTTTAATTTAAAACTCTCAGATCTGCAAATCACTTCTCACTCTATCCTTATTTAATACCTGCTTCTGCCTCTCATCTCTCGGCTTTCTTCAGAATCACCAGAAATCTGTCACTTGGAAAGAGTCAACAAAACTTCACCAAGAACTTCTGCAGTCCTCTCCATTTGCCTTCCCCCCCTAAAAATACTTTTAAATGTGTTTTCTGAGTGAACTCCTGTTTGCTTACATTGTCAACCCAATCACAGAAGAGTAAAGAACAATCCAATCCTCAGGTAAGGAAGAGCAAGTGTGGAGCAAACCGAAAAGCGACAGCACCTACCTGGAGCCCACCTCAGCGCCCAGCACCATTCGCAGCAGCGGCAACGTTTTGGGGCAGCGACCTAACGCATTGTCCTTCCTACCGCGCTGCTCAGTGAGAGTTGAGCAACTCCTTGCACTGCTGCTTGGAGCAACAGCTCTCCAGCTCTCCTAACGTTAACCCCCTCTCTTGGCTCTTTTTTTTTTTTTTTTTTTTTTTTCCTTCAGAGTTTTTGAGCACTAAAACTTGCAATTAGTACCAGCTAAGCCAAAGCCCCTGCTCGCCCCTGCCCTAAGCCGCACATTCCAGGGCGCTGAGCGGGGTCGCTGAGCTCCCTGCCGGCACCGCACAGCTCTTCCACCCCAGACCCGACTTTCTGCCTACAAACTCGATAAGGCTGAAAGAGCTCAGGAACACGCACGGAAAATCGGACAGGGGAAAAATTGGTCTGTAATCCACAGCCTGGGTGGTTTTTATTATAGTCCTCCCCCCTTCCTCCTGTCTTTCTCTCCGCACTCACAGTAGCAAGGTTGTCTCTTGACTACTCCCTACCTTAAACTCACCAAACCAGATTTTTACTCCCAACACCTTCCCGTAAATCTGAACTGAAATTTTACCCTGCTTGCTGAGCTTCGGCTGGCTGAGGGCCAGTACAGCATTCCTGTTGTTTTAAGAGGGTAGATTAAAAAAAAAAAAAAAACAAAAAACAAAACACGAAAGGACTAAAAGAGAGGGAAACCTGGAGAGATGCAAAGGCTGGAAAGAAGCAAACTTTTAGAGCACCTTTACTCAAAATACTGTGGGAGGGAGTGATTCCCATTTTTCTTTAAAGAGCTAAACCAGTGATTTTTTTTTTTTTTTGGCTGTGTCAGTCCTGAGAAAACACCCTTCTGAGCAATCTGCATCCTTCAGGTAAATAGATATTTGAAAAGAAAATAAACCTCTGGTACTCACCTGAAGGACATCATCACCGGCATCAGCATAGGAGGGAGAGGAGCCTATACCTTTGCCTGATCCAGTTACCCCAAGGCAGTGGTAACTCTGGTTAAAGAAGTGCCACATTTTACACTTTTCTGACCTAAAGTTACATGTGGTTTCTAGAAAAGGAAAAAAGATAAACCAACTTACAAAAAAACCCACCAAAACAAAAAAAAAACAAACCAACCAAACAAAAACCAAACATCAACCAAGCCGTCTTTAACCTCCGGGTGATCCCTCTGACCGTTGTCTGGAAGGCTTAAAGAAACAATAAAGTAAGACTGTAAACTTTCTCACTCCCTTTTACATTACCTGTCTGTGCCTGGCTATGGGCTTTGATGTATTGAAACAAAGCACAAGACCTGTTTATAGTAAACGAAACCAACCAACAGAGAGATCTAATTCAGACTTGTGACTAAACAAACTGGAACAGGAAGCACACACCAGCACATTTTTTTTTTAAAGTAGTAATTCCTGCTTGCATTGTCATGCAACAGCAAAAAAAAAAAGATAGAAAAAAAAAGTTTTTTGCTTCTCCCTTCAGTTACTCTTGTTCAAACGCAGTTCTTTTTTTCCTTTTTTTTTTTCCTGCTGAAAAGCAAAAAAACCCAAACCCCCAAAAAACTGAAAAGACAAATCCAAAAAAAGCCAAGCAATGTTCCATCATATACATGCAAATACTTAACAGAACAACACTTACCACTAATAATGATCTCGAGATCTTACTCATCTATTTGTTTCCCTGCGTAGGACGTTTCTGCAACTGATTAATGATGTGTCCCCCACCCCAATTAACGTCTGTAATTGATGACTAGATGGAGGATCTTCATCTAGGATAGCTGGACACATCGAACCTCCAACAGTAGACTAGAAGTCCAGCAAGTTAAATCTTTAAAGAATAAATAATACTGGAGGTACAAACTAGTGAAAGAAATTGTTTTTCATAATACTTCCTAATTTTAAAAATAATTCTTTTTATTCTTAATTAATTCTTATTAATTCTTAATTAAAAATTCTTATTAATTTTTCTGAATTTTAAAAAGAAATATTCAGAGTTGAGTACCCTATGCTGCTTTGTTAGTGGGATATTACCTATGCTTTCCGAAAGCACTTTGTCCTTCTAAACATGTATTTCTCTAATTGTATTCCATTTCCAGTAGAGAAAAATGTCACAGATTTTACCTAAGCAAATCCACCTTTACTCCCTAAGAGATTTTTGCTTCATGCAAAAACCAATGAATCAAACTACTATTGGGATAATATAGCTCACGGTCAAATGTTGCAAAGTTCAAGTTAATAGTGTGTTCTCTCTATCATAATTCAAAAGTTAATAAAAGGATGTTATTGCAGTTTTAGCAAATGCATCATGAATAAAACAAAATCTTTCATAACATATCTGTATTAATGAACAAATAATCATGAAGAAAATTTTCATGAAATACTTGAATTAAAATGAGAATTCAGAATTAGCAGCAAACATTTTATGCAGTTAAATTCTGTAAAGAAAATAGTGCAGAATATCAAATAATGGGGTTTTAGTGATACAAAAATCTCTTAAGTATTCTATCATACTCTTCTTTAAAGTCATGATCCATTTGTCCAAAGTGTTGCTTCCCATATGTCCTCATCCATTAAGTTTGCCAATAAAGGTCTCAGGCAATCCATCTCATGTAGAGAGAACTTATGCTGCATTTGCTCCATTTAGAGGAGCAAAATTGGCATTTCTGGTAGCAGTAGTTCCTTGCCAACACGTACAGATCACTTCTAAATTAGTACCTCTGTAATACGTTGAATAGTACAGAAAATGGAAAGACATATGAACACGCTGTCCTGCATGTCCAGAACACAACTCTACTACCAAAAGTCCTAGGTGCATCAGTGTGGTAAAGCAAACTATTTTAAGGTTTGCTGCTGAAAGTGTAGCTCTGCCTGTTCTACTGACTCTTCACGTGTGCTTATGGGACTTGCCTGTGACTGCCATATCTCTGAATAATAAAAAATTCATCTTATTGTAACAGCTGTATTGGTCATCCTACCATGAGATACCCTTGTCAGTGCTGGTCAGACTGGATTTGCTATCCTCTCTGAAAGCCAGTTTCACACCTTTATGGTTGAGAATTCAAACAGGTTTTCTTGGAAGATACCAAAGATAAGAAAGAGTTTGACTTTTTTCTTAGTTCAGTTCAGCTGCACGTGAAGAGCATGACAGCACAAAGGGAGTCCAGTTAGAGCTAGTGCCAGGCAATAGCTCATCCAGCAATCAAAATACACTTTACTGCTCATTGTGTGTGACGAGACACTTTCTGTGGGCATTTTTTTGACATTAGAATAATTTTTCTCTGTCTTGTCCCAATTGTCCAGCTGACAAAGCGTTTTAAGCAGTTGTCACCTCTTTACACAGGAAGGAAAGAGTGACCCAGATGTAATTTGCTGCAGCACCCTCCGGCCAATGGGTTAAAATGAAAGAGCAGTCACAACCCTGCAGCATGGAGAAGAGATTTCCTGTTCCTCTGCCAAGACATGGTAGGGTTTCTGACCAAAAGCAAGAATTTAATGAGTCCATAGCAAAGCAAATTAAGCTAAGTGCAGCATGATTAGGCTGTGAACACTAATCTTTAAAGGCAATAGTATTTGATTAAGGAAGGCGTCCTCCAAAAGTGATGTTAAAATTGCAATAAAAGACATCTGGTTATGAATATTCAATGTCAGGGGGATTGGGGTGGTTGTTTTGGGGGGTGAGCATGCCTCCCAGTTTGTAATGCTTCCTTCTGAATATGGCTTAGTGTGGTATCAGTTTTGTAACACCTATTGTGCAGTTTATCACTACTGCCAAGAGCTGACTTTACTGCAGCAAGAAACTGCATGTTGAAAGTTTGGTGACTGCATTTCATTCAGGAGATTAAGAAAAAACATTTTTTTCTCTCTCTCTCTAATGGGAAAACTATAAAAAATGCAAGTGAGCGTGTGTTACTGAAGAATGAATGTCTATTTATCAGAAAACTAACTGAAGAAGTAGAATATTTGTTACTTTTAAAAAAAGTTAAAAAGCCTCTAGTTCAACTCAGTTTTCTAACACAGAATGTTTCCTAGTACAAGTTAAATATTTTAATATAATTCAGTGAGCAAAGAGTCTGTAATTAAGTCAGTCATCAGACAGTGTTTGATTTTTTCCTAGTTAAAGCTGAAGCTTGGAGAGTGAACATTTCTGATAGTAACCTGTAAAATCGTGCCCTTTCTATGTAAAAGATCTCAGTATGCTTAGTTGGTAACACAGCACCTTCTCCTCCAGATAGGTCTTGTGCGGAGCTGATCTCTCATATTTTCTCATCTCCTCTGTTTTCTTTCTGATACTTCTATGCACTCTATTTACAACCCCAGTCACTGTGGCTTTCCTCAGTCCCCAACATCTCCTCCCAGTCTGTACCTCTTGCTTTCCCACTTAGTGGTTTGACTGTCCTAGCCCTCCCAAGACCTGCTTCTTTTATCTACACACATTTCAGATTCAAGCCTTCATTTAAACTGGTAATGTCTCAGCTCTTCTCATTCTTGTCTCCATCTTAGCCTCTGCCTAGCCATGACTCCAGGAGCACCAGCCCAGGTCATAGTAATACTTCTTTTCTGCAAGTAACCTCATGCATTCTTCCAGGCTGTCCTCACACCAAATACAATCTCAAAACAAAAAGAAGCAGGTAAAGCCACTGGTGCCTTTTCCTTGAGTCCCTCATTAAGGCTGTCTGTTGTGACAGCAGTGAGAGATTCTCAGTGCTGTTTTTTGGGATGGGGATGACATGCCTTGGAGGTGTGCCCTCACCTGGCACTGGCAGAAGCTATGCAGCCTGCCTGGCTGTGCTGCAGCAGCCGTCTTCTCTTTGCCCTTCATCTCACAGCAAGAACTCTCCTCCACCTCCAAGTCCCAGCTCTCAGTCACTGTGTAGCCAGTTACGCCTGTGCGAGCTGGGTACAAAGAAGTCTTTTGATTTTAGGTTTGCATTTGCTGTGTGCAAGAGCCCCCAGTCACAGAGATGAAGCCACAGTGGCTCCAGGGTTGCTCCCCCTGCCCAGGGCCTTCAAGCTGCCAGGGTGTCTGCCCCCAGCAGCCCCAGGGTGGGGATGGCACAGCTACGCCCCTCTTTGATAGCAGCGGCTCTATTTCATCTTTGATGTAAGCCCTTTACTCAGGGCAGCGGGCATGTCTGGTATGTATGCCACGTGCTCCTGCTGCGTTTGGCTAGAAAATACTCTTTGGGGGTTCCTGGAGCCAGAGA
Organism: Corapipo altera; assembly: GCF_003945725.1. NCBI lineage: Eukaryota > Metazoa > Chordata > Aves > Passeriformes > Pipridae > Corapipo > Corapipo altera. The sequence continues at coordinate 14,969,108 of NW_020884886.1, forward strand.
GGTAGATTGAGGTGTTTTAGTTCAGGGCTGTCTGCATCATGCACCTTGGCTGTATGTAAACATGCCCTTACATAACCCTCCAACCAAACCCACAACTCACAGAGTGCTGCAACAAGCTGCTGCTCTTCTTCTCTCTTGATTTTATCAAAACTTTGGAGGGAAGAGAGCTCCACACTTTCACAGACCCACAGGCAGCACTGCCTCCAGCACAGAAATAATAATAGTAATGTAATTTCTGTTATTATTATGCTAAGCTCTCTCACACATACAAAGTGGTTTTTCAGTCCTCATAATAAAATGAGGACCTGGCAATGCTAGGGCAAAACCCTCTTGATGTAGTATTACTCTCCTCTCATAATTTCTCAGATCAGAAGAGCAGATAGTTTGCACAGGAGATCTTGGAGACGTGCTCTGCTTTGCGGATGGCTGAGAATTCACAGGTGAAAACTTGGGCTCTCATTTCATAGCAAACATATTTCTTTAGCTAAATACTGGAAGCCATTGCTGGTGAAATCAGAAGCTGGGTAAAGTCACAAGGCTATGTGGTCAGATTTAACCCTGCCTAGGAGTCACACAGTGCTGGTCTGGTATTTACTCTGCAGTCACTTCTCTTGGAAGGGAAGTGAAACAGGCAAAGTGCAGCAGAAGCAGTTCAGCAGGAAATTATCGTTATGTACCAAAGCAAGCCCTAAGAACAGAATAAAAATCAAGCCAAGTAGAATTCAGCTACTTATTAATCCTTGTAAAAGGGGGCAGGGGGAGGAGGGGGAAGAAAAGAAGTTGCCTATATGCATAGCTTCTCTCTCTTAGCACACAAAAGAAGCAAGGTCTGAGTGGCCACCGAGACAACATCAGATATCACTGTAGTACATGTAGGCACTTGAGTGCTTGGCTGGGTGTGAGCTTCTGCAGAGGTCAGGGGAACAACTAGGAAGGTTTTTGACTGTGGGAGAGAGGGGGTGCTCACACACATCCCATAATAGTCATGGGTGGTTAGCAGAAAAAAATGTACTCAAATGACTCAGGGACTCAAAAGTAATGGTGAGAGCTGAACTGCCTCCACCCTCCAATGGACAGAAGTACTCCAGCAGAACACGAGACACAGACTGTGGGACTATAATGCAGAAAAGAAACCCATCAAACAGGAAGGTCACCCAGATCTCCGGGTGATCTCTGTCCCACATAAGCCTTATGTTAATAAACACTGATATTCCTTTTGACATATAGCTAGGTAAAATTAAAAAGAGCGCTTCCCCCTCCCCAACAAAACCAGGAAAAACTATTGCAATTCAGACTATTTACAAAAATATTTAAGCATGTGATTTCTTGGACACAGAAGAAATCAAATAATAATGAAATAGTTTATTTGCAGCAACAGATGATTCTAAACTAGAAGTCTCCTCTGCAGGCTTTCAGTAGGACTGTTCACCAGCACTGCTGTACACTTCTCTGTTCTCTGTGTTAGCAAGCAGCTTCTGAGCCCTCAGTTGTCTCCAGTCTATCTACCCACCCATGAATAATCATGATATTATAGAATGATTTGGTTTGGAAAGGAACTTAAAGATCATACAATTCCAACCCCCTTTCCATGGGCAGGGACATCTTCCACCAGATCAGGTTGCTCCAGGATGTGTCATCCAGAACTTCTCTGGGCAACCTGTTCCAGTGCCTCAACTCTCTTATTGTGAAGAGTTTCTTCCTCAAATCTAGTCTAAATCTACCCTCCTTCAGTTTAAAACTCTTTTAAAAAACACTTTAAGTAACATTTTTACATAACACTTTTTTGTAAAAATGTTCATGTTTTTTTCATGTTCTTGACCTTCTAACCCTAGAAGGACATATGCTCAAAGTTCAGCAGGAAATTATGGTTACCTTTGCATTTGCCTTGGCTTAAGTAATTCCTTAAAATACATATAGAATAAGTAAAATATATATAGTATAAGTAATAGCTAATAACAAAAAAGGTAACTCTTGCTGATTTAGCTTTCCAGTCCAGGTGTACTCTATGCTGAGGAAGACCTGTTGAAAAAGTCTATTCAGATGATAACTTCTGTGGGGAAAAACATGGGATGTGATCCACATTTGGCAGTGCTTAGCATAACAAAATGCTGATCCAAGGCCAAGTCCTTCCAGATCTACAGTAAGATAAGCTACATTAGTGATCATAATAAACATTATCTCCTCTGTTGGTTTTCTCCTCATATGAAACATTTGGCAGGTTGATTAATTAGAAGAAAAACTAATGGCTTAGTCTGGTCTTAGTAAGAGAAGGTCAAATAAATCTGTATGTCCTAAAATAGTCTCTTCCCAAGAGAAGTAAGAAGTACAAGTTGCCACAGACCCGATGACTTACACTGCTTGGAAGTCAGCCACCTTCTGTGCTGTGTAATGAGACTCTGCCATCCCTGTCAGACTGCTCCTACAAAAGTAGAGAGTTTATATGAATTTCACAGGCGTTAATTGTGGGGGCTTTAATATTCTATTAGCTTAGTAATTAGTGGTTTGCTAATAATTACCTTGACAAAGCCAAAATATCTACTGGCATTATAGACAGAATTGTTTTAAGCAGGAGAGACAGAGACGAACACGATGTACAGAGTCAGCAGCACCTTCCCTCAGGCCAATGCTGACAGGACTGTGTTTTTAGCAGAACTTGCTACTGCAATGCCAAAGGTGCTTTTGTGGGTTTGCTTTGTTGTTTTTTTTTTTTTGGTTTGGTTTGGTTTGGTTTTGGGTTTTTGTTTGTTTGTTTGTTTTTGTTTTGTTTTTTGTTTTTGTTGTTGTTGTTGTTGTTTCTTTTCTCTTCTACTTCCATAATGTTTACTACATTTTTCTTTCTTTCTTTCTTTCTCTTTCTTTCTCTTTCTTTCTTTTTCTTTTTTCTCTCTCTCTTTTTCTTTCTTTCTTTCTTTCTTTCTTTCTTTCTTTCTTTCTTTCTTTTCTTTCTTTCTTTCTTTTTCCTTCTTTCCTTCTTTCTTTCTTTCCTCCTTCCTTCCTTCCTTCCTTTCTTCCTTCCTTCCTTCCTCCCTCCCTCCCTCCCACCCTCCCTTCCTTCTTTCCTTCCTTTTCCCAAAATTCGCCACTTAAAATTTCAGGTAGCAAAAATAATAGATTCTACCCAGCGTGCAGCAGCAAGTACAGAAAACTAGAAGTAGGCTTTAAGCCTACTGTGAAAAGGTTTCAGGCAGACACCATGCAAAACCCTATAAGGCTCTGACCTTGTCCCCTCCCATCTGCTACCACTTCATTAGTACAAGCTGAAGTTGAATCAACAGAGAAAAGTTATGTAAGCACTCCCAAAATGTTGTTCAGGTCAAGTCATCTAACTCAGCATAAATAGCCCCTGAGCTACCAGTGTGGTGCTACTGAAGGCACGGGGGAGGAAATGTGTAGCTATTGAGGAACAGCCACCACCTGGGAACAAACCCATTCATGCACACAAGCTACTCCAGTGGCACCAGCTTCATGCCATCACACCTCTGTTTACATCAGCACCAAGAAAAGTTTCACCAGGTGAAATATTTTTCCCCTTTCAAAGCAAGGATCTTTACTAAAACATTGAAATTTTCATTAAAGTTTGCTCTTGTTCTTAGTTTTCTTGTGGAAGATAGAAAGAAGAGCAATGATGACAATGGCTTTACAAAAATCTCAATATCTGAGATGTGGTGTTTCCATTCTTCTTTAATATAAACTTGTATCCACTGAAGTACATAAGAAAACAGTAGTTTTACTACACATAGTTGGGCTGAATACTAAGAAGGTTCATTGGGTTGAATTCTCTAAACTAACAAGGTAGGAGGACACCTACCACAATCCAGGCTCCATTTTCCAGACTCCGTTTCTATAAATTACAGCTATCACAAAAAGCATCATTCTGAACAGAGAACCTGTCATTAGCAGCTAGCATCCTAGTACAATTGTGGTAATAATTGGAAGAAAATAGTCAAATATTCCTGAAAATTTTACATGGCAGGAGAATTTTGCACACCTGTCAACGAGTTCTGCTTTCAGATGGAAGGATGCTTTTTTCCTACCTGTTGGCCGCAGCCCTGCAAACACCTGGCTACTTAAAAAACAAACCGGGCACCTTTTGTCCTCATGTTGTCACAGAGTCACAATACTAGAAGAGGCTTTGAGAGGTCATACTGTGTGTCCCCCTTCCTAAAGGGAGGATCAGTTATTCCCACACTATTTCTGACAGATACATTGCCATTAATAATCACTGTTTATTATGAGCCTGGGGACCATGTTGTGCCCATAGTGCTTGCAATGGGGACTCTACTGTCCTGATGCATGATACTGTAGGACAAAGATCCACCTCTCTGTTCCTTATGTGTGTTGTCTTAGAGAATATCCAAAAAATTCAGAGGAGAAGGGAAGTAAATAATAATTTACACTAGCAAAGAGACAGGATTCTGAACACAAAGGAAATTCTTGTGGTTTTTGTTCCTTTTAATAAGGATCATAGTTTGTAATAGTGATCATGGGAGCAATGCATGACATTTCCTAGCAAAATCACTCAAATTCCTGCAGGAATTTTTGCAGTAATGCAGCACTTTCAAGCATAATGGACTTAAATCCACAAATTTGCAACTTGTAAAGTATCAAAACTATAGCAGAGAGATTTGGAATCACAGAAAGAAAAGCCACTTGCTATCATTTCAGCTTCTGTTTCTGCAAAAACCTATAGTTACCATGTGCGTGTGATGGATCCAAGCAGAAGACTTTTCCATGCCTATTGGTGTGAGGCAGGAGCCAAACCATGAGGTGTTCACATTTTGAATAGTCCAAGGAGCTGACTATGCAAAGTAACAAATAATGAATAACCGTGCTAGACAGGATGGCAAATGGCTGAAGAAATGTCCTTTGTAGAGGCAGAAGGCCTAGAGGGCGAGAAGAGGAAAGGAAGGAAGGTCAAGTGACTTATTCAGCCTCTTCTGCCGTTTTGGATAAGAAAAATATTTTCTCTGCACCAAGTCAGCAAAAGCGTTTCCTGACGTCTTGAACTCTTCGCTGCTGTTTCTTTTCCCAGTGAAAGCAGCTTTCTAAAAGGCACCGAAAAATGTGGATGCTGGTCAAAGAAATGTTTTAACTGTCCATCTCTAAGCTTCATGATGACTCTGTTGCTAGAACACCCAGGCACTTTCCATCAGGGATGCTCCTGTGCCAAGGGTGAGCTTCACTTAAAAAGCACTATTGTGCAGGGAAGATAAAGAGTGCAGGGAATGGAGCAGCATGAACCAGCAGCAGGGCAGAACTTGGGAGGAGCTCTGATGTGCAGAAAGTCAGGTGTGAGTGCCTGATTTAAACCAAACCCTTAGACAACTTTTCTTCAAGCATTCAAGCCTGTAAGGTGCTTTTGGGTTTCCCTCCAAGGCGAGTCTGTAGCAGGGGACAGCTCAGTGTTGTACTCTCACTGCTGCTGAACTGCTGTGAACCCACTGGGTTTTAAACTCATTAGTGCTGTGAAACAGCAATGAAAATATTTCTCTGAGTAAATCAAATGGCAAGGGAACCTGGGGCTGGATTTGCCTCTGCTGTTTCTGAAATGTGAACGTTAAACTGGGACTTCACTCTGCACTCAGGTAGAGCCGATTTTACTTTTATGGGACTAATTGTTAATAATTTCAAATTTTTCCTATTTATGCCTTTTGTTATGCTTTTAGTGACAACAGGTGAAGTTCTGCAGTGCAGTTGCCTAAACTGAAAAAATCTGTTTGCACGATTTGTAGAACTCTAGGAAAACAAGATTGAGAAAAAACTGTAAATATTTTGTATTAATGTAAACTACTCTATTCACTAGTAAGATTCAGCCCCGTGTTTCACCCTTGCTCCTAAGTCTGAAATGAGCGAAGAGGACAGCACGGGGAGGGGAGCATTCAAGGGCTGGCTAGTCACGCTGCCAGAGGGGGACACAGGACGGTCGTGCAAGGGGCGGCTGCTGCACGGCCACCTTGTGCCGTCCTCCTCAGCATGTTCGGCAATGGCTAGTGTCAGTGAGAAAGGCGAGCTGTACCTTTCTGAACCTGTGGTGAAGCCACTGACCCTGCCCGCCCTGAGACAGAGTGGTGTTTCTCGTCCGGATTGCTAAGTGGTGAACGTCCTCCTTACCTCCTCCACACAACGATTTATATCCTCTTAGGACACTCCAAACAGACAAATTATTATTAGCACACGCAGTGCCCTGGATAACCTGAGTGAACTCATCACAGTAGACTTGTATTTTGTTTTTCAGGGTGCAGAGCTGTCCTTCCAATACTGGACAACAAATGCACGCTGTGTAAGTTTTCCCCCTGCCACTGAAGTATGGCATTGCTAACACACGTCTTGCCAGCCAAACTTTACCAGTCTGATTCTAAACTCTAAGTGAACCTGGGTCAACTGCACGTTCGTACTTTGTGTTATAAACAAACACCACGCAGCAGCACCCCATGACCTGGTGTTTTAGGGAGATGGCCATCAATGAAAAACTCTAACAAAAAGACAGCTTTCACCAAATCTCTCAATTGTGTGCTCATTCTGTGTTCTCAAACTAAGGGTTTTTACCTTACTTTTTTTTCCCCCTGCTGCTAATGAGCACTTGAGAATTTGATTTAGCTCCTTGGAATGACTGCCACTCACTGCTAGAATGTTAATCTGTCTAAACCCATTCAGGTCCTCTTACTTGGAAGTCAATCACCTGGAGCCTGCATTTCAAAGAGATGCTGGCTAAGGCAGTCGCAACAGCAGAGATGCTTTGGGACAATTCCCATAGCTGGGAGTAATCTCGGGAAACTCATAGCTACTAGACAGAAAATAAGTTTGTCTTGAATTCCGGGGATAAACAGAACTGGAGTCATCCCTGGCGGAGACCAGAAGCGCAAATGGCAGGGACACAGGAGGCTGCTGAGCTGCAGCTCACACATGGGATGCTGCACTGGTGTGTTGCATCACCTCTACTGGGGGACAACCTTTAGTTGATGGTGCAAATAACAACCAGAGAGTGCACAGGGAAACCAGGACAGAGGAGATATGCCAGGACACAGCTGGAGCTAAAGCTTTAAAGTGCCAGAGGAGGAGTTTGGCTTTCCAGAAGTAATTAGAGAGATGATTTAATTTGTCTTGTACTGGCCATTTTTTAACCCCTGTTTGGAGGGGGAGAAAATGCATAGAATCCCATACAAAATGTAGGAGACAGGGGCATAATTTGAGGCAGGTGATGATGTACTGGAGCTGTGTGTCTGTGATCATTCTACTGTGCTATTCTGAAAATGTTTCTCTTTTAGCTTCCTTAGCATGCTCAGAAAACTCTGGCTGTCAGAGCATGCTGTCCAGGCCAGAGGCACAGCCACAGCTGGGAGTAGTGACTAGGAGAGCCAGGATCTGGGGGTTGCACTGGGAGTGGAGGGCACCATGAAGTCTCCAACTACCATACCTGCTCCTGGGCATTGCCTTGCATGGGAAAAAGTGTGTTTCACCCATGGTACACCCCATCTCTGTCACTGTCTCTTCACTTCCTGTGCAGTTCTGTGATGGTAAACTTTGTATAAAGTGCACCCTTGCAGAGAGAAGATGTAACTATTTAATAGCAAAAAAAGGTTGCTTTGCTGCTGCTGTAGAGAAGCAGACTGGTCCTGTGATCCCATGTGCAAAAGCACATTTTGGGAATAAGCAAATATTCAGAGTGATTATTTGCTCTCTGAATAAATGGTTCTTTCTAAATAAGAAATGTATATTTTCTAAATAAGAAATGCAGAGGGAAGGTCACAGCATGTATTTTCTCAGTTTATGCAATCCTTTATGAAAAGACACAGTCTGAGATGGAACTGGGATTCCTTTAGGTACTCATACATTTATCTGCTGTCCTAGTTCTCAAACAGAAGAACACAGAAAATTAAAAGCCAAAACCATCATTATTATTATTGATTTATAAGCAAAATGGAAGATTACGTCCATAAAGCTTAGGAGACCTATGATATATGAGACCTAATATTACATGACCAGCCTTATACACTCACTACAGAGTATGATCAGAAGTATATTTTAGTTGTTGCACTGTAATAACCTAGTATATAAATTTTGAAGTAAACTGTCTTAAAATTACTTATTAGTTAACAAAAGTGGTCTGAGGGATTAAATACAGTAATACTAACGTGGTTTCAAGTTCTGCTCAAAAGGGAGTTTTGTTCTTTACTATGGAAGAGCTACATTTGTGAATTAGCTTCTAATTTTACATAGACTTCAAGGGGAAAAACTGAGAGAAGAGTAATACATTTTGCTTCTGAAAAATTCAGAAGAAAATTATGGATTCAAAACTCCGCAGTTACCAACAACGCACACACTGCTAAGGCCCTCAGGGGAAGGCCTGGTACACAGTAGCACAAACAACTTGCTAAGCCTAAGACCATCAAAGAAAAGATCTAAAAAATGGCCATTTTTGTCTCTTTGTCTGCCAGGATTATTCCAAGAACAAGATGTTTCCAGGAATGAATCTTTGCTGGAAAACAGAAAGAGCATGAAGTGCAGCCAGGTTTCTAAGCTATGGCTTATATGGATGGCTTTGTTTTGTGAAGCCAGAAAAATTTGTCCCTGCTGATGTTGCAACTATACAGCACCATGAGTCTTTGTGTGTGAAAAAATTAATGTCTTCTCCGTTTATTTACAAAAATGCTTAGTTAAGCAATGGAGAGATTGTAGGTACCTATATAAACACAGAAGCTTTCTAAACTCCTTTCAACCGGAAAAATTATTTTTAAAAAAATGAATAAGTCTTTAGCTCACAGGTTTTAAGCTTTTTTTTTAAAGTTGTAACGATTGTAATGATATGTAACGATAAAATTTGATTTTATTTATCTGAAGTTAAAAGCAAAGCTGGTTTTTGACACACAAGAGTACTCAGAGCTTTTGGCAGTAATGGGAAGATGATAAAAGCAAAGCTATTTAATGCCTGGATGAAATAACAAGACCTGCCAAAGAAATTCCTTTTGGAAGTGGAGGATGGTGGAGGAAGAACAGTCTTCAGGCTTTTCTTCATCTGTCATTGTGGCTGAGTGACAGATGAGCACCTTGTGCCAGTGAACCTATGCCTGCATGACAACTGCTTTGCACCCCTCTGCACAGAGGCAGCCAGCCTGGCCAAGCTGTGGTTCTGCTGCTAGTACAGCCCCTGCAGAAGGATTAAAGAACCTTTTATATTGGAATTATCAAAACCACAGCCATTCTACAGCCTGCTTCATCCAAGTCATTTGCTTTCATGACAAAATGAGGACCAAGTACCTACATTTTCTTGCAAATGTTTGTAACGAAGACTGACTGAGGGAAAGCACACTGGTAAAGGGTATGGGGACTGCTATTACATATTTTGAATCACACCTGAATAACTTTGTTTTGCTTTTTTTTATATTCACAGAATTTTCTGATGCTTCTACTCTATCTGTTAAGTAAGCACAGGCACAGATGATGCTTAAAGCTCTTGCCAGCTTAGCTATATTATAAGAAGTGCAAAATTAATGACTCAGCCTGTGCAAGAAAAAGCCAGTGACTTGGCAATTAGACTGCCAAAATAATTTTTTGCTTACTGTTAGATCACATACTATCAATACACAATTTTTCTTAGGTGCTACTGTTATAAACTATGCCAATAAAGAAATACTACGACTGTTACCAACTACCTTGGTCAGAGGCTCTGACACTCAAAAAATGACACCTTCCTAATGAGAGCAAAGAGCTGTTTAAACTGTCACTCCGCAAGGATATTTGAGCTATCTAATTTTAAAGATCTTTAAAAAGTATGTCAACCACAGGCTTGATCTTTTAATATTTTGCACAAGTCCCATTCCCTGAAAAGTAGAGGTTTCTCATTAAATATGGTTGTCAGAGACTGGGTTTAAGCTGTAAGCTGATCTGGAATTTTTTTAATAAAGTGGCTATTATTTGCAGAAAACTGCTGAGTAAAGTTGTTCATTTATATAATCCCATCCTATATTTAAAAACACTGTAATAGCGTGGAGTTAGGCACATATTTAACTGTGAGGTCTTTCCAAAGACATGCACCAGTTGAACTCCTGTGTGCAGCACTGGTACAAGTTACACTCCACTTGCACATGTGGTTGCTACAAGAACTGAAACCCCAGCACAAATATGACTGCTAGCAATTTGCAGATATATTCTCCAACCCCAAGCAGTTTCAGATGTTCTGAAGAACATCAAGATCCAGCAGTACCATCTGAGATTAAGAGTCTCAAACACTTTGCATGGGAAATTTTCTTCCCAAGGTTCAGCGGTCTGAAAATGTCCAGATAAACTCCTTCCAGCTTAACTTGACATCTCTGGTGCAAACTCCTCAGCTGGGCTGGTTGTCTTCTGCTTACACAAAATCATGTCTGGGAGCTGACCTCACTTGTGTTACTTAAAGAGAAAGGTATTCTGGAAAAAACCTTCTGCTATGATTTTCTTCCATGTATCCCAGCCTGGGGGTTTGAAACTATGGGCCAAATCCCAGCCATTCCCAATGTCAGGAAAACCCAGAAAACAGCTGCCTGTGTGAAAATTCCTATGTTCTTCCCCACACTGCTCACCAAAACAGTTACTAGGAAACACAAAGCATGCTTGTATTGGAATGTAAAACTTCTGACAGAACTACTGAGTTTCAAAAAAGCAATACAGAACAGCAACTGGTAAAATCAAGAGAAAGAGGAAAGCATGCCTTTATGAAGAAAATAAAAGCCTGAGAAAATAAAAGCTCTTAGAAATGAGGCTCATTCACCCTGGTGAAGGGGGAACAGCAGGCACAACCCAGACATTTTCTCCCCTCTCTACCAGAGCAAGCAGAGCTCCCATCCCTCCAGCTTGATGGGGCAATTGAGCTTTTACCACACTCTGGTCTCTTGCCAACCCTGGGAGCCCAGCACCTTATCTCCAGGCAGGTTAGACCTCTTGGGAGACCACCAAGCTCCCAAGTTCTCCAAGTAACCACTGGCTGCACCAAGGACAGCAGATCATCTGATTGGCTCCTGGCACTAGCGAAACCTTCAAGCCCTTCCGAGAAGAGAAAGGCCTGAAGAAAAAAACCAACCCAACAAAAAAAATCAAACAAAAAAACCCATCAAACCAAAAACCAAACCCACAGAACCACAAACCAAAATGGATTCCGTGGCACAAAAAATGGAAAAAAAACCAGGAAAGGGTACAAAAGTTACAAGCTCAAAAATTTATCTGCAGAAGACTGGAGGGAGCAACCAAGCAGAGCATCCCTGAGAGCACCCACCACTCCTTGAAGCTGTCCAGAAAGGCAGTGGCCACGACAAGTGTGCTTTGCACAGGGAAGAGAGAGACCTAGGTGAGGACACAGGCCACCATGGTGCTCACACAGCTTTCTCCTCCTGGTGGCTTGTGTGACCAGTTTGGCCAGGGCCAGAAGGAGGCTAATGAGGAGCTCCTGGGATGATACTGTTATCTCCTTCTGTCTCTTACACCAGGACAAGGGAGCTCTTCTGTTATTAAGGGTCTATATATCTCTTCAAACCCTCTGTCAGGCCACACAGTAGCCCTCATCTCAGGTGAACCCCCATGGCATCATCCCATGAACTCCACAGTGTGGCTGTATGAAATGGTAGGACAGGCCTCTGGCCTCATGTTTTCCTGCTCTGAGCTGGAAAAAGCTATCTGGGAAGAACTGGAAGAGGCTGATACAGAGTTAAAAGCACTCTTTTCCTGCCCCTGACCCCATCTGATTTTAAGAGTGCATATCAGAACTGGAGTATTACCTTGATGGCAATGCAGAGCTGCTCAGAAGCAGCAACTGCCTTTGAATATGACCTCTTTAGAGGAATATGAACTCTGACAACGTAATGCCAAGACCAGGGAACACCCTTCAAATTTAAACCCTTTGTATTTAACAGAAAACTGTTCAAAAACCCTCCCTGCATGGTTATTTAAGGCAAGTCTATTAAGCTGGACTTAATAGTGCTATGCAGAAACAATATAACTCACAGGCTCCAAGTTACAGGGAAATAACCTTGTCTTCCTCATAATGAGTCATATCATAATAGTGACATAACTCATTTGGGTGACATGGCAATTGAAACCAAGAGTGCTGTGTTACTTTCCCGTAGCAGGTGTTCTGTTGTAAATGAAAACTGCGCTTACAGGGTTCGGCTTCTCTGCAAGACCTCTGTGGTTAGTTACTGCTGGTAAGTGCTAATCCCTGGGAGCAAGAGTGGAAAGAGACAGAACTCCAGCCTTTGTGCCTTCCCAAACAGAGCAGGAACAGCACAGGACACGTTGAGCCTCAAGCCCCAAATTTAAAGGACTGCGGTCAACTAGGGCTAGATCTCAGAGTAGTTCCTTTACAAAAGCCTTTAAAATGATCACTTTTTGGTCTTTTGTCTGCAGGCATTCCTCATAGCCAGTACAACCAGATAGCCATTCCCATAAAACATGAACAACAGAATTCAGAAATACGACTCGCATGAAAGGCTTCAGACAAACCAAACAGGTGAATAAAAGCTCAGTGAGACCCTCTTTGGCCTGACAGTTCTCTTCATAGATAGGTAGGTTTTTGTTTAGATTCTTGGCATCTTGCAAGGCAATAAAGGGGATCTAATATATAGGAAATCTAGAAGATTTTTATTTCTCTTTTTTTAAACATTTTCTAAAGCACTCCAAAGAACTGACTGGGTATAGATCACTTCAGCCCCATCAAAGAATGGAAATACAGCTATGCAAAAAAACCCCTTTCGTTGTAGAAAAACATTACTTTCCAGTGTTGCAAACACATCATTGTATTGAACAATAGTGTCAAATTCATCAGCAATAGCAAGCATTTGTAAAGTATTTGGGGAAACTTCAGTGGCATTAAAACATAAGACCTAGGGCACCTTTCCTAAATCCCTTCTGACATATGTAAAAATTACACTGTTACACCTTTTTTTTTTTAACCTTTTTTATTGTCTTTTTTTCTATCTTTTTTTCTTTTTCTTTT
>NW_020884886.1:14982168-15012326 GCF_003945725.1 Corapipo altera
TCTTTTCTTTTCTTTTCTTTTCTTTTCTTTTCTTTTTTTTTTTTTTTAATTAGGGCTTTGCAGACCATATCCACTCTCCTCAAAACTCTCAGCTGGCTTTAAACTAAAGATGTGCTTATTTTTTATGAACAATAGGGGAAACTTCTAACCAGCAGCATCACTTGGCTTTTTTTCTTTTGTGCTGGTTGTTGAAAGACAGACTGAATGCAGACAAGTGAGCTATTCAAAGTCAGCTCTAGTATGGATTCCACAGTTCCAGCGGAGTAGCAAAGGCCTTTTAACAAATCCTGCAATATTCTATACAAAACTGAGAAGATAAATAAAGCTAATGATGTAGTTTAATGGAAAAAGAACATGTCCCAAGTCTATCACTGTCAGGAAACACAGGTCCAGAAATTCTGTGCCTTTCCTCCCCATATATAGTAAATTAGGTTATCCATAAAATGGAAGGCTTGGGAAGTCTTGAATGGCAGAAAACCATGCTGGTAACCCCAAAAAAATGCCATATGCCTCAGTGTGAAGGTCTCACAGATAATGATAATTCTTCCTGAACTTTGGAATCTTATTGTTCACAACAGTATGCTTTTCCTGGAAATTGTTAGTTTGATTGCAGTTTGGGCAGCAGCTATCATTCAGCTTTGGTAGTTCAGTCACCACTGGCTACCGGGGAAGATGTCCTAGCAAGAAAAAATGAACCTGAGTGCTGGGGGAACATCCACATTAAGCCAGAACTTCAGCATTGCTACTGTTGTACATTATAGCACATCACAAAGGCTGCATGGATTCTCCTGCTAAGCCACATCAGGTGATCATGTGCAGGTGAGGCCATTTTAGAAAAAAGAACATGTAGAAGATGCATCAAATACTTACCTGGCAGGGGACACACCATGATCAGACAGGTTTTCCCTGGATGAGGTTCATCCCCTGCACTCTCTTATAGCATACTCCTGGAAAAACTGGCAAGCCACAGCTTGGGCAGGTGCCTTCTCCACCGGGTTAAGAACTGGCTGGATGGCTGGGCCCAGAGAGTGGTGGTGAGTGGAGCTGCATCCGCTTGGCGGCTGGTCACTAGTGGTGTCCCCCAGGGATCAGTGTTGGGCCCAGTTCTATTTAATGTCTTTATTGATGATGTGGATGAGGACATCAAGTCTACCATTAGCAAATTTGCACGTGACACCAAGTTGGGGGGAACGTTGATCTGCTGCAGGGTAGGAGGGCTCTGCAGAGGGATCTGGACAGGATGGACAGATAGGCCAAATCCAACGGGATGAGGTTCGACAAGACCAAGTGTCGGGTCCTGCACAACAACCCCATGGAGCACTAGAGCTTGGAGACAGAGTGGCTGGACAGCAGCCAGGCAGAAAGGGGCCTGGGGGTTCTGACTGACAGCAGGCTGAACATGAGCCAGCAGTGTGCCCAGGTGGCCAAGAAGGCCAATGGATCCTGGCCTGTATCAAGAACAGTGTCGCCAGCAAGACCAGGGAAGTGATTCCTCCCCTGTACTCAGTACTGGTGAGGCCACACCTGGAGTGCTGTATCCAGTTCTGGGCCCCTCAGTTCAGGAAGGATGTTGAGGTGATGGAGCAGGTCCAGAGAAGGGCAACGAAGCTGGTGAACAGTCTGGAGCACAAGTCCTATGAGAAGACACTGAGGGAGATGGGGTTGTTTAGCCTGGAGAAGAGGAGGCTCAGGGGAGACCTGATCACTCTCTACAACTCCCTGAAAGGAGGTTGTAGCCAGGTGGGGGTTGGTCTCTTCTCCCAGGCAACCAGCAGTAGGACAAGAAGGCACGGCCTTAAGCTGTGCCAAGGGAGGTTTAGGTAGGACGTTAGGAAGAAGTTCTTCACAGAAAGAATTATTGGGCACTGGAATGGACTGCCCAGGGAGGTGGTAAAGTCACTGTCCCTGGAGGTGTTTAAGAAAAGACTGGATGTGGCACTTAGTGCCACGGTGAGGTTGACAAGGTGTAGTTAGGTTATAGGTTTGACTCAATGATCTCAGAGGTCTTTTCCAACCTAGTTGATTCTGTGAAATGTACATAGAGAGATGAGAATCTTTCTCTGCCTCAAGGTATCTCTCCTGGTCACACGCAGTTAGTGGGAACTTTGCTAAATGAGTGTTTCCACCCATTCTTGAGTGATGTGTATAAGCACTTCTGGTTTCCTCATCTGGCATAACAGTACAGCAAACAGTAACTTAACAGTGTTTCCTTGCTTACAGGGTTGTGATGCAATGTGGTGAAATTCTATCATAGCATAATTCTGACTGAATATTCCTGAATTTTGACTTAGAGTGGCTTACTTAATTTCAAGAACTGGCCAGATTTTGATGAGCTCCTAAGATGGTATAAAGTAGTCAAAAAATCCTACGGAAGCCAAATATTCGCCTTGTTAGAGATAAACACTCACCATCTGTCCACCTTTTACAGAGTAAGAAGTCTGAGATAAAAAGCACACCAGGGTCTCACAGCCTCTTCCAGATCTGCAGCTGCCCAGGTACCACTGTAAGCCTGGGGTTCCATGGGTCTTTTTTTCAGTAGCACTGCCAACAAAAGCATTTTATCCCACATTTTTAATTTCTGGTGCTACTTTCCAGCCCCCATAGAAAATCTAAGGTTTGCAGGCATAACTGATGGGACTGTATGGTTGTGGGAAGGAGGACCTAAAAGATGAGGGAGCTGCCTGCACCAGCACAGTTCACCAGGAGAAATGTCCTTGGAAACACAACCTAAGGGATGATCAGCTCTTTCTTCCATCCCCTTTTTGACTACAATAAGCAGTGCAGAAGCACTGTCAACCCTTGCTTCCCTCTCTGCCCAGTTGCTTCTCTTTTCTTGCATTCCTCCACTCCTGGCTAAATCCAGGCAGTATGTCTAAACACAGTGAGAATTCAGAACCCTTAAGAACACAAGTAGCGACATGCACAACTCTTGTAGCAGATGCCATATCCGTGAAGAAAGAGGAGGTGAAATTAAAAATAGGTCCAATTCAGCATTTCTGGAGCTCTGCAGGGTTGAGCTAGTATGTAGAAAAATGTACAGTTCAACCTTCTCTGTTTAGGTTAATTCTGTCTTGCAAATTAATTTCAAAACTTTACTGGTAATAAAATTCTTATCCAGGCATATAGTAGCCTGGTGAAATAATACTAATCCCCATCTCATTCTCCGACATTATTGAAGAATGGCTCTTTTGTCTGATATTGGGATATATAGGGAAGCTCATATATTAAGAGAAATCCATTGAAAACTGTGATGAGAGCTACATAATGCAGGTCTTCAGCTTCACGAGCACCAGAACCTGCAGATTTCTGTGAGTAAAGTGAAGTGCAGACATTTGGTCTCTGGCTTGTATAAGCTCACTGGATAGATTTGCCTTGATTCTTCAAATGAAAAGCTTCTCCTGCTTCCCAAGGACACATTTGAATGATGCATTTGAATGGAAACCTTTCTCAGCCTACCTCTTCTACATTGTGAAATCCAGCATTTACTAGTGTGTTTGGCATCATTAGCAACTCCTTTATGTATCACAAAGCCTTCAGAAATCAGTGCAGTACTAGTTCTAGTCCAAGACTTCAAAGCAAGACCATAGTGACATGTAGGGGAAGCATACACAGATATATGTGCTATCTAATTTGGATGAACTAACACGGATGTTCCTGGGTCTACTTTAGTGGTAATTTCAAATTCACCATGCACAGGAAAAAGGTCATGAAGCGCAACTTTCATTTTTTGTCATGGAATACAGATCTGGAGAACAGAACAGCAAAATCTAGATCACCTGAATATTACAAGCAATGAAGGGCTGGATTCACTGAAGTTGGTTTAAGGAAGCACAAACACTACATTTTCTACCATCAGAGCTTCTGCTAGCCAATAAGACTTTCAACTCTGAAACCACAGAGCTTACTCCTGCCATCCCAATCATGTATGGCCCCAAAAGGGGGTATATAGCTGCTTGGTCAATTCTGGATAAATAGGGGTCCTTCTTTTTCTCTTTTTTTTTTTTTTTTCTGCAAATCTTTTTCCATTGAATGGGTCTGGTCACTGGTTTCCCGAATTTTCTGCTCTTCAGCAGATGGGGGTGGTAGTTGGTCTACAGTTGCACAACTTCTAATTTCTAACTACCTCTTCTTGAACTGGAAAGGAAGAGATTAGGAAGGTGGGCAATCTCTGCCTCTGAGGAATTGGGGAGGATTTACATCTGTAGAAATCTCCCCCTGTAATGCCACAATCACCGGGGACCTTAATGCTTGGTTAAAACCCCAAACAACTGGAATTTGGGCTAAAGTAGTGATGCTAATGGGATCAGCTGCACACCAGTATATTTTTGCCATGACAGGTATAGAGAGGCATGGATAGTTTACTCATTGACCTAGTGTAGTGGGTCTGACTTGTAATGACTGCTTTGGAAAACAGTTCTGAACCCTGCCTTTTCTACCGCATCCAGATTGTGCTCTCCTATACTAAAAGCCACCACAAAGAACCCTCCAAAGCAGTGGCATCCAATATTGAGCCTCTTACACAACCTAGATGTTTTAAGTATGAAAAGTGAGGAGCTGCTGGCACACTGCCGTACTATCAGAGGAGAAAGTGGAGTTAAAGGATTTTCTAAAGGGCAAGGAGTTGTGAGGCAACACGAAGCACGGGTGATCTGCCAACAAAAGCAATAAGTGGCAGGGACAGGCATCAGGCATACGGACAACAGCAGGAACTCAGAACACTCCTTGCAGCACAAGAAGGGGGAAAATTACATTCATCAATTACCTCTATAGATTTGCTTTGTGAGAATGTGAAACAAAGGCAAATGCTTTGATGCTCAGCTTTCAGGATCACTAAAAGCATCCTGGGAATCACTGTAATTGTTATCCTCAAGTTCCTCTCAAACAATTAATGTTCTGCCTTCTCTTCACATTAGAAAGGAGTGGTTTGCTAGTTTTGTGGCAAAAAAAAGAGGAGGCATGTCAATACAAATGATGCACAAATAACGCAGCTGAAAGTTCAGTAGTGATTATTGCTGTTAGGTGCATAACAAGCATCATTTCAGTGGCCCCTACTCAACTAGCAAAGTCCTTACCCTCATGAATGTGTGCATGCATGTGTGTCTGTCATGATTTAAGGAATACATAAGTGACTGTAATAGTTTTCAAGGACATGACCATAGTTTTGACCACGCCAGCATTGTACTGCTCATGACATCAGAGCAAAAGTGGAAGTGCAAAAAAAAAAGGTGAAGAGGTCACACCATGAAACTACCTTTCTTGGTTAGCTAGTTTGCTACCAGGGATTTTAGTTGTGGTTGTTACTTTGAGAACATTAATGCATGACTTGGCTTGAGAAATCTGAAGATTAATAACTTTGCTTTTAACAAAAACTTGAAAAATTAGGTCAGATACAGTTCGGACTGGTTAAGATTCCTGAAGAGTAAAGTTACAAATACAAATAACCCCAAGACTAAACATATTATTAATTATCTATCAGGGAGCTAAAGGGCACATAGTAAATGAAGATAATGAAAAACTGTAGTAAATACACAGCAGTAATTTATCATTTTTGGGAGCAGGGTAGGGGTGGGAAGAAGTAGGGACTCTATCTTTGTGCAGACCATTATATAGAGATACTCCATTAAAATATACTAATATTTCTTATTCTAGCAAGAAATGACAGAATGAGACTCCACTTCAGATGGCAATAGCCATTCACTACAAGAATCTGTGTCAAAGAATACTCCCGCATATTAAAACCAAGCAGTTCTCATTTATTAGATCTACCCAGTTTCTTATAAGCTTGGGGAACATAGCAACAGATATACATTTGATGCAATATTACTTCAGAAATTTGACACAGTTGACTGTGCCTAGCACAGAAAGATACAGGGATTATTTCCTCAACAATCTTATCCATCAATGACAACAATTTAAAATGATAGTCCATGAACTTATATTTTATTGCCTTTAATTTGTGAAATTGAGCTAAAATCAAGCCAAGCTGAGTTTATCTGACAGCTGATGATCTCTTATATTTTAAAATCAAACACCATACGATACTTATTTAGATCCACTTATATTTTTATTAGTCATGAAAAAATGCTTTCTGTTTACATCCACATCTATTTTATATAATTAGAATATCGGTGATGAAAAAATTTGTCCAAGCCCTAGACATATTTAGACAGCAAATTTAGGATCCTTATTCTTGATTAAAATCTAACAAATAACTATGTTACAGAGGTGGACTTTTTAAATCTATGCATTTCAAAGCTAAATCCATGGAGCAGGATCACTGTTCTTACTAGACCCTAAAACATCTTGTCTGTAATGTTTTAAGTGGAAGCCTGGAGCTATACTCAAATGAAGACACGACTTATCCCACCTTTCAGGCTGGAGATAAGGTGATAGGTAAAAAAATACAAGTGATGAAAATCACTTTCTTTGCAGTCTGAACAGGGTGGCAGATAAGTTTTGTTTCAGGAGAGAGTAAACAAAGGAAGAGCTCCCAGAAAAATGAGTGTAAGGAAGATAATGGTGCACATTCATCCCTGGGTCTCAACTGGACTTTGAAGTAGGACTGAGTCCCTGCATTTCCCTAGGCACATTAGCTCTGGCAGAGAAACTGGAAAAAAATCTAGTTGCCCTGACTTTAAAAAAGCGCAGATGTAAGGCAATCTTCAGAAGCAGAGCAAATCCTTCACAATAGTATCAAATGCAGATCCACTTTTTTTTCCTCTTTCATATTTTCAAATGCCAGCATTTCATGCACAGTCTGCACGTGTGCTCATGCAGTTATCAGGATGCAACTGCACCAGATTTACACCTCAAGATCTACCTGTTTCCAGCCCAGGATTCTTGCCTAAAAATTACCAGAAAAGTTAGGAAAAAAGATGCCAAATGCACTAGATCTTCAGTTTCCTACTTAAACACAAACATCTACTACAATTTCACAATATTTTATACTTATCAGGATCTTGGGCAGGCAGAGATGGGGAAGTTCCTAGAACCGCCCCCAGCATGGCATATGTGCAGCTGCAGCCTCCTTACATCATCTCCTCCTCCAGAACCGTGGTGATCCTGCCTGTTGAGGCAGAGGCAGCTCGTCTCCTATTTTCTTCCTTTTCAGTTCAAGACTCGCACAAGCTCTACAAGGACATCTCCCAGCCTGGCTGCTCTGTGGTTATCCCTTGTGACCATGTCCTGTTTCCACCCGATCAAGTAGCTCTAAACAAATAAACATGTCCACAGTGACACATGCTAAAAGTTCACCCTTTTGATTAAAGAAAAGAGAGGATCTGACATTATCACCTAGTCTGGCATGGAAAGCTTCCAGAACAAGCTCTGGCTTTGCCTCACCCATTCTTTGAAAAGGAGATTTGTCTGTCCCAACCTGAGTGCAACAACTCTGTGTGTGGCATATATTTATCCCCAGTGAAGTGGTTGCTAATGTATCCTTGACCATGTGATGAAGTAGGTAGATAAGACAAGCCTCACCTCTGCTACTTTTTTATCTGTATTTAGGAGCTTATCAGGCTGATATAACCAGTAGGCAGAAGAGCATAAGGAGAATACGACTGGTAAGTAACATATTCTGCAGAGTGTTGTCGACTTTCATGAGCATAGCTCTGGAGTTTTGAGGGAGCATTGAGCAAACCACCCAAAAAAGACTATTTCAGAGGCAGTGCTAGCTGTGAAGTCTGGACTCATACCTAAACCCAAACTCTGACAAGTAAAGATTTCGATGTTTTCTACCTGGCCTGAAGGCTGCTTCTGCTTCACAGTTTAAATGCATACCTAATGAAAGAAGTCATAGTGTGACAGCCTATGTCAGAATGCGAAGCTCTAAAAGAGCTGTACACAGAGCATTTATAAAGGGGATTAAGGCAAAAAGCACAGTGTAAGTATACAGTTATTGGGGTGTCAAATAACTTTATATTAATTCCTTGTGCATGAATGTCAAATGCTTTCAGGATCTGACCAGATATTTTCTGGTTTATTACAGTGTCCAGTTTGGTAAATGAAAGGTAATATGTCTTGGTCTAACAAATACCTAATGAGAGAGGGGAAAAAGATCATTGTGACACTGCACAGTTTGAGAAAGAGACATGAGGACCAAAGATAATGACCAAACCAGCCAGCAAAACCTAAACAGATGGAAGTTACTGGACAAACCAGGCATGAGTAAAGCCAAAATCATACAGAGCTTTGAACTTGCTTAACTTAGAGCAGGTAAGTTGTCTATTTGCTGCCATTGTTTCCTGCATCTACTTGCAATCCTAGTACTCCAAAAGTACAAAAGTGTTTGTGGGCACAAGTGTAGGAATGAAATCAAACCCACGTATGGAACGTTCACATGATCTGATCCTGACAGAGTACTATGGTAAGATAAATGAATAATAAGAAACAAACTTCCTTGAAGAAGAGCGATGCTATAGGCCAAGATACCACAGCATGATGAACACATGTTAGTAATGAAACAGACCAACACACTGGTAAGGTACAGGAAAAATTACATGCTGAACAGATAGCTAAACTTCCTTTTATCCATAGTTAAATAGCTATTATCATGCTTAGTCAATTAATTTAGGCTGCCATTTCAGTTTCCTTTGCTTAGTTGCACTATTCTGTTTGCTTAAAAATACTGCACTAAGTAATAAAAAGCTAAACAAATCTATACTTTTCCTTTCAACCACATTTATGTCTCTTTTACCTGGAATTGCACAGCTCAAACATGTACTCAGTTATTAATGACTGACAGCTGAAACTCAGAAGATTTACTATTGATGAGCACTCAATACCAGGGCCTGGAAAACACTGTCTAATTACTTGATAGACCTTTTACTCCTCTGCAAAACGAAGACTAAACTAAGATAGTAAATAAGTGTCTCATAAATGTCTTGTATTTGACCTGTTGTACATAGCTTAGACAAAGGGGAACTCTCCTGACAAATGATCCCAGGTCTTTTTCTTTAGACGTTGAGAGAAATTGGCTCCTCGTTCCTCCATCTCCCTCTGCTGGACGAACAGCAGAGTTGCAGGAAAAAAAAGGAATGAGTGGCTGTTTGCTCTCTGTGCTGTAAGCAATTGCCAAGATCGGTCATTTTCCCGAGTTGAATGAAACGTTTCATCGTTCAATAAAGAGAAAAGTCTGAAAACATCTGCAGCCATAATGCAGAACTAAAATAGTGCAGTTATATGCCAGCAGTCTTCATGGAAGAAAAGATGTTGCCTTCTGGCTTGCATGCTTGACTCTGAGACGATCCTATAGCAAGAAAAAATATGCCAAAATGCCCTGATAATTACAGTGATACACACATTAGTCAGTACCAGCCTAGACATTTAGTTTCATATCACTCGGATGACTAATTGAAAAAATAACTCAAAAGTCAGTATCCATATTACAGCTATTGACCTCACAATAATTGTTGCCATGATCTGTGGGACCCCACATGTTGACCCTTTTATCCAGTCAGCTCTTTGAATCTAGTTAAATTTCAGTTCATGACCTGTATATAAAAAAAAACAAGGTCTGAGAAGTTTGCCTTTCAATTAGCACTGTGATTTCTGCTCTCTTTCAGAAACAGCATAAACATGGGCTTTTTTTTTTTTAACATTTATTTTATCTTCATGGAAAGGTGGTGAAAGTGCTGAGCTGCCAGTCCTGAAGACTGACATGTACTATTTACCCAGAGGAAAAAAGCATCCAAAAACTAGCCTTTGCTTTGATATAACATCTTACAAAATATTCATCAAATTTTTCCTTTGGAAAACTGTGCATAAAGTTACTGATGCAGGAAATCTAAAATGCTGCTGAAAGTTCAGGTTTTCCTCTGTCTTATATGTCTTCTTGAGATGTTCAAACATGTAGAAACACTCTTCATGCCTGCTAATCTGAAGCCCTCACATAAGCACTCTTTCTACACTAGAGCTTGCAACACTTTCTTTCTCCATTGTGGTCATGCTAGAGAACATTTTTGTTTTTACCAGGACATTGGTGGTGCATGATGAGTTTCTCTGCAGTAGGTGGTATCTTTTGGCCTATTTTTGCCATCTTCTTCTTCACAGGTCTAAAAAGTCTAATTTAAGTTCTAATTAAAATGATTTCTTGACTGCTGTATAGCTGGGCATATTTTCATCTCACAGATGAAAAGCTACATAATGCTAACTATATAATATTTTCTTCTAGTTTTGTTGTATTTGTTAACTAGTCAACACTTGAATGTTTTGATGTACTGCTGAGACTTAAATAGAATCTTTAAAACTGTAAGGGGAGGGTGCATTTTCTAAATTTAATGTTAAAATGTTTCATACCCAGCAAGTTGAGGAATACTTAAATGAAAGTATGAGTCTTTCACCACACTATAATAAGACCAAGTTCTAAGTACACTTTTGTTAAAAGTGCCCAGTGAAATGGATGGTAGAAGTCCTAGACAAAATATTCACAGAAAAAATATCAGAGATTTACAATGCTACAGCTCCCAGCTGTCTGCTACCCTCTGAATGTGAGCCCCTCTCGGTTTTGCTGACGGAAGAAAATATATGGGCATTTTCTATAGTCCATGCAATACACTGCAGCTTAGCTTGAACCGCCTTATGCAACAGCTTAAGTTAAGCCATCAGACTTTGCACTGACGTGGCTGAGGAGTGCCATTCCACCAGTGATATCTAGCACAGAGGCAATAACAAATCCTAGGATAAGAAGTGTGGTAAGAAGGCATTAGCTCTAACTCATCTGCTAAATGAATGTATGTCTTAAGTCTAGCTTTACTCTGCGATGAAGAAACATCACATGTCCTTACAAACTACTGGTTACATAGAAAGGTGAGATAAATGGAGAATGGGCAAGGAAAACGAGGCTTTAGGCCACTTCCCATTTGTTCTGTGTGCTAGTACAGAAATACTGAACTTTGGCCAGAAGTCAGACAATGCTGTGCCAATGTAGTGCCAATGAGGTGGATGGGTAAGGACATCCCTGGTGCAACAATGGGTCCTCAGCCTAGCTTAGAACTTGAAAATACAGTGATGACCTGCAGTTTCGTACATCAATCCACACACGTCACATATATGAAAGCACCTTTATATTGTCGCACACGGGTTTCCATGCAATGATCCCCAGCGCCATTGTGCCCCATCTTTTCTTGCTATCCAGGCTTCCCTACAGGGCCAGAGTAAAGCAAAAAACACCCTGCAGCACTACTGGGATGCTCGAAGTGCCTGCGACATTGCCCGTGCTCTTGGTTGTTTGGAAACGAAGAGGGGCTGGTGTTCCAGCACAATCCCGGGTCAGAGTGCCGGGGCTGGGCCGGGAGGTGGCAATGCCGAGCCGGGCACAGGCGCCTCCGGCCCACGGGCGCTCCCGAGGGCAGGGGAGGGCATCTCTTACACAGGTTACAGCTCCCCGTCTGCGTCCCAGTTAATGGCAGCTCCAGCATGCACAAACGTATGGGGACTGATTTACTGTTTGCATTTTGGGATGCACTACGCTGCAGATAATCACTTTTCTCTCAGCAGTCTGAATGTAACAGTTAACAGAGAGCACTTGGCTTCACAGCATCTCCTTAATGCCTGAGGAGTTTTCTGAACCAGCTAATGATGCTGTTTCATTTGATTAAAGGCAGTATTTTTTTCATTTGAAGTGATGGCAATGGATAAGGAACCCAGCAAAAAAAAAGTAGATTGGCATGAGAGGCTCAGAAAAGCTCCGGTTAATTTAAGCTTAGCTAGAGAGAAGCTTAGTGATTTTTATCATATTTAAACATTATGTTCCAAACACAGAAAAGTTGGATCTGTAGTTTTCAGTGTGGGACTGAATCTGAACACTAACACCAGGAATCACATTAGGTCAGTTGCAGATGAGATTTGAGCTCTGGACTTCATGGTTTTGGCCCTAACTCTGTTTTAACCATGTGTTATGTCTCCAGTCATGATTTCTTAACAGTAAGCAAGATCTTACCAAAGCGTGTGCTTTTCTATTCTCAGAGATCAGAGATGTCACTCATTTCTTTGATCCAACAATTTCAAAGAGTAGAGAAATTTTCTAATTTGACTCCAGGGCTTGGATTCCAACAGGGAGAGATATAACCAGAACAAGGAGAGTTGGGATATGTAGCATTAATGTAATCAGATAACTAAGATGTCTGATGAAACACTGCCAAATTGACAATGTCTTCTATTGAATTTATATACATGCTTGGTATGGTAAATTCAGTGTAATGTTACAGACTTTTATTGTAATGTTTAATACAAAAAATATTCTGGCAAAGTTCAGTTTATGAGTATTGTTCCTCCTCTGGAATTTCTTTCCATGATAAGAAATAGAAGGTAGTATATTTCAATTTACAAAAGGATCAATTTTGGTATCAGGATGCAACTGTGGCCTGAGTTCTGCAAGGTAAACTGAAAGAGTTTGAACACTGCCAGGAAGTAGCAGAACCATAGGAAATTCAGCACCAGAATCAGATCAGGTTTTAACTATTATTAACTACGCTATTGGCTGCAGTGAAGTTATAACACAGCTCACTACTACAAATCTTTTAGATGAGGAGAGTAGCCCCTATCCCACAACACACATCATGGGAGCTTTCATATCAGGGGTTACTGCTGAGCTGTAAAAAGAGTATGAGATTTTTGCTCTAAATGGGTCATTGAACTTCATTCTGTGAACTTGAAATAGAGAGATTAAATCTGGAAGGCTTCTTATGAGTAAGAAGACGACAATGTTCAAAAGACAATGTTCAGGTTCATCATTGAAATATCACTAAAATTAGTGATATTTCTAGTGATTAGTGATATCACTGGAATCAGTGATATTATTTCTCATTCTCACTGGTATACCTCATGCCAATTAAGTGGCTAATTAAGTGACATGAATCTGCTGCATGAATATCTTCAGGCAAAAGTAAAATACTTTTCATTTGTTCTAGCAACCTTAATTAGTTTTTCTAACTGCCGGTCACCTGAATTGCCGTAAATTAAGAAAAGATGCAATTCCATGTAACAGAGACATTTTTAACTGAAACTGGGTGAGCTGTTTTTTGCCTGTCCAGGGCTTGCTATGATCAATAACACACTGTTGAATCCCAGTGGAGTTGATCTGAATGAACAAGACAGGTATTTAATAAATTAGAAAAGAAATATTAAATAATTGAGGACTCTTTCTGTAACTTAAATATAAACCTATTTGAGCTCTTGTTTCAGGAAAGAAAAAAGTTGCCTAGACTTGCATCTCTTTATTTTCCTCTCACTGATACTTTTACAGAACAAGGGAAACTCAGAAGCCCATATAAACTGCTGTCAGGAAAAACAAAATCTTCAAACTGCCAAATAATACACTGATATCAAACAATTAATGTTTCATTCACCTATGTAACAAGATGAAAACTCAGGTCCCTGCAGTGCTTCTATGATGATTGATAGTATCACTGAAGGTTTTAAGAAGTGAAAAAACTGAGCAGCAAGAACCTTCTATGTCATTTTGCATGTTAATGTTATGACATCCTTTGCTAGCATAGCAGAATGAGTGGTTCACAAAAAATTTAATATATGTAAAGCTTTGGAAAAAGGAGATTATGATAAATGGGAATATACTCTCAATCTTTTATTTTCTCATTCTTTTTTTAATATTTTCCTGCTAGTTCTCTGTTAGTATTTTGAATAGAACTGTTTTTTCTCCTACGAAAAGCAACTCATCTAATTCCAACAGTCTCTACAGAAACCTATAATGTTTGAGAATGATTACTAAGTTGTGAAATGCTAATGTACACAGTGTTCTTTGGCTTGGACCAAACTAGTATACAGATGTAGAATCAGTGAAATTTTAAGTGGAAGCTTGATGGCTGTTTTGATTTAGGACAGATAAGCACACTGCTATTTCTGTTCAGGAACGTTTGCTCAGAGAGCTAATATGATCACAGTAGTGCCCAGCATTCCATATCTCTAGCTATTGATGTTAAGAAATTTAACCACCCAGAAAGTGCAACCTTATCACCGACATCCACTGAGTAATGCACAAAAGCAAATAAGCCATGAAATCACGTGCAAGAAATACTCAGGCCAGTCCTCAATGAGAATAGTGAGAGTTGACTAAATCCTTTTATGCTAAAACCACAGGGAAGAAAATTGTCTTCTTCGCTCCATGATGGCCATCCCAATATTGAATTGATGCCTTTGTCCAGGATGGAAAAAACAAAAAACCTATCCACAGCCTGTAAAAAACTGTTTTTCTGAGCTTGTAGCTTGTATGTCTCTGTCTACTTTGACAGTATGATCACTTGCATGAGGTACATGCACTGTTCCTCACCTAAGAGGTTATTATTAGATGCATGAAATCAGTTGGAAGGCTGTTTTCTAAAGCCTGCCCCATTTTTTAAAGTACTTAAACACTGCAAGATACAGGCTAGTGAAGTGCCAGACTTTATAACAGGTCACTGCTGTTCTTCACTCCCTGAAAAAAACTGGGCTTACAGTGAGGAACACAAAGAGAGGAAAGGACAGTCTCCAAGCACTAGCAGTGTCCTATTACACAACAAAAAGACAAGCTTAAAAATCATCGAAGTATGCAGGTTACCTGTTCTACAGATGAAAGGTCTAAAAAAAGCCACTAATCTGAGATGCCTCTAATTTCAGGTTATGTCCTGAGCAATATTTAACTTCAGCAAAACACTGGAATACTAAATGCAGTTCAAAACTACTGTGTCTCCTCTTTATCCTCCTGGTTTTGATGAATACTCTTATGTTGCCTCTGCTTGTTGAGTGAATTAAACTCTTTTAATTTCTGGTTGGAAGGACAGTCTCATTTTTGCTTGTTCAAGAACATGAAAATGCAACTGTGACTTGCCAGGACTAAGAACGTGCCTTTTCATTATCTCTGTTTGCTAGGTATTGGCGAGAACACAATGGTCTTACTAAGAAACTTGTCAATTCATGTTATTAACAGACTATTTTGTCATTATTGTTGGAAAATTGTGACAAAGTATTCCAAAGGGGAAAATGGACAACTTCATGCAAACATGCTTATCAGGTGAGTTGCAAATGGTAAAATGAATAAATAGGAGCACAGTGTGTTTCTTGTTGCTGTGACTGCATAATAGATCAAGCAACCTCATCCCCAGCCGACGATTTGGCGATGCAAATGCACTGCCACAATAGCTGCGTTGAAATTGCACTACTTAAGAAACATTTTTCACAAATCTGCTTCACATAAAATATATTTGAGAGGGAACTCATTGATCTTGTGAATAGGGCTGAATTAAGTTAATTTTGAGTCTTAAAATGGTTGGCAGTATGCCAAGGTTAGACTCCCAGAGGAGAGACACGGGCAGCAGTGAATTTGGATTTGAGGTAGAACTAGCAGGCACAGATTTGTGATCTCTAACTAAAACTGTCATCATAGTAAGAGGGGTATCAGCAACAGAGTGGAGTGCCAGAGTGGGGGAGGCAACAGGCACAACCCTACAACACCTGTCCTCCCACAGAACTGGATACTTGCCATTTCCTTGTGAATGGAATGGAAATAATTTGGAACAATCGGTATAATGAACTAACTAAAACTGACACCGCAGGTGGATATTACCTTGGCAGAGGCATGGGGCAAAAAAGCCTGATCCTGTATCACTGAACTCAGTAGGAGTATTTAAATTTAGCTCAGTGGATGCAGGTGGTGAGAGGGAATTCTGATAGGGCCCCAGGAGCCTAATTCTGTCCTGGTGTCTATTGTTACCTGTGCAGGGGTGCTGGAGAAGGCTCTCATTTCTTCACATCTGTTCAAGTTCTCCTAGACATTCAGATTGTTTCTGAACCTAAGTTATAGGAGAAAGGAGGAAAACAGACAGCAAAAGTGTTGAGAAACACTTTACGCTTGTTCCACAAAATATGTACTAACAAGGCAGGTTATAATTCTATTTTGCAATTGTAGGGACATGAACAAATATTCTGAGGTTTGCTTCATTATGCATTTATAGCTTCAGGGCTCTCCATTCTGTATAAGTGTGCTTACCTATGTACAAGACGAAAATTAAAGGAGCTGTTTATGTCACTAAAACCTGAACATGTTGCCCCTGACAAGTAAAAGAACATTTTATATTACACCTTGCCAAACCACAAAGCTACTGCTTTTTGGTGTCAAATTATCTGACTGTGCTTTACTTCTCTGTAATGTATCTGCTTTATCTTCCTGGCAGACACCTTTGCAATTTTAGTAGTATTTGCATAAATAAACATTGTCTTGCACAAATGGTTTCTACGGAATGTATGCAGTACATTTGGGTTTTTTTATGAACTATAAGCTTTGGCAACTGAGGTGACTTATATGTTAAATCCTTACATATCACTGTAACTACATTACACAGGGAAATATTTGTACTGGTATTTACTCTCCTGTTCTTAACTTCAAAGAATAATATTATAAATATATCTCTATTTATTTTAAGATCATCTGAAATGTTTTGGGGGTTTTTTTGTATGGATATGTCAAACTCTAGATTTGCTAAAAAACCATTATTTTGATAATTCTCCATGTATATCAACAGGAATTTCTGCCTGTCTGTCTGTGAAAAGTATTTGTGAACAGAAAATCATTCTTGAATCTTAATGTTAGCAGCAATGATTACTATATTAGCTCGAGGTCATAACTATCATAATTAAGGAATTCAGCTTTACATATTCTTGGTAAATAAACAATAGAAATGTATTTACATAACCTATACACCAATGAAACTGAAAAGGAATGCTTTATTAAGACCCAGACTGCTGTGCTTTTACAAAAGACTTGTAAAACTAAGGTCATGACTGTCAAAAATGTTAACTAGTGATGCAATGATGGCCATTTTACCTTGCTTCTCTATGACTGAAAACTCCCCCTATTCTGCTCTGCTCCTTCTCTGATAGCCTCTGGCTAGAAATTTTGTCTCTGTTTCCTCTGTCTCTTACTCCTGTTACCCCTGAAGCAGCTCACATTCCTCTATTTCTTTTCCAAGCCCCTACCATCTTATAAACAGCAACTATTCTGGTGTCTGATCTTCAGATTTCTTCCTCAGCTTTCCTCCTCATCAGCTTTCCCTTGTCCTCCACACTTCAAATTGCTAAAATAATTCCTCACTTATCCCACTCTTTTCTACCAGGGCATTTGTTACTCTCAAGCCTGTTAGCTGTTCTCTGCTATTCTGAGTTACAGCCATGGTCCTCCCAGCTGTAAAACAAATAGTCAGAAGAGTGAATGTGGTAGATTTATAACATTCCATATCAAACCAAACTTGTTTTTTCCTTATTATAAAGCCTAATTCAAGACTTCTTGTAATTGTTATGAGATAAAACTAAATAAAAGCTCAGTTGTTGAGTACAGAACATATCTGGGCAACCTTTCCAATGAACTGTTCATCATTCTGAAGCCATTAAAAATTTTGGAACTTATTTGACCATTACCTGTAAAAATAAAATTAAAAAATCTAGAAAAACTAAATGTAAAAATTGTTTTTTTGAATGAACTCCTTACATTTCTTGGCTGGATTTTCAACTAGACTAGAAAAGCAAAGGAGGAAGTTTTGTTTATCAACTATATTTCCTTTGTCCTTTCCTTTCAGCTTACATTAGAGTACAGGAAGCTGTTTGTGTATGCCTGCACGGTATTTAACTTTGAAGTTATTATACTTCATTCAGATTCCTTTCTAACTATAATGAAAGACACTGTGCTATAGAACTTAAATCTTCCACTTCTGAGGTAGAAGAACTGACCATAAACAGGGTACCAATGAATATTTCAGAAATTTACACTAAACTTAACACTTCAACAAGAAGGAAAGATACTAAAAAAAAAAAGAATTTAAGGTAACATCTCATATGTCTTTCCCCACCACAGCTCTTTAAAGGTTTTAAGTTTAACATATGGTAATTATTAAATGGTTTGACATGAACAAAAGACGACTTTTTTTTTTGAGTCAAAAAAGGTATTACAATGACTATCAGTTTTGAACCACCAAATTTTTAAACATTTCTGCAACAAAATTATTATCAGTTTCACCTAAACCACAGTTACTCACAAAGTATTAAAAGGGACAAAACCGTTGAAGTCTTTGTTCACTTACCAACTCCAAGTTGCTATATAATAGATCTGTTTACATATTAATTTTGCAACCTGGGTTGTGTCAAATAAAACTGGCACCCTTCCTCATCTATTTAATCTGGTCTGAAAGAGGTATCAAAACAGAGCAACACCACACAGGATCAGGTTCCATGGCTACCAATAACAGCGTGGTGCTAAATACAGACATACCTTTTACACATGACATCCTGGTATATATAATATTAATGACTTCTTCTTGCTTTAGATAAATTATTTACTGGTCTTTCATTATGAAGAACTTCATAAGCCAGTAATCCCAAATTCCTGTGGATTCAATGAGTAATGAAAACTTCTACAATGTGAAAGACTTGGATGAATTGAAACTCATATGAAGTGATCTCCTAGGTATTACTATATCATGTCAGCACTTGACACTTCACTTGAAAAAATTCAAATATTTGGTGTTTCTTGATTTCTTCAAGAAATCAGAGTTTCAGAAATCAGCATGGACAATATCAGCATGTAAGGTGTTTGTGGGTACTACTGGCTTGGCAAATTTTGGTCTTTTTGCCTCTGCATAATTTATTATACTTGGATTGTAATTTCAGAAGATAAGGACTTTTCTCAGCAACAACCTAGACAGGGAAGGAAGCAATGAGATATGATAGTTTGCCAATTCATGAAAGGATTCATAGTAGTGAGAATGAGGGAAGCGGTATAAATGAGGGCAGAAAGACCTTATGAGACAGAGCGAGTGGTCAGTGAAACAACAGATAAAAATGAGATAAATTATGTACACAGGGAAAAAAGAGCCCTGGCTTTAAATATAGGCAGGTGGGCTCTGAGCAGAAAGTTGTCACTCAGGAGCAAGATCTCATTCCCATAAAAGTATCAACTCAATGCACTGTACCATCCTTAAGCTACCAAGTTCAGGCTTTACCATATCCAATCCTTGAGTCCTACTAGATATAGTTTAAACCACTAGCTTACATAGAAAAGCCTAATGGCTTTCTATTCTATTACTCACCTTCAGTGAAACAAATTAATTTACCAAATTTGACATGACTTAGCCTAACAAACACATTCAAGTATTACGACTGGTGCAGGAAAAAATTGAGATTCAATCTTTTATTCTTAATGTTCTACTCTAACTCTGTCAGCAGTTCATTCACGCTCCACTTTGGGGCTGAGGCTGCAGTTCAGTGCACTTCAGTGAGCCACTTCAGCTCCGACCGAATTAGCCATAATGAGATTGCTCAGCTTCCAGAGCATGCTATGCTCTACGAAGAAAGGGCCCAGATTAAACAGAATACTGCTTCTTTTTTACCTCCTCCATGATTCAAAAGAACACAGGCTAAAAAGTCTAAGGAGTTTTAAGGGGGCTTTCAGTGAGGGACAGTAGTTAAAAATGTCACAGACAAAAAGGAAATGAGATGGTGCTAAAAGATACTTCCTTCTTTCAAAAGACAAATAGCTTCAGGTACTGAAAATTCTTAGCAAAACTCTTAGCAAAATAAACTACTTCAAAGTGAAGGTGAAAAAGTAGTACACAGAAACGAAATTGACATTGGGCAGCAATTTCCAGTTGTCTTTTAAAAAAAAAGAGCTGCCTTATCTATTTGGACAAAACGAAATAAACAGCATAAAAAACTCCTTTCCATCTATACTGTAGCTAGCATTGTGCCCTATTGATGCATACAAGCGATTAATCATGTATTCCACCATTTCATCAGGAAAGAGTCAAGATTTGTTTGAACTGCTACACGCAAAGTTTACCCAGCCTATTTGGCTCACTTTGTTATTAACTGCTGCCATCACAATTGCAGCAGCCGTGCTGGAGCATGTAGCAGATTCAGACCAGAAAGGTGTCTTTGTACCATTAGCAAACTAAGCACTGTTTTTAACTCTCCAGATTTTCTAGTCCTGATGCACACAACTGCATAGAGTCACAGCTTGGTTTGCTTAGATATCTGATAATATTGATACCAGAAAGGGATCTGGCTAACACCCAAGTTTTTCACAGGAATAACAAGCATTGACTTGTGCACTTCAATGCAGTTTGTTCCCAAAAACTCTGCAATCTCACAATTTATAAAAGTACATATGTACTAAGGTTTATAATGAGCTTTACTAGGTGTGCAGCCAACCTAGACCAAAGCCTTGATCACCTAGCTTTTGTGCAGCTCTGCTACAGATTCCTCTGTGAGGTCCTAGGTAGGACTGTGTTGGAGAAATGACACACCAAAAGTCATTACAAATTTTAACTGAATCACAGAGTTTTTTGCTTTTTCAGGAGAATTTAAAGATTGTCCATGACAGCACTGATGTAACAGGAACAAAGTTTACAGGAAAAAAGCAGCTTTCTGACAAGGTTATGGCTGATTGATTATTGGCATAATTTCAATTACGGCCTTTTTTTTTTTTTAATAAAATTTTTGGAAACAACTTTAAAGCCTGCTCCAATTATGTTTCAAAACTCCCAAAAGTAGAGGTTGAGACAGCTAAAACATTACAAGACCATGGTGTAAGATAATACCATGCAGCTAATTTCAAGCGCAAGTGAAATCCCAGCACCTTATCTGGGGCTATTGCTGTGCTTGGGAGATTTCCAGTCCTGTAATTGGCGGGGTTTCGATGCAGTTACAAATATGAATGTCAGTAACATTTGTCTTTAAACGTGGTCATGGAGCTTGCAAGAACTAATGCCATTTGGGCCTTTTTTTAGTTTGTTTTTTGTTTGTTTGTTTGTTTGTTTTTTGGTTTGTTCTGTTGTTTTTTTTTTTTAAACCAAACCAAAGCTGCAAAGGGAGCGTGGGAGCACCTCTTGCTCCTGCGACATGGATTTTCGCAGAGGTCCGTTCAGGGAAACCTCGGGAAACACCTGTGTGTTACGCACTCCCCCTCTCCAGCCCCGGGCGAGCCGTTGCCAGGCTGCTTGTGCCTCCCGGTGGATCCTGAGGGAGCGAGGGGCTCGGCCTGCCCGCTGGGGATGGAGCACGGCCGCCAGGCCCCGCTCGGCGCCCGGCCGGGAGCGGGCGCCGCTGCCTCCGGCTCCGGCCCCGGCCCCGCCGCCCCCCGGCCCCGCGGCCTGAGCCCATGCCCGGCCCGGCACAGGGGGCTGGCGGGGGGCCTGGGCAGGGGGACCCCCCGCCGGAGCACAGCGCTGGCGGCGCCCCTTCCCCACCCCAGCGGCCCTGCAGGTGCGTCTGGGCCGCGGCTCGGCCGGGCGGGTGAGGCGAGCGGGGCGTGAGGGCCCCGCCGGCGGGGCGGCCCGAGGGTCGGGCTGCCCTACCGGGCGTGGGGCGAGCCCTGCCCGGCATGGGCGAGGAGGGGTGCCTGCAGCGCCCCGAAGGGGCCGCGGGCGGAGCGGCCTGGCCGGGTACGAGCCCCGAGGTCCCGGCCCAGGGAAGGCAATCTCAGAAAGTTTTGCCTGTTTATACAAAGAAGTAGCTCCCCCACCCCCCCATTTTTTTTCTTTTTCTTTTTTTTTTTTTTTAACTGCTGTATATCTGTCCTGTGAGTCGACTTGAGCTGTTTCTCCTAAGCAAAGCAGAGCTGGGGAATGGTCTCATGGCTGACTTCTTTTCCTGACTCACTAATCTCCCATCCCCTCCAGATTAGTTGACTGTAGCTGGGGACAGCAGAGGCTTTGTGTCAGACAGTTGCAGTTGATGTTAGGAAATTTAAGGGGTCATGTGTACCCATAGAGTTAGTAAGACAAAAACTACCGTGTATATATATGGCTGTCAAGGATTTACTGTTTGTTGGTGTGTGAGGAGCCATGTCCAGGGAGTGAGAAAAAGGTTAACTAAAACATCTTGTTCAAGAGCTTTCTCAGAGCATGAGCATAAAGTCTTTGTTCTCTCTCACCCATGTTCTCTTCAGGTGCTCTTCCAATGGATTTCCTGTGGGTTTAGTCTTAGATGTGTTGCATGCTTCAAACACAGAGCCTATCAGAGCAACTGAGAACTCCACTCAATCTTTGGGTGTAAAAAAGATAGGAAGAAATGTGAATGTCTCCAGGCCTCGTACCTCACACAGCCTGACTGTAAAGCAGTATAAGTCCAATTTAGTTCCCCAGTCTCACCCCTAGTTTGCACTCTGCTATTTGAAATCTGCAGTCTTATCTTTATTGCTATTGTTTGTATGTAACTCCCATAACTTGTGTTATGGGAGTTTGTCTGCATCTGTAATTACGGGTATTTTTGGAAGAGAGTTTTGTACATCCCTTTGCACAGATAAGGTAAGAAAGAAGCACCCCTTTTTCCTTGGGATGCTACTCGTAGTGCTTTTTGAACTGTTGTGCTTAACAGTGAGTAGTCCTGATCATTGTCATCAGTTTAGTGGATTATGACTTAGAAGCAGAAGTGGGGAGAAACTTTCTTGTCTATTTTCTGTTCTTTCACAACCAGTATGAGATAGGTGCTGTTTACCACAGGAACTCTAGGTGTCATGGAGAACAGCTGCCCAGTAGCTGTTGCCTAAATCTTAGTCACGGATGTCTTTAAGTTCCCTTCTTTTGCATACCCTATTATTACTCTAACTTGTAATTTTCATCAAGCTTAAGGAAAACAGTGTGGAAGTATGTTGGCAGGAACTTGGAAACTTTATTGCCACAACAAGTGTCTGCTTTGTACCTCTAGTTAGCCAGATCACAGAGAGTATGTACATATTTTTAACATGGAATCAGTGTGCTAAGACTGTATGGAGAGATTCTGAATTTGGCTCCAAATAAGGTTGATTTAGTGTGTGTATGACTCAGGAATATTATAAAGTTTTATGTTTTTCTGTCCTCACATTATATCTCCATCTGCTGTAGTGACCCCATAACACAACAGATTCATGTTTCATTTGAAAAATTTCTTAACTAAAAGTGAAAAAGAAATACTTCTGAACTTTGAAGACCATTCTGTTTTAGTAGTGTGATAGCTTCCTTGGGACCTTTAAAGGTTTTTTCCCCATCAGCTGCATAATAGATCCAACTCATTTCTTCCACAAAGGCAGGATCTTTTCTCTCTTCTCTGGGAAGCTCTTCTTCCTGTCTGAGCTTCATATTAATCACACTTGGTGTACTCTGCTTGGCACAGTGTTCAGTAATCCAGGCAGTGATTTACAGTGTTGCAGCTGTGCAGTGTATCTGCACAGGGTGGAACATTGTCATCTCATCTTTATTAGGGTGACATTTATCTTTTGGAAAAGTATATTCATCACATCATCCTAGTAGCGGTGTATCCTGAGGCTCGGCAAAATTGGCTGTGGCAAAGAAGTCACAAAGAGTAATTGGGAACTCTTCAAGTCTTCGAAGTCCTGACACCACAGACATAGTTCACTTGCTACATATTCTAAATAGGAATACTTATGTTCACCTGGAGAAGGGGTTCGAGTTCCAGGTCCCTGTTAGATGGTGTCCATGTTTCTGTGAAGTCGTGTACAAGTTTGCTGGTGAAATATTAATATTAATATTAATTCTGTCTTTAAATTTGTTCTGGCTTAACCCTCTTCTGAACACCTCCTAGTGTTATCAATAAAGCATGTTATAACAACCAGAACAAGTAGAGTAAATCCAATACTTTCGGTGTGTTTTATGTGGGACTTTAGCATATTTTTGCATTCAGCTAACACTGGGCCTTTTTCTTTTTCTTGAAACCCCATTCCATCTCTGGGGAAGGTAGTTTTTATTTTATTGTTTATATAGGATGCGTAGAGAATTTAAGAAATGCACATGGGATTATGGAGAGTTGGATAATACCTTCAGAAACTCTCAGAATGGATTTCCTGTGTTTAAAATTCTGCTGTTTAGGTATTGTGTTAAATATGTAACACTTAGGTGATCTCTCTTTTCCGCTTTTAAGAACAGATGTGCAGGTTAGTGGACAAACATTTGGAATTCACTGCAACTCTTTTCAAGATGGTTTTTCTTTGGAAGATATGATGTCTGCTTTGAAATTTCAGTGGTGTCTTTTTTCTTAAAGGAGAATTCCTAGTAAGAGATTCTATTCTGTCCACAATACTAATACTTCTTATTAGACACAGAGAATCAGATCTCCCTGTACAGTCTGTTTAGGATCATTTATTGCAAAGCACTGACTTCTTTGAAACAAATAACAGTCTTTGCACAGACATTGGTGAAAACAAATAAGGTAAGAAAACTCTTATAAATACTTCTCTGTATACTGTAAGATGATAGATGTATACAAGTATAGGTGATACATGTTTTTGCAGCATTAGTGCCTAAAAAAGAAAATAAGTTTTATTGAAAACCTGAAAATGAAGGGAAAAGTTTATTCTAGCAAAAGAAAATTTCATGATTCAGTACAAACTTTTTTTTTTTTGCAGAGGCAGCAGGACTGTGACTTGCACTTACACAGTCAGCAACTGGAAAAATGCCAGGTTCTAAAAGTAACTTGGTATCTTCCCATGAGGATGTTATAAATGATACGTCAGACTTGAGTGAAATTAAAATTTCAGACGAAAAAGGATCCGTTGCAAAAAGAACAGTGACTCTAATTGAGAAGGATGGCTATCCCGACTCCGTATACATGAATGCTGCTAAGATTTTTCAAGGCATTCGTACTGAAAAGAGTAAGGATAAAATGCTAGTGCGGTACGGCGATAACTCAGAATCTCCCGTGCCAGCTTTTAAAGATGAGCATTCCAGGCGTGTATCTTATGAACTGGCTTTCAGTGCTCTAAAATGTAAGTACAAAACTTTTCCAACAATTGCCAACAGAAATGATGCAGCTGGGAAAACACAGGAAAGCGACATGTTCAGTGTCTGCCTGACAGCAGAGACCTGAGGAATTCTTTGTTAAACTGCAGGTTATTACAAGACTACTCATATGCCTCAAATAGTTAAATATAGCTAAGTGTTATTAGTGTTTTGTGAAATCAAACAGTTAAACCCTATACGTTTTCATGTAAAGGAATTATATAGAGTTGCTATTCTTCGTGATTGAATTTGCCCTTAATTTTCATGATGTTTAAACTTGCAATTTAGTGATTTATCAGGTTTTCTTTTTCTTCCCTAGAATTTTGTAGGTTTCATAGCATAACTTGTCAACATTTTCTTTTTTTTGCAGATCAAGATCTTCTTGAAGAAATATTGTTAGATAGTGGTGTTTACCCATGCCAGTCAATAGTAAGTGAATGTTGTTGTGAGGAAATAAATTTTATATTTT
Organism: Corapipo altera; assembly: GCF_003945725.1. Lineage (NCBI taxonomy): Eukaryota > Metazoa > Chordata > Aves > Passeriformes > Pipridae > Corapipo > Corapipo altera. The sequence continues at coordinate 15,007,387 of NW_020884886.1, forward strand.
CTACACTGATGTAACTAGAATCTTTTCTGAGGATTCTGCAACACTCTTCAAAGCAACCTTTGTTGTTTTGAACTATATGGCAGCCTCAGACTGAATTATTGCTGACCGTTTTAGATAGTTGTCCAAAGCATCTGTCTCCAAAGTACTGGGTATGTTGTTTGTGACATTCTGTTGCACCGTACAATCTTTTGAAGGAAATCAAAACCTTCAAAGAAAGAAGGTGGGGGAGAGAGCCATAATCTTTACTGCTCTGTAGTACTTGCTCAGTCAGATTGTCCATGTGCTTTCCTTTCCATCTGTGTCCCCTTGTGAGCAGGGAAAAAAAAATCATGTATCCTTCCTGTCCTTGGGAGTTAGAAAGCATGGAGAGAATCCCATCAGACAAAAAAAAAATGCATTGAACCCACATTTTATTTCCTGGGCAAACCATACTGTATACAAATATTGTACTGGCAAAAATTGGTCCAGGTTACTCTCTGAACATACTTTCCTGCTTTGACATGAAAAGAAATTCTAGACCTTACAGAGTAATTTGCTGTTCCTTCCAGTTTAGTCTTTGATGGCTATGCAAATTGCAAGATGAACTTGAACTGATGTTATTTGTGGAGATTGATGTGAGCAGGCAAATGATCCAACACATTTATCTTTTGCTTGTTTTTGTAAGGAAGTAAAACTTACATGCTAACATTCTGTGTTTGGTGGTATTTCCCTAATAACTTGAGTTTTCTAACTAATTTTGGTCATATTTGTGAGAAGTTGATCATTTTAGAAGGCATAATAACTGTAGGAATTTCATGGAAAGAGGTAGACAATAGTAACAGAAGTGCTGTTAATTATTGTCCTTAAGCAGTGATACTCCCTGGTGTAAAAATTTAGACATGGAAAGGAGATTTTACATAAATCCCAACAGCAGAACAGTTATTACAATTGAGCTTATGGGTTACTACATACGGAAGGATCCCACAAGAGATGAATTGAAAGACAAGAAGTTTTTGTTAGCTTTGCTATTCAATTCCTTAACAAGGAGAAAACAATTTCAATAGTTCAATGCTGATAACATTAGAAGTTTTTAAGATGTAGTGTTTTATCTGTGTTTGGAGAATGTTTTTAATTTTGATAAGTTAAATAACTTACAAAATGCGTATTTTGAGTTTTAAAAAACCACAATCTTCAGTGTTTTATTAGCTCTCCATAAGGAATTACTTTTGTATTCTTGCAAATAAGCATTTTACTGGAGTTTTTAATGCCTCCTACACAGGAGAATGCTGTTTGATATGGATCTTTTTGCAGAAGTAAGGCACACTTTGTGTCACTTTTGCTATCCAGATGCGTTTCTGTTGCAGCCGGATGAGTTAACCAGCTTGCTTGTTGTGATGCTTTACGACCTACAAGACCGAAAGTTTGAAGCACGAAAGATTTTTGATGAAGAGAAACCTATAGAAGAAGTTCAGGAAATAGGGCATTATTTATATAGGTATATGTGCAAAGAGCTTTTTTTGTTGATATATATTAGCAAAAATGCAGATTTGTATAACCAGTACCTTTTAATAATAGTTGTTAAGCATGTCTTTTATTTTCAAATCTTGTGGCCTTTTTAAATTTTAATGAGAGCCTCGTTTGAAGGAAAACTTTCATATTTATATAGTTAAGAAAAATACAGCTAACAAACCATCCTTATATTATGGATTATTTTACTAGCATCTTGTCTTATTTTGGCATTGTTGAACCTTTTTTCATACAATTTTAGGAGAGAAATTAAATATTTAGTAAATGTTCATAAATATGAGTGTAATAGAATCAAGAGGTCATGGAATGGAATAACATGCATCTATTTAGCACTACTTCTATTATGGAACTTTGTTAAATATTTATTATTTTTAAAAATTAGAACAAAAAAGAGGGTACATAAACATTTTTTATATTTATTATTTTGTTAGTCAGATGAGGAACTCTAAAGGCATTTATTAGACAAAATTGTGCTATTGCTGGATTTAGAGTAGCCCAAAAAGTTCATGAATATCTTAAGTGCAAGGTATTGCTGGAGGGTGGTAAGTAATATATCTCAAGTAGTTCACCAACAATTTTTATTTGCTGTGAATTATCATGTATCAAGAGCTTGTGGGGAGAAAAGACTGGGCATATTTTCTCTGACTCCTGGTTGCCATCATACTTCTGTTGGTGTTGTTTCTGTACAACAGGTCAGCTTTCATCAAATGCTCATTCTGCGCATGTATGTATTTACATTTTCAAACATTTGAATGAATCTCATGATTGTATTCCACAGGTGGAAGTTCCAAAATATATTGGGTTGGGGTTTTTTAATCTGTTTGAGAAAGTGAATGTATTTGAGAGTCACCTGTCATAGTTCCAGTCCCACCTGCATTTAAATAAAATAATCTTAGCTGTGGACTACTACCTTGTATCTACCATTGTCTGGGATAGGAAATGTTCTTATTAAACTTATGACTGTGTTTTTGTAGTTGTAGGACCAAAGTGGCAGCTGCACTGGCACGATGTCGCATTAAATATGATGCTCTTTCAATTGAACACTTTGTACCAGAAACCATATGGAAGCAGGAACAAAGGGTTTCTGCTTTACCTTTCTATGTTTGGATAAACACATTTAAAATCAGGTAAGGACTTTAAAGTATCATTTGGTATTGATGTTTTACATATGAAGTGATATAGGTTGCTCCATGCTTGTGTTAGAATTCTCAGGTTATATTTTTACCAGTAATTTAGAATTCTTACAGGAAATTCTGATTAGTCCAGTTCCATTGTGTTATGTTTGCTTGTAGTTTTTATGTATTGCAGTAATGGTATTCATACCCTGTAACAAGGTTGTGAAACAGTTTTTCTTACTATTTTGTTACTTGTGTGGGTCTTTAACCAAAAAAACAAGGAAATAAAGTTAAAAAAAATATGGATGAGTAAACTTGATGACAAAAGACAGAGGAAACATCTTTAAAAGTGGATGTATTAGTGTAAGCCATAATCTTGGCAAAGGGTGTTGAGACAGATACGATACTTAAACTGGTGTTTATTCTGTAAGGATGGTGTAAACTTTAAATAAAAACACTCTTTTAAAAATTCTTATATTCTGTAGACTACTTATGTAGTCTATACATCACTATAACTGGTGTTCCCAGTTCTGTACTAACTGATACATGAACCATACCAAGTCATCCTGTTATCTGTTTTGTTAGACAGGTAATCCATTTTATAATGTTTTCAAGAATTTTGTTTTTCTACTCTGGTCTTGGACCAGTGTTTGGTGGTTAGAAGATAATGTGTCTTACTCTGTTTGTGACTTTGCAACCCTTAAATAAGACTGGACTAAAAGCTGCTGCATTCATCCCACATTTAATGTACCATATAAGGCTATGGCACTGTTCAACAAACAAGTGTTGCTACATATACCTTTAAATCTTTATAATATTTGAATTGCTAACCTCAGCAGTTATGCCTTCATTACATTTACACAAGGATTCTTTCGGTTATCAGCCATTAAAATCATTGGTGAGTTGGGCTAAATTGAAAGCAATTGAAAGAACTAAAGCATTCCAGCAGTAAATTTACTACAGTGTCTCCTGAGCACATGGACATTTCTGTTTTGATGCTTTGAATCATTCTCTGGAGACACATACATCTTTCTTAATTTATTATATCAGACTTATTAACTTAATTGTTTCAAACCAGAACTTATATGCCTAAAATATGGTAAGTTCCCCTCCTACAGGCAGTATGGCATTCTATACCTAGGTATGTATGCATATGTATGCACACACTAATAGAAATAAAAATTCATATAATCAATGTCAACTATATTGCTTAAGTAACTCTTGCATATTTAATGGTCAGAGTTGTATGTTAACAGCCTTGAAGATGTTATCAGAGATTTGGAGACAAAGGGACTCACAAAGGTTGAATCTGTGTCAGACTTTGACCATTATACGTATGCCATGGACCAACATTGCCATGATGTATTGGTTTTCCCTTCCTCTCTTAAAGAAGAATTGCTTAATTTAGATCTTTTTGCAGATTGCAAACTCTTACTGCAGGTGAGTTGATGTCACCCTTGAGTCAGATGATCTGCAAACTAAAGTAATTGCTTTGCATTAGAATGTGGTTGTGTATTGTGTGACTATCCTATTAAATCAGTCAGGCAGCAATATAGTCTCCTAAGGTTTTGGTTATTTCACTTACTAAATTTAGCATGCAAATGTCAATGCTTATAATCGATAGGTACAATTAGGTTAGTAGAATGTTTTAAATTTAATCTTAAAACTCTTGACATTAAATATAAAAAGTGGTCAAAGAGGCAGTCTCACTTCTAAAAAATGTGAGGAAAGTTTTGATGTATCTCTATGTGCTTTCCCGCAGTTAGTAGATATTGGTGTGCTATTGTAGTATTTCTTCCTCTTCAACTGCATGTTTGGGATGGAATGATCACACTTCTTTGTATGTTGTACAGTGTGGTTCCTAGATCTCCATAAACCCCACTGGTCTTTTTCCTGACTTACTGTCATTAGACTCTCCAGGTAAGATTGGTTGGAAGTTCCTGTTGTAGAGCAGTGGTTTGGAGTAACACACAACCACGAATTATCTGAACTATCTGATGATTCTTGAGTGCCTGGCAGAAACATTTCAATGGGCATTTTCACTAGATGCTTAGCATTGTTGGGAAACTTTAACCTCAAAATTTATTGCCTGACTTAAGTAGTGATTCACTATTCAATATTCAATTTCAGTGTGCATATTTTTAATAGAAGATTTACAGAAAAGGACAATACATGAGAGCCCCATAGGTGATGGGAACAAATTCTGAGTATTACTACTTAAAAGTATTCAAAATGAGGAAAGAAAATTCTCAAACCCTCTGTCTCTTTGGTGGGGAAGGGTGGTGCTTGAATGCTGTGAGTACATAGACAATGATGGGA
>NW_020884886.1:15012336-15020925 GCF_003945725.1 Corapipo altera
AATTTGATGGAGATGGTTTTTCTTAAACACCACTGGTATGAGGCCATTGACTCCTTTTGAGTGGTCCCTGTGTTTTCTGCATTCCAATCTGGCTCTGTGCTGTTCAGATTTCAGCAAAATTTTGATCTTTGATCTGTAAGGACTTCATTTCTCCTGTAATGATTGTCAAGAGCTATGTGAATAGTTTTGCATTTCTCTCTTAATTCTGCCTGTTCTGAATTATGGCCTATGTTTGTTCTTTTCTGGCTGTTGTTAGGAGTTCTTCATCCCTCATGGGGATGATATGCATTCTCTTTTCACCTATAGAGATATTATGCTTTTTTAATGTATTATTTAGAATTAAGTTATTTTAATTTATTGAGTGACTGTTTGGATTTGTACTTTATTTAATTCTGTGTTAGGAGCTATCTCTGGTTAGTTTTTTCCTCCCTTCTTTCCCATTTCCTATGAAAACAATTAAATACTTTGCTAATTTGGAAAAGAAGGTTGGCATTCATAGAAACCAAAATAGATGGTTGTACTTAATTTTTGTGTCATTGTTTTCTAGGATAAGTCTCGCAGCCTTGCAGTACACTCTGCACAGGCGCTGTTGAATGCAGGTGATGACATTATAGTGGCTCACACAGGTTCCTATCTGACCATTGCCCATATGTCAGTGCTGACAAATCATGGCATGTCCACAATTTTCGTTTGTGGTGTGAAATCTTCAGCAAAAGAAGAGGAACTGAGGAGTATTTTCGGTCATATGGGATGTGAAAGTAGGTGCTGAAACAGTTGGTATGCAAAAAGTATTGTAATACAGATGTTTGTGATATCTATAAATACAGCATAATTCTATCAGAATTCAGAGATCTCTTCTTTGAAGACTTGGCGAGGGCAGTAACAACTTTTTTTTTGTCACAAGGTGTACTGACAGCTCTTCAGCTACAATCAAGTTAATTGAAGGTTGCAGATTAACCATGTTATACATGGAAGCTCCTGAAATGTTAAGATGAATTTTTCCACAGAAGTACTTACTGTATAGCAGTTGGTGTAGCTGGTAGCTGGGAACTTTTGGGTCCATTTATTTGGTGCTTTGGCTGTTGCTTTCAGTCTGATTTCTGGCTGTTTGAGTGTTTGTTCAAAACACATGTACTTGTCCAGTTTATGCAGAGGACACAATCAGAACAGAATGCAACAAGACCCTGCAATCCCATCAGCTGTCTTTTCAGTGGAAGATGCAGGTCTAGTTAGCCTTTCAATCCATTTGAAATCCACAGGTTATACTTTGGAGGATCTGGGTTTAGCAGGCTCTAGCTCTGTAGAAATCTATGTAACAGCACAGTCTCTTCACTTGTATCACCTGTAGGTAGGCTTGCTTGCAATGTATAACTGTTGAGTTCTTCCTTTATTTTGCAGATATTCAGTTGTTGCATGAAGACTTTACTGAGCTTGAACCAACAGACCGAAGACTTCAAAAGGCAAAAGTTATTTTGCTGCTACCACAATGCTCTGGACTGGGTGCTGGCAATCCAATGGAGTTTATTTTAAGTGAACACAGAGGTAACTTTTGATACAGAAAAGCTCATGCTTTCTGGTAGAAATGAATAAATTCAAGTATTGTGGTCTAGACAGTGTAGGTACTTCAGTAAATGGTATCATTTTATTTAAAACCCCTTATTTTAATTACTATAAAACATATATATTAACTTGCATTAATTCTCTGTCTGATTCAAGTTGGTAGTATGAAGTTTGAGGGTTATTCTGGGGAGCAGAATGTATATATTTTTTTAAAAGTAAAAAGACTATAGGCAGAAAATTTATTTCAATATACCAATATGTATATTATTTTCCATTTGCTTACATTCCTTTATTGACTGTTTGTATAAGTCTGTTCACTGTACAATTTTCATTAAATAGAAGCAAATAAGAGGAACCAGTAATTACAGGTAAAGAAGGAAAGCAAATAAATTAGGCACTCCTTGGTATTCTAGTTTGTAAAACCTACCTTCTAACTGCACTAGTAACAACCATGTCTGTTTCTGCAAACAACTGAATTTTAAGACACTAAGTTGCAATACTAAATTTACAACTCTCTACTTTTAGATGCAGGGTTGCTACGAGACCTTTTCCAGGGATTTGTGTCTGAGGATAAACTCGGTATTCTTGCTGAAAGGCAGCTTAACGAGTTGAGTCATGCACTGAAATGTAGGTGTGCTAGTTCTCCAGTTTCTGGGAGGACCTTGTACTATCGATTCCATTGTACTATCACCAGTTTTTACATAGTTAAAAATACATGGATTACTCAATTAACAATAAGCATGTAACCAAAACCCCTGAATAATGATCGCCTCCAATCTGAAGGTGTCTCTGTGTCCTACTGTTCACCAGTCTTCAGCATTGTGTAGAGAACTGGCTTGTGACTTAGTCATACTCTGATTTGGAAATGCTGCAAATGTAGTCAGACTCCATCTGCATGCTGCCACTTTCGTCCCCTCTCCTTTTGTAGCTGTGTGAAAAGATAGATACAGCTTTGAATTTGTGCTGTGATCTGCAAATATTTAACATTTTAATTATTAAAAACCACTAGAGTTTGCATACTAATGTGTGCAGGAGGATATTCTTATTGGTAAAAGTGACATCCAAGCATAATTTCTGTGATGTTTTCAGTCCTTACCAAGCCACTGTCTGTATGAAGAATCTGAACAGTAGAAAATTTGTTTTGTTTTGTAGTTAACAAAGTACAAGCTATTGTTTACTGCACTTGTTCAGTTTACCCACAAGAAAATGAACTAGTAGTGAAAAAAGCACTGGAATCTGGAGTGGAAGGAGATAAAGTACAACCATATAGGTATGGAATGAGTAGTTTTATCTATGGAAAAATTAAAGTATAACTTTAAATTATAGCATAATTCTTATCTCCCAGACTGATATGTGTCTTGCATTAAATTAATATTTACAATAGTTTTTGCTGCCTGTCATGCCATTTTTTTTTATGTTTATGAGAGTACTTAGCAGTATTCTATTGACTTTTTCATCTAATAGTTTTGTTCACCTGAAATTGAGATGGGAGGAAACCATCACTGGTTGGAAACAGCACTCTTCTGATAGAGCTATTGCTTTTATTGTATCAGTATTCAGAGAATGAAGCTAGTTTAAGATAAAATGGAGACTAGAAGTCAGGGAACTTGCTAGCATGCTCTCAGCTTCTGACCTAGAATGATCAGTTTCGAAGGAAAAAGGAATTAAATCTTAAATTGTGAGAATAATATAGAAGAATAAGAACACTAGCTGTGGGATTGCTCATCTCTGTATTCAGAGAATGACTTGTGGGGAGGACAGGTTACAGTAAGAGATCATCCTGTGCAATCATAACAAATACAAGTATATATGAAAAAAGTATGTGTTATGTATACTTTATATGTAGTTAAAACCTGTCAACTGTCACCCCTGTCAGACAGAGAAATCGTTAGAAGGCTGGTGAGTACCTTCTGGATTTTCCTTTCAGTCACAATAGATAAATGCAAACAGTTGGCACCCACTTGCACATAGATACAACAGATGATTACGAGATGCAGGTTAAGAGAGTGTATGTTGCCAAAAGTACTGAAGAGTAATACCATATTTTTAGATTTTATATTACCTTAGATGATGTTAATACGCTGGCTATTGCAGGGAAAGGTACTGTGGCTCAAGATATTCAGTGTAATTAAATTTTGCATGGTTAAAATGGTAAATGTTAACTGTGGCCAGTCCAAAGAATTTTGAAAAGTTATATATTATTCACAAGGTTAAGACATAGCGCAACAAAATGCATCTTTTTTGCAATTCACTGATAATTGAATTAGTCTGGTTGAATTTTTACATTAAGTGGGATGAAATCAGGGCTTGTCTTGCCAGTGATGCAAAAGCATCTATGGCTCTTGCTGTAAACTGTTGTTTTCCTTTGGAATTTGAAATTTTGTGGAGTCTGTCATGTCTTGATCTTTATGCAGCTATTACGCTATGGGGAGAACTCAGGGAACCTTGGACTGTAATGGTCTCCAAAGTAGTTGAACACAAATAATTCATAAATACGTAACACATATAACAGAATTTGTTTTAAAAAGTTCTCAGAGCTTTAATTATTTTAGAAAAAATTCCCCCTTGTGTAAAACACCTCCCCTTCCCCCAAAGCCAAACTGAAATCTGTTCAGTGTTTTGCAGAAACATCATTAAACTTGTCAAACCACCAAATTATACTTTTACTTCCAAATACAAGGCCATCTCAGATGGTCAGAAAGGGACAATAAAATTACATTAGGATTTTGGCAGACTTGAGCTAATTTGTGACTGAAGGCTGATTGAGCTCCATAAATAACAATTTCAGAATTGGTTTCTCCTGGACTGTCATGGAGTATCTTGGATGTTTTCATGCACAGTTCTCACTACAGTAAAGTTGCTGGTAACCAGCATGAACAGAGCAGTAATAGAACACCGTAAATAAAATGTATAGTGTGATTATGCTTGTCTTAAGATGTCTTATACGGCTCAAGCCATTTAAGATGCATGTATTACTTACAACAATTCCTTTTACACTTTCCTTAGCATTAATTAGAGAACCTACTTGAAACAATGCAGTATAAAACAATGCAGTATAGAATGAAAAAACTGTTGCAGAATTACTAGCCTCAGTGTTTACAGTAGTGTCTTTGAGAGGGAAGTTACACTAATAAAACATCCTGTATGATCATCACAGGCCTACTTAATATTATTTTCCTTTTCCAATAAAATCGAGGGCTTTCAAGAAACTTTTACACCAGTTGTGCTTATGTGCATTATATCTTTTGGAATTACTCTGCAGTACTGGAGTAGTGCTGAACAAATTAAGGCTCTGCTGGAGTTTGGGATCATAAGCTGGTCTTAGGGCTGTGCACTTGTAAGGGTGATTTTAAACATGTACCCACAGGCTAAGCTGAGTTTACCGTAAGGATATGACAGTTTATAGCAAAGGCTTCACCTTAAGTTAAGGGTACACATTGTGAACAAGTGTGTTTAGAGAGGAATCTAAACCACTCATGCATTTCTCTTTGGTGTATCAAAATTGAGTTAATTTCTGCATCATTTTTCAGGGTCAGACCATCCATTGAAGGGATTCCTGCTAACAGTAATTTGTATACATCAATAAAAATTAATCACTTTTTTTTTTTAATTGAGTGAGCTGATGTAAAATGAAAAATCTCCTGTGTCACAGGACGTATAATGTGAGGAGGATGTGAGCCTTGTAGTCTGTTTTATCAAGTTCCAAGGCACATAGAAAAAAATCCAGATTATGGTGGAAACTTAGAAACAAAGAGTTTTGCAGACTTCCCATTAGAAATGAACTAGCCAGCCAAATCAGGATATTGCTTACAAATATTAAACGTATTTCTCCATAACCATCTTTGAATAAAGCTCTCTCTCAAGAGGATTAATGGAGCACTGAGGAGGGGCTCTATCTTATATTCCTCAGCGATGTGAAAAGGAAGGGGTTATAATTGCAAAAAGACATTTTGAGAGTGTTTTTTCCATACTGAGACCTCTTAGTACTAGTTTAGCAGCCTTATGAGCCAAGTCCCTGGGGCCTCTTTATAACAGCTAGGCGTTCCTGGAATACAAGGAAAACATGAGAAAAGGCTAGTTCTTTCTTCCCCAGTGATGAACTGCAAAACTGTAAAACTGGATAAACATCACTCAATTATTAAAAATATTTTTAGGTTAGCAAATTTTGCTAACCTAAGGTTTTTAGCTTAGATATATTATTTATTATGAGCATATACTATGAACTCAAAGTCAATATCTCTGCAATTTCTGAGCTTCTTAGTGTTTTCAGGTCATTCCCCAACTACATGGACAACTTGATAATCCAGTAATTGCAGATCTGAGAAAGAATAAAGTTTTTCATTATATTAATACATATTTATTATCTGGTGGTTAATATAGTTAATTGGAAAAAATGGGAATTATTGAAAAAAATGGAAAGACCCCCATTGTTTCTAAAAAGATGAATTCTTATGCCTTTCCTGAATTGCAGTTCTTTAAAATTCAGATAAAGCTATGTCATTGAAAGGCATATTTGGAAATTACTTTTAGTGCATCCTTGTTTATTTCCTTTTATATCCTAAATATGATTTTCTGGTATTTTGTTTATTTTTTACAGGCTTATTCCTCCCGTTTTTTCTACTTGCTCCAATTCAGAGGCTTCCACTGAAGTTTTTTTCAAAATGGAGCCATCAGAAATTTCCAGTGGCTGTTTTGTAGCTGTTCTAGAAAGAGAGGTAAGCTAAGGAAGTTACCATTTAAAATCACTTCACAGAAGATGACTACTGCAATTTTCCACAAAAGAATGAATGAAATTGAACATCTGAAATAAAATTCCTGGATGCTCTTTAGTTGTCTTAAGACCAAAGGATAGGGAGCAGTTGAAATGTGCCACTTCTGGAATTTTATGCTGAGCGCAGTTTTCCAACATGTGCCTGTTGTTCTGGAGCTGTTCCTGGTCAGAGCAGGCCCATGATCCAAGTCAGTGCCAGCAACATCAAGAGGAAATATATTGTTGTCATACCTTGGAATGAAATACATAGGTTGATTAGACTCATGATAAACAGTGTCTAGTAAAGTTATTTTTTTATATGTGTCACCAGGATTTTGCAGTGTCCAAGCAGATGAACTCTTAAACCCTGTGGGTGACACTATTATAATTTGAACGAAATAGGTATGAATGTGTTTCCTTCCCAAACTAAGGCATATGCAAATCTGGCTTGAAAGGCAGGGCGCTTTTGCTGAGTAAATGGAAAAATGTTGGCACAATTCCTGAGGAAAGGCCTTAAAGGGCTAGTTTGCATCTCTGAGCATCAACATTCTCCTCTTGTGTCTGAGAAAAGCAAGAGTTTTTTAACCAAAAGAGGAAGGGGGGGGGGGGGGAAGCAGCTAATTAGAATTTCATTGCAAATTTATGATAGAAGATCTTATTTGGTCATTTGTGCTACTTTCTGTCATACTGGGGTCACAGTGCTTGAAAGAAGCTTGTCTCAGGGGAAATTAGAAGAGAAGATTTTATTAAGAGTAAGAGAATCACATATGAAAAGTGTTTAATTTACCTATTATTGACCTTCTTCTTTTCAATAGAAAATATTTTTAACCTAGCTCCCTGAGTTTTAGTTAATCATGCTATGTACATCTGTTTACCATATTGTATCCCTCCAGAGAAACAAGTACTTTTGTTTCAGGTAGTTAATTTGAATAATTTTTGTCAAATTTTTGTCAAATTCTAATGGACAGAAGCAATTGCTCCTCTGGCCAATTTTTAGGTTATTTGGGAAATGATCATTCTCCATGAAGCAGAAAACATGTACTTACAATTTAAACTGAAATTTCTGGTTTACAGAAACCCTCTTCTTTGCTAGTTCTAAGTAGTTTCTTCCCTATTTTTTCTCTTTATATGCTTGGATGCTGAGCTGGTTCCTACTTAATCTAGTCTGAGAATTCCTTATTTACATATTATGAGGGAAGATTTTCATTATAGGGAAAATTATTCATGTTTAATGTTACTGATAACATTTCTGTATTTTAGTAACTACTTCTGATACACACACGCACACACATGTGTAATGTATATGCATGTTATTACAGACACATCACAGAGCAGGTCAGTGTGGGAGTGTGATGGTTTTGGCTGGGGTAGGGTTAATTTTCTTCCCAGTGGCTGATGTGGGGCTGTGCTTTGCATTTGTGCTGAACACAGGTTTGATAATGCAGAGATGTTTCTGTTATTGTTGAGCAGTGCTTACACAGAGCCAAGGCCTTTTCTGCTTTTCATACTGCCACGCTGGTGGGGAGGCTGGGGGTCCTTGGGAAATTGGGAGGAGACACAGCCAGGACAGGTGACCCCAACTGACCAAAGGCATATCCCATACCATATGACATCATGATCAGTATATAAGGTGGGGGGAAGAAGGAGGAAGTGGGGACATTTGGAGTGATGGCACTTGTCTTCCCAAGTAACCCCTGTCTTATGAACCCATGAGTTTTCTAGCTTTTACCCTTCTGATTGTCTCCCTGACCCTGCTGGTGGGGGAATGAGCGAGCTTGGTTGCTGGGTGGGGTTAAACCACAAGTCAGACATGCAGTACAGAGGCTGGAATTGAGCTTCCCCTCTTTGGAGTGGTAGAGAACAAAGTTTCTGAGAAGCAAATGCTCTGATACTCTTTACACAGCAGTCATGTTCTTAATTTCATGAATAAATAGTTTGGTTAGTATTTATCATAGGTGACTTAAGTCTTTCTGCTAGACTCTGCCACAGTTTTCTCATGAAGTAAATTCTGAGCAGCTCTGTGTTGTGACTTAGATTCATTGTTGTTTCCTTTGAAATTTTCAGAAATATTCTTCTAAAAAAGTGCCTGCTAAAGACATTTTGGCTTATGCTGCAGAAAAAGGACTACTAGATAGCATTTCTGAAGAAAAACCAAAAGAAGAGAAAAAGCAGAAAGTAAAACGACGTAAACGTAATGTTACTGGTGCTGATAGAAAGCCAAAGGCTGCAGAGCCCCTTCACCATCAAACTGGGGCTCATGTTAAGGCTGAAGTTCCAGC